>NC_039268.1:22967665-23285165 GCF_003368295.1 Carassius auratus | reverse complement strand
TTATCTGGTCATAAGTTAATCACAGAGCGATTCCCCCAGACTTCCTCGGTAAACACAGGCTTGCTGATATGAATTAGAAACGTGACCTTCTCTTCAGAGGAGGCGGAAAGCCGTCCGTCTGAAGTCTGCCATTAGATCTGTAATGTGGAGTTCATTACCGAGAGGCTTTATAGGTGCATATTCTCTCTTTTGGAGGATAAATCAGGGCTTCGTCATGTTACTGGAGTCATGTGCACAGCTACATGTGCTATCCGTGAATAAAAAACTGCTGTTTTCACAAGACCTTCCTGTGCTCTTTTCTCATGTTAAAATATGAATCGAATAAATGTTCTTCCAGTAACATTCATAGAATCACTTTAGAATCATTCATGGAACTTCTTCTGTAACAGTTCTTTGAAACATTTGTTTTTAAATGTATCTGCTGGTTTTTAGAATGTTCACAGAACAAAGTAACATTCTCATAATGTTTGCAAAATGATACAATGGAACGTTTCCTTAACGTTCATCTAAACAAGGAAAAAAGGTTTAAAACATTTTGTAAAACTGGAGATTTAATGGGACAAGGACGTTTCGAAATAACATTTTCTAAAAAACAATTTAGCAAAACAAACCATATTTTCATAAATTAACATTTTAAAGTCAATGTGATTTAAATGCATCGATTAATCATCCATTAGTTCTGATTTAATTTGAACAAAAATATACTTGTGTTGGCCTAAAAACCAGCAGGGTTTGATGGTTTGAGTTAAAATCATCTTAATGCTGGATGTGTCTCATCTTTTGTCTTCTCCAGATGTTCACTGATGGACTGGAGTGCTGTGGATTATTGTGATGTTTTTATCAGACTCTCATTCTGACGGCACCCATTCACTGCAGAGCATCTATTAGTGAGATAGTGAAGTGTGTTGAAATCTAATCTGAGATCTTCTTCTCCAGACGTCTTCTGTGTGGTGTTTTTATGAAAAGATTCATTCGATCTGTGGAAGAGAACACGCTGTTAAACACTGTTGAAGGAACAGGACAGTCCGTCCAACCACAGCTGCTGTGTCCAAACCGATGAGACACGACGAACATCTGCGCTGCCAAAACTGATATTTATGAGGAAAAAATACTGAAGATAAAACTAGACTGAGTGATGCTTGCCAGTTCAAAACCCATCGCCGTGGTGCTAGAGTGCTGGAAACGGTTGCCAGGGTGTTGTTATGTGGTTTCTAAGGACCTCAGAGTCAGAGGTGGCTAGAATCTAAGTTTCATCGTCCAGAATGTAACAATGGCAATATTAATCACAGTTAAGAAGGGTGTTATTTTTAGTGACATTTTAGTGAACATATTAATAATATAATGGAAATTTTAATAATAGTAAAATTAGATATACAATATTTATGTATTATTTTATTTATTAATTCATTCATTCTTAATGCATTTTTTTAATTACTATGTATTATTATTCTTACATATTGAGATTATTTTATGATTAATTTTAAATCCCTTTTTTTGTACAGCACTTGGGCTTTTTTATTTAGGGATTCTTCTTTGTTCTGAATACATTTAAAATTATTATTTTTAATTTTTTTAATTTACATATATATATATATATATATGCGTATATGTGTGTGTGTGTGTGTGTGTAATTAATTACATTTATTGCATTACATTCATTTTTTTACATTTATTATATTATTACACACACTCACACACACATCTGTTCTTTCTGTTGCTTTATTAAATATATTGTATACATTATTTAAGTTTTTATGATTTTTTTAATTCTTTATATTTTTTTTATTTTTTTATTTACACTTAGATTTACCATTGTGCATGAAAACTTCCAAACACAGTCAGCTCCATGCATCTGAACAGAAATGCACTCGTGGGAAGGCGTTGAGCATCACGTTGGGTCGGTTCCCATGCACCGATCTGATGTCCCACTCTCAAAAGAGCTCATTGGCTGCTCCTGATGGGCCATAAAGTGCACTTTAGTTTGGCTTGTGTGCTGTAGCTGTAAAGTTTGATCGCCGCAGGCAGAGATTTTCTCAATCCCACTAGATTTCCTCTCGTTTCCATTGACTGACCTCACCGATGTCAGAGATCCTCCACCTGACCTGTGTGATCCTGACCTCTACACATCAGCTAAACTCTTCCAGACCTCCGGCGCTGCCTTTCTGATTCTTTCTGTTGCTTTATTAAATCCAGCAGACAGGGAAGCCTGTCAAGGTTCTCTCAGAGTTATGAACTAATGTTCTTCCAGTTACATTTTTTCAAATGTTTGTTCAAAGTCATCGGGTCTGTAATAATGTTCTCAAAACATTAGCACAAAAACATTATCTATGCATCTTAAATATAACTTTTTTTCTGAAGCATTTTAGTTGGATGTTTATCCAAGAATGTTTAAATGTATCTACTTGTTTAAGAACGTTCAGAGAACATTCAAAAGTAATGCTTCCATGTTTGCAAAATTATTATTGCGTTTGTTGTTGTTGTTTTGCAAGTACAAATAACATCATTAGGACGTTGATTTCAGAACATTTTCTCAACGTCACGAGAACGTATATAAAGTATTACTAAAGTTATAAGAACAATCCATAAACATTTCTTTAAAAACGTTATCTCATAACATTTATGTAGCTTTTAAAAAACCATTAGTGAAACTACACACATGAATCATGAATCGTCATAAGTGAGTCTGTTGCTCCTGATGCTCCAGAGGACAGTGCTGTAAACCTGTGCCCTCCAGGCACGTGCACAGGTAGGGCTCAACCTGTGCAGAGCACATGCCCTTTTTGCCCTTACACTCCGAAGTGCCCTTTTTTTGGTGGTTTTTTTTTTTTAAATTTATCAATGCTATTGGTCACCCTTTACATCTGTCTGTCTGTTTTAAAAATATTTAGCAAATGAAAGTTCTTAAAACGAGCTTGTGTAAATCTTATTCGATCCTCAAGCTGTCAGTAAGCTGATAACTCTGCCCCCTCTATATTCATTGAATCAACGGAAGTTCCACATCAGCCGCACAGTAGACAACAGCTGAGCTGAACAAAGTTTTGCGAAGGGTAAATAAATATCTTGTTGTTTGAAGAAGTACTACTAAACACTATGTCTATAAAGGCTCATATTTTATTTATTTGATGTCTGACTGACTGACTGAGACATGTGGGGTGTCGCCTGAGAGAGGGGGCTAGCATTTGCCATCTAGTCATAGCCAATGCATAGCCAACACTTAAATGGCCTGTGCATACAGTAGCATTTAATCTTTTATAAAATGCGATTTTGGCCAAATGCATTTTACCACAGGAAAAACTGAGCGCTCCGTAAATATAGCTACAAAAACTAGTTTGTAACCTGTAGATTAAAGTGTAATGTGATGCCCGCAGCGGCAGGCGCCGTCGCCGTTTCAATGACGGACAAAAAAAAATTCACATTTGCACACATTCGCTGGTCAAAAACTATATATTGATAAGTAATACAACATAATTTGTTTTTACCATCGGAAAATCATAACAGGTGCGCCCCCGCGCTGTTTCGTACTGGAACTTACACAAAGCGACGAGTGATCCTCGTCACCTAGATAACATTTATAAAATATATTTCTAAGAAATTTCTTCTTTGATTTATGATTGCTGATACACTTAATTTATTAACATTTAGGCTAATCATGTTTTGGTATACTCTCCGTTTGTCCTCACATGTATAAAATGTAGTAAAACATGGTAGGCGGATACATGTTGGATATGTTATAGTTACGGTATGGCTATAGTTTCTTATAATCTGGAACTGAGTTGGACATAATTAAATTATATTTCAAAAAAGTTTGTCAAAAATACTTGACTCATTGCTCACCTTCCCCTCTTCTCAATGTCATAATCATGTAAACCAAATAATACAAATTAGCTTATAAAACCAAACAGAATAGCTAAAAAAGAGAATATATATATATATATATATATTTTTTTTTTTTTTTTCTTTGCAAAGTTCAGAAAAAAATTGCATAAAGTTCAATAAAAAAATATTTTGGTTTCTGTTTGGTGTTATAAGCTAATTTGTATTATATGTTTCACATGTTTATGTATGAGTCAAGTGTTTTTTTTCGCTATAAATGCAATTTAAAAAAAGAGGGAGTACACAAGAGCTGTTGTAATTAGGTTTAAAGAAGCCCTTAAAACCCTGTTTATCTATATTATCTAATTATCTAATATTATTATTATGGTTGTTATTAATCGTGAATAAATCTAACGCTTTTAGACTATTATTTTGTGTTAATGAATTTGTCATGAAGATGTGACCATTTCTTCCGGTTATGCAGGCTTACTAAATAATCTTGATATAAAAAAAGGGAGGGGGATGCCCTTTTTCAGTTTCAGCACATGCCCCTCAAAAGGTCTGTGCACGGCCCTGGTGCCCTCACACGCCATCATTAACCAGCAAAACAAGCCGCTCTGCCATTTATTAGCCCTGTGGTGGAAGTAGGCCAAACTGCTGTTTATAGAGGCAGTAAAGTCAGGATTTGAGCCGTCTTTCAGCGCTCCGCGAATCGTCTCTCAGTGCTAGTATAACGCCGGCTTGACTTTAACACGCAGCAGCTGAAGAAGGAACACTCAAAAACTCTCTACAGATGGATAATCCACTCACCTCTCATCTGACCTCCTTCCTTTAATAACTCTTGATTAGTAGCCAGCCATCACTGTTGCTCATGCTAGGGGCAGAGATTTAAACAAACCCCTGAACTTAGTATTAAACTTCCTGTACTGAGGATGATTCAAATATGCGTCAAAATCCTTGAACTGAGTAGTAGGATTTTTTAAAGAGGATTGTAAGGAACATTTTTACATTTATGAAAGGTTATGAAATGTTTGATGGAACTGGCTGGAAGACCTGCTGAGAAAGCATTGGATAGAACAAGAGCTTGAACAAGGAGTTGTGAAGCATGTTCCCGAAAGAAAGGGCCTGATCGTCTTGATGCTGAATAAAGCAAACAATTTTTAGCAGTTTTAGCAATGTGGTCTGAGAAAGTCTGCTGATCATCAATCATAACTCCAAGGTTCTTGGCTGTTTTTGTAGGAGTTATGATTGATGTTGAAATTGTGATGAAACAATGGGTTTGTTAAAACCACAGGCAGTTCTGTCTTGACAAGGTTGAGTTGAAGGGGATGGTCCTGCAACCAGCAAGAAATTAATTTTAGACAAACTGAGATGCGAGCATCTATCATCGGATCAACAGGATGGAATGAGAGGTAGAGCTGAGTGTCATCAGCATAGCAGTGATATGAAAATCCATGTTTCTGAATGACAGAACCTAATGATGTCATGCAGACAGAGAAAAGAAGTGGTCCGAGAACTGAGCCCTGAGGCACCCCAGTAGCTAGATGTTGCAATTTGGACAGCTAACCCACATTTAATTGCTTAAATATATATATTATATTGCACTGTGAGAAACAATTCTCTAAAATAGCTACTGGTTATTTCCTGCTAAGATATTATCTGTTAAGTTTACATACATTTTCTTCAAACTAACACAGTTGAAAATACAGGTAAAAAATCAATTAGAAATGAATGAATAGAAATGAATAGGAACACTAACAGTTCGGTTTAAGAAGAAAATAAAGTTTTGCTTAAACAACACTCACATTAAAAATGCCTTCATGCAAGCTATGCTTGTTTTTCCTTCTCTTTCTCCATCTCTGCTGAAGATGATGGACAGCATGGTGCCATAAATCCAGTGGCTCACTGGATAAACTATCGTTTATACACCAACACCCCGCAGTGACTCCCAATACCGGCAACCACAGACATCACCTGTGAAAATTACTACAAATTCCAGCCGCACCCCGTTCATCTAACAAATGGTTTCCCTCATGGACACATAATAATTTAATAAGTGACTAGATTGGTCTCTTTCAGTCATATTCTTCAGTGGCCGTGAAAATAATCAGGACACCTGTGCATTAACTGCAATCTTTGGAATCCTCGTGACAGCATATGCAACATTTTTGTAATTTTACTGGAATATTTTTAGTCATTACTCATATTTCTACAGTACTAACATCTATGAACTGCCATAAAGGAAGTTGTTGGGAATTGACTTTATGATGACAGTAAAGGTCATTGCACACTCTGGTCATTCCTGCACACCAAACACAGTAAATAAATTATTTGCATTAATTAATTGATTGATTTATTGTTAATAAATGTATTTATTTTTTATTGTGAGATTGGTTGCAAAATTGCGATTTTTTTTTTGTAAAAATTTTAAAATGGTAAATATTCATCAGCAGATATCTTAGTAGTATTTTAATTAAATAAAATATAGAATTAAATATGCTGAATTACATTGAATTGAAATGAAAATCCTCTTAGTTTTATATATATATATATATATATATATATATATATATATATATATATATATATAAATCAGTATTATTTAGACTATTATATATTTAACTGCATTGATGAGAAAAAAATAGATGAAAAAATATTATATTATATTATATTATATTATATTATATTATATTATATTATATTATATTATATTATATTATATTATAAATCCACTCTCATTATGTTGACAGAAACTCAGACGAGAGAAAGTAACCCTTGTGTGCTTCACAAGTACAAGTGCTCTAAAGAAGCATCTGTGCTGTTGAAGTGCTTTGAAGCGCATGTTTATGAGCTTTAGAACGAGTTCTGCTGATGTTCCAGTGCCAACCGATCTCTCATAAAGCTCTCCACACAGCTCAGCGTCTCCAGAGAAGAGCAGAACATCCTGAACAAAGCACCCTAAATAAAGCACGCAGCTGGCATCAATGAACGCGCGCAGCTTTCTAATACAGAGAGTCAGACACTTCATACATTTAATCCAAGTTATAACTCCAGCCTCATAAAAGCATCGCTGCGACCATAGAGACGGATCTAGGAACTGAACGTCTGGCTCAGAGAAGAACTGCACACATTTTACAGCTCCTTGCAGTTTAAGATCTTCATATGAACCTCTCTTAAAGGTCACACGCCAGTGGAAAGATGCTGACTCTTTAAAGTTCACTGAGAAATTAAGATTCTGGTATCATATGCTCATGTTGTTCTGAACCCGTCACACTGAACGTTACTACAGCAGGAAAAGAAAAAACACAAAAAACAACTTTCTAAGAACATTCTAGCAAGCTTCTCTCAAAGTTATGAACAATTATAGAACGTTTGTTATAAGCTGTCTTCAATAACATTTCCAAAATGGTAATGTTATTTATACATCATTAAAATATATATTTTTTTGTTTTTGTTTCCGGAAACGTTTTTTTTTTTTATGCTTACTTTTGTTTACACACATTCAGCCAGCTGTGCCACTTCCTCTCTGTAGTGTGTTTCATCACTGTTTCTGGTGAGACCTACCACAGATGTGTCCTCTGCGTGAATAGCAGTGGGCTGAGCACATAGCCTTGTGGGGCACCTGTGCTCAGTGTGGTAGTGCTCGAGGTGTTGTGGCCGACACGGACTGACTGAGGTCTTCCAGTTAGAAAGGCCAGGATCAAATTAAAGAGGGAATTGTTAAGGCCCAGCATGTTCAGTTTACTATTGAGGTTTTTTGGGTTTATTGTGTTGAATGCTGAGCTGAAGTCGATAGGCGTCTTTATTTTCTAGTCGGGTAAGAGGCAGGTGGAGCATGGAGGATATTGCATCATCTGTAGAGCGGTTTGGACGGTATGCAAACTGAAAAGGATTGAGTGTGTTGGGGAGGCTAGTTTTGATGTTGTGCATGACTAAACTCTCAAAGCACTTCATCATGATTGGAGTCAGTGCCATTGGACGGAAGTCGTTTAGACAGGACACAGGTGATTTCTTTGGTACCGGTATGATGTTTGTGGATTTGAGACATGTGGGGACGACTGCCTGGCTCAGCGAGGTGTTGAAGATATCTTTCAGTATTTCAGTACACAGCCAGGTATGTCGTCACCCGCAGCTTTACATGGGTTTATCCTAGATAGGGTCTTCTTCTTTTGCATTTTTGATGGCACAGGACAGATTGGCTCTTGCTGTTTCGAGGGCAGCTTTATTTATTGATCTGAATGCTTCATCTCTAGTCTTCAGCTGCCCACGAACCTCTGCTGTCATCCACGGCTTTTGGTTTGCACATGTGGTGATGGTCTTGGTCACATCATCAATGCACTTTTTGATATAAGCACTCGCAGTTTCATTGTACTCTGGCAGGTCTGAGAGGTTGCCTCTTTTTTCATTTTATCATTTTGCAAATATTTTGCGGCTGTTACTTTTGAATGTTCTCTGAACGTTCTGAAACAAGTAGATACCTTTGGAAAAACCGTCCAACTAAATTTTTTCAGATATAAAAAAATCATTGAGTTATGTATGATTTAACATTATTCCACCAATGTTTTAAGAACATCAAAAAGACTAGATATCTCTCCACATCACAAAATGTAAAATGTTTTTTTTTATTTTGTCCGTATGTAAAAAAAATAAAAAAAATAAAATAAAATAAAACTTTTGGTCATGTTTCTTTAATTTACAAAAAAAATATTTCTGAAATGCTCTGAGATTTAAACTTTTTCTTTTCTTTTTTCCTTGGTTTTATGAAAATGACATGTAAACATTATGGGAACGTTACTTTTAAATGTTCTCTGGACATTTTGAAACAAGTAGTAACATTTAAAAAACATTAGATGAACATCCAACATTTTCCATAAAAAGTTACATGAACAATGTATAAATCATGGTTTTGTGTTAATATAACAAATAAATAAATTAATTAAATTTAACTATTAAAAAAAAATTGATGTTTTGATTAATCACAGAATGCGTTCATACTGTAGCTTAATATCAAAACATTCTTAATTTTTTTTTTTTTTTTGATGGCTCCTATACAATTCATGTTATCATGCAGGTCTGAAACAGCAGAATAACTACTCTCATGCACAGACTGACTTTAATTCTTTGAAAAAAAAAAAAAAAAAAAAAAACTAGCATTTTGTAGTAAATAAGGTGAAAAAGTAGCAGCTGAATTGTGTTCAGACATGTCTTTGGTCTCTGAGAGGACTTCTGGGGGAAGGGTGGATGGGAAGTGTTAAATCTTCCCTCCTGTAGATAACAGCCGGGTCACGGTCCGAGCACACGGTCCGAGCACACGGCCTGTGACGAGAGAAGACCAGTCTCTCAACTCATGAGTCCTGAAGAAAGACCAGTGCTCCTCCACTGCTTCAAAACACAGACAAATAACATTCTTAGATTCTTACATTTAACAATCTCAGAAATTCCCTTGAAGTTACAAACAAATGTTATTTCAGTATGTTGATAGAATGCTTGTGTAATGTTATCTGGTATTTAAAATTATTCTCAAAACTTATTAGGCTACTTATGCATTGGTCATGGAACAGTTTTTGTGTTTGTTTAACTTTTTTAAATGTTACTTGTTTCAGAACGTTCAGGGAACAGCGAAAAGTAACATTATCATAATGTTTGTAAAGTTACATCCCAGAATGTTTGCATAACCAAGAACAACAACAACAACAAAAGGTTTTTGAGAATAATGGCATCACACTAACTGTAATACTGCATCTGTCACATTTGAGCTTTTGATTGGATGCACAGCCTGTGACATCATCAGCAAAAAATAGGGGAAGTGTTTTCTCCGCTTAAAAGTTGAGGCCTCAAACAAAAACATTTTCCTGATGTTCCATTAAGTTATGAAAATGTTGATTCTGAATATGTTTTTTTTTTTCATGGTTAGAAAATGTATTTTGGTTATTTGAACATTAAAGGAACATCACATTGTATCATTCTGAAAACATTACGAAATGTTACTTTTAAATGTTCTCTGAACATTCTGAAACAATCAGAAACATTTAAATCATTTAAAACCAAAACATTTAATAAATAAATATATAATGTAAATGACTCTGAACATTTTGAGAACATTACTAAAACCCAGATGTGTGTGAAGGAGTGTTGTGTTAATGTTACTGGAAGATTGTTTGATTATAATCTTGCCAGAGAGTTAGCTGGGGAGAAATGTTGTTTTGCTAGCCTATACACAATGATAAGGATATTTACATTATAATTACATTATCTGTATCTTGACACGTCTGTGTGTGACCCGTGAGCAGTGAACTGTGTGTCTGCTTCTGCAGTGTTTCTCTCTGCTGAGTTTAGTGTCAGGATTAATTCTGGATCTGTATTTGTTTAACACCTGGAGCTGAAGGCGTGAATGAAATAAGAGGTGATTTCTGTACACTGTTGAATTATTGCTGGATTCACATGCAAGCAGCATCTGGATGTATTGACCAGTCCTGCTTCTACGGGTCGAGTCAGATTATTTATTTTAACAGTGTATTAAGTATGATCCAGAATGAAGATTAAAGTGATATCGACTGAAACTGGCAGGAATCTTGCCAAATTTCAGCTTGCAGGAAAAATCAAGAACCTGAAAGAAAAGCGCACATAGATCAATGCTGCCATCTATTGAGAGTTGAAAACATTTCTCCTCCTTATGTCTTTGGACATATAATGTGTTCTTATCTGGATATGGAATATGAAAATATATATAATAGTGTTATATAAATCAGAAATAAAAATCTTTTGTAACATTATAATTGTCTTTATCATCACATTTGATCAATTTAAAGCATCTTTGCTAAATAAAAGTCTTAATATATATAATTTATATGCATTAAATAAATATAAAAAATAATTACAGTGAATGATACTGAAAATTCAGCTGCACAACAAACAAAAAAAATACAGTTTAACAGCTATTAACATAAAAAACAGTTATTTTAACTAGTAAAAAATATTTCACAATATTACTGCTTGTGCTGTTTGTCTCTTGTCTCTATCATTCATCTATAATTTCATTCAGCTATAAAGCACAAATAAACACAACAGGAGTTGACCACTGTGCTTTACAGAGTATAAACTAGAGAATAAATAAATAAAGCAATAAGACAAAATAAAAAAAAAGCTAAATTAACAATTGCTAATTAATTCAGAGGTCAAAACATTGGTCACTAACTTCCTCACTTGCATCCCATTGGTCGGCTTCTAAAGAGTAACAGTTCCAGGCTCCGCCCCCTCGGGCCCCATCCTTGCCCCTGTGGCCCCTGTAAAGCTCTGACCTTTCTGCAGATTCAAGAATGCCTAAATTAAAGTGAAGAAAGTGAGTCATTTGATTTATCACACACTGCACGCAAAAATTACATGTTTTATTGCTTGTCTTTTATGAGCCCCTCTTGTATCTATAATTGAGAGTTTGTAAACAGCACATGGATGCTCTAACCAGGGCCATCTGGAGCGCCTCACGTGTGCACGGACAAAATAAAAGTACTTATTTTTTTTTTTTATATAAACTTCGTATGTGACAGTATAATCAATAATTGCAAGAATTGTGGAAATTCAACAGGTTTTCAGTGTCACTGATTTGGGATTTACAAACATGAAAAATAACACACACTTTGTCTTCACGTTACCATAAAGAGTAAATTATCAACCTTAAGTGTTTATAATATTTCGTTATGATTCATAATAATAACAAAAAAAAATCGACGCTAGGTCATTGCATACGAATCCATGTTGGAAAAACTACGACTCCCATAATGCACTTGTGACAGTAACCGGAAGTGCTCTACACATTGTCCACGCGGTGTTCTGTTATTTAAAATCATGCGCGTGTAACAGACAAGATAAGAAACATCTTCATTATCACATATAATATTAAGTTTAAAAGACATGTCTATATCAAAAATTTAAAAATATTATAAATAACGATTATGAGTGCGCGACAGTCCACCCTTAACAAAATAATGTGGTAATACCATAGTGTTCCGACACATACCATGGTACCAGTTGCTTACAGGATTCACAAGCCATTGTCTTTACATGTTACAGCAAAGCACTGTTGTATTATCATCGTACTGTCTCCACAAATCCATGGTATTACCCTGGTACTTTTTGTTAATGCGGTTCTGTGAATTATGTAAATGTCACGTTACATTTGCATGATAATTATGTTATGTACTGTGTGAAATATATATATATATATATATATATATATATATATATATATATATATATAAATTCCATGTACTGTGATATTATCAAAAAATATATAACAATGATATGGTACTGCTATGGTAAAGTACCTTTTATAATTAATGCCAGAAGGGGATTTTACAATTCTTCCCCATTACAAATACCACGCTATCTTAAAGTACCATAGTTTTACCAAACAAAATAAAAAATCAGCAATACTAAAAACACAAGTATGACAAAAATAGAGTTGTGGATATGTTCATTAGTTCTGTCAAATGATTAATCGCATCCAAAATAAAAGTTGTTTATGTGTGTGTTCTATGCATATTTATTATGTGCATGTAAATACACACACATGCATATACACAGTATCTCACAGAAGTGACTACACCCCACACATTTTTGTAAACTTTTTTATTATATCAGTCTGTGGTGGCTGTATGGAAGGACAGAAGTTATTCCAGAGGTTTATGTGACGTGTTCAGACGGATGCTGCTACATTTATAGACTTCATTAAGACATTGTAAACTTCTCCTCTCTTAATTTGCTTGTTTTCAGAGCAGATTTTACATGCTCGGGGCTTTTAACATTCACACCATCGAGCGCTCCGGCGTGCCAGGGCTCAGAAAATAAATCCATAAAAGCCCCAATCAAGCCGTTTGCGTGTGAAACAACACTTAAAACCAGATTGTGGTGGGTTCGTTAGCGAGCGAGGAGCATAAAATCTGTTCAGAAACATCTGACACACAACCAGCAGAACTGGACCTAGTTTGTGAACCCTATTAATAACTTGCATTGTTTTTTTTCCTAGGGATGTTCCCATATCAAAATATAATGGTACGGCAATAACACAGTTAATACCATGTATTATTGAATCAGTTCAGCCTTGCATATACAACTATGATTATATGTTACACAACATGAGAAGAATAAAGACTGATATTAAAAGTATTTATTATTTCACATACTGCAGTGCTAATTGACATAGCCTTTATCAAAATTAGATTTAATATACATTATACAGTTAATGAAAATGACAAATTGCTGCGTTTCTTTGCGAAATTGAAAATAGAGTTGAAAGTGAACATGATCTCACTGTAGATCTAGACTAAATATTGAACATCTGTTTACTCAAAAACACATTCAGTGTTCCTCACAACCAATAAAAACAGTCAAATACAAACTTAGATATTAGACAAACCTTCAATAATTAAATATGATAAATAAAACAAATATAATTTATGCATTTAATCATAGTTTATTAACCAACTGTTTAGCTTCTGACCTTCTTCTGTGTCATATTCTTCATGTGATTAGTTTGAGCGGCGCCCTCTACTGTACAGACGAGAATTTACACTTCCTTCAGCCTGAGGAGGGTTCACTTCACTTTTGGTGTGAAAGGGCTTTTACATTTACAAAATAATATTTTTTTAAATGAAAAAAAACAAGATTTTAAAAGTATATCAAAAATAATATAATGCATTATTTCCCTAAAAAGTAACTAAAGTATTCTGTAACTTTTTTAGGTGAGTAACACAATTTCGTAATGCATTGCTTCTAAAGTAACTGTCCACAGTACTCATTCTGTCCGGGGCGTCTGAACGGTGCGGGCGAGTCGAGCCACAGGCCGCTGCGCTGCAGGATCTGATGCACAAGACTGAAGCCGTTGCTGTGAAGACCAGACGAGGCGATGCAGATCAGCAGATCACCCTCCGTGATGTCCCCGAGTCTGGGCAGAACGGCCCCCACACAGAAACCTGCCAGATCATACTCACCGGGGCCATAAACACCAGGCATCTCCACACACACACACACACACACACACACACACACACACACACACACACACACACACACACACACACACACACACCCACACACAGAGACACACAAACAGACACAGAGACACACAAACACACACAAACAGACAGACAGAGATGCATGCATGCATACACACACACACACACACACAGAGAGAGACAGACAGAGACACGCAAACAGACACAGAGACACACGCACACACACAGACACAGACAGACAGACACACGCACACAAACACACACACACACACACACAGACAGACAGAGATGCATGCACACACACATACACAAACAGAAACAGACAGAGATGCATGTACACACACACACAGACAGACAGACAGACAGACAGACAGACACACACACACACTCACACAAACAGACACATGCAGACACACACAAACAGACAGACAGAGATGCATGCATGCATACACACGCACATACACAAACAGAAACATACAGACAGACACATTCACACGCACAAATGCACACACACAGAGACACACACACACACACACACACACACACACCTGATCCAATCACATGTCAAAGTTCAGGAGAAATGCTTGCATCCAAGTCTTTAACCCAATAAACTCTCCTCTTCGGGAATTGTGTGCTCGTTAACTGATTGATTGTCTACACTGGTTTTGCAAATTATATGAGTTTGTAAATTAAGATGAAAGAAAATAACACATTAATTCATCTCATGTTTAGGACTTATAGTTTAATGTAGGAGCAGGATAAAGTTTTAATTTGATTGCAAAAAAAAAAAAAAGATCTCTCTCTATATGTAATTTGTTTATTTTTAAATAAGTGCACACAAAATAAAACTAATATAAAGTATTAGAGGATAAAATTAAACTTGAAAAATAACAGCTAAATATAAACAAACTAGTTAAGATGCCAAAAGCACATAACAATTAGCAAAAAGGTAACTAAAATTCAATTTGAAAATAAAAGTCAACTCTAAATATTATCAACATGATAAAAATACAGCACATAAATAAACCACAAAACAGTTATACTGTATGTATCGCTCAAATAGATAGAAGAAAAAAGAAAAAAGCAAAGAAAGAAAAAAACACTTCCAGAAGCACAAATCACTCCATTTTTGCATGAATATATATTTTTTTCTTTTATTCTGCTATTTATTTTGCATGGTTTCTTTTTCTGTCTCATGGTGTGTTCTGCTTTTAGAAATAATCCAATTCATTTTTAGGACTCGTTTAGTAAAAAAACAAACAATATTAATGTGTCACTCAAATCAGAGACTTGATAAGCGTGAAATAACATGTGAAATGTGTGAGACGACAGAAGTGTTAAAGACCCACTAAACTCCCCTCTCGTGCCATAAACAGGTTTAAAAGAGCTTTGTTCTGTGAGTCTGCAGTTTGAGTGAAAGCTAATCGACAGAAAGATGATTGACACTGAAAAACCAGATCAAGCTTTGAACTCCTGTGAGAAAAAACTGCATCAAAGAACCTCACAAAGTTTACCGTTTTCTTGCAGTCAACAGGAAGATTAATCGGCTATCAATCATCAGCACATGAGAAAAAAAGACAACTGTTATAAAAGTGAATAAAAGAAAAGTGGAGCATCAGCGTGATGAGAGATGGACAGACCTGGACGAGCCGTGGCTTTGGTCAGAGGTTTGATCAGATCCACGAGTCTGTTCCCCGCTGCGATGTCCACACCGCTGTCCTTATACGACAGTCCCCTGACGACAGATATTATAAACACTGCACTTCAAGCTCGCTGAAATAACATACGTTCAAGTTGAAGAACTAAATACACGAAAAAACACGATGCCTAAAACTTTCAAAATGAATAGCTAAAATTCATGCAAAATTTACATATAACAAGTAATTTATCATAAAAAATGAAGTATTAAATCTAAATATTAGTAATAATGAAAAAACCAGCATGCAAAAATAAAAGTATTAATTATGTATGAAGGATAAAAGAAAAAACAATCACTCATTAAAAAAAAAATAGCATATATAAAAAAAACTATGGATTTTAATAAAGTATTAAAATTATATTAAAATTGATAGGTAAAACCTGATAGCCTGAATGCACTGTAAGTCGCTTTGGATAAAAGTGTCTGCTAAATGCATGAATTTAATTTTAAATTAAATTAAATTAAATTAAATTAAATTAAATTAAATTAAATTAAATTAAATTAAATTAAATTAAATTTAAAGAAGAATATAAGTAATTAAAATATTTTTTTATATTAGAATAAAAGTGTGGAATTTCAATAAGTACTAAATAAAAATATCAGTAATTAAAATAAAGAAATGAGCATATACAATATAAGTATTAAATTAAAATGTTAGAAATTATAATAAAAAATACATAAGGTAGGGTGTTCTATGCAGTTGCTATGGAAGGGTGTGCCGGGTGGTTGCTATGGTGGAGTGTTCTGGGCGGTTGCTAGGGTAGTGAGTTCTATGTAGTTGCTAGGGTAGGGCGTTATGAGCGGTTGCTAGGGTGGTGTGTTCTATGTAGTTGCTAGGGTAGGGTGTTCTGGGCAGTTGCTAGGGTAGTGTGTTCTATGTAGTTGCTATGGTAGGGTGTGCCGGGTGGTTGCTATGGTGGAGTGTTCTGGGCAGTTGCTAGGGTAGTGTGTTCTATGTAGTTGCTAGGGTAGGGCGTTATGAGCGTTTGCTAGGGTGGTGTGTTCTATGTAGTTGCTAGGGTAGGGTGTTCTGGGCAGTTTCTAGGGTAGCGTGTTTATGTAGTTGCTAGGGTAGGGTGTTCTTTGTAGTTGTTAGAGTAGGGTGTTCTGGGCAGTTGCTAGGGTGGTGTGTTCTATGTAGTTGCTAGGGTAGGGTGTTATGAGCGGTTGCTAGGGTGGTGTGTTCTATGTAGTTGTTAGGGTAGGGTGTTCTGGGCAGTTTCTAGGGTAGCGTGTTCTATGTAGTTGCTAGGGTAGGATGTTCTATGTAGTTGCTAGGGTAGGGCGTTATGAGCAGTTGCTAGGGTGGTGTGTTCTATGTAGTTGCTAGGGTAGGATGTTCTATGTAGTTGCTAGGGTAGGGCGTTATGAGCAGTTGCTAGGGTGGTGTGTTCTATGTAGTTGTTAGGGTAGGGTGTTCTGGGCAGTTTCTAGGGTAGCGTGTTCTATGTAGTTGCTAGGGTAGGATGTTCTATGTAGTTGCTAGGGTAGGGCGTTATGAGCAGTTGCTAGGGTGGTGTGTTCTATGTAGTTGCTAGGGTAGGGCGTTATGAGCAGTTGCTAGGGTGGTGTGTTCTATGTAGTTGCTAGGGTAGGGCGTTATGAGCAGTTGCTAGGGTGGTGTGTTCTATGTAGTTGCTAGGGTAGGGTGTTATGAACAGTTGCTAGGGTGTTGTGTTCTTGGTGATTGTGAGACAAAAGTTATCTGAACAAACTCCTAACTCTAAACCAGAGCAGTAGTACTAGAGATGCTTGACTCGCAGACAGTGCTACTACATGAAGCCAGAATACTGTATATATGACTTTGTTAGAAATATAAAAAAAAAAATCAGAAATAACACTGATATCAAAGGTGAATTGTTTAGTAAACATCAGCATTCAAATTATATAGTTAATTGGTGTTCTGTGGTGTTAGCGCTAACACACCTGCTGCAGCTCACTCCTTCATTAGTGATACGTAAGGCACTCTCGAGGGTGGGCCGGACAGCAGTCACTCTCAGGACACGCCCACCACTCGTCATAACCCCGCCCCTTCCTTCAGCACAGTGCCAGCGTGAAACACCTGAATGCCCATCTCTGACACCTGAGACAAATATATATATATATAATAAATGCTGGATTTTTAAATAGCAATGCTTTATTTCGAGCTGCTCATTCAAAGAAATGATAATTACAATTTTGTTATACCATTCATTATACTCAAGACTATTTGTAACCTTAAAATTTATGAAGCTGATATATTTATATTTATGTAGATATATTTCTAATGTGAATGCACCGGTGATCTCCAGACCCTTCTCATATGAGGCCGGATACCCTGCGCTGACCACAACCACCGTCACAGCAGCTCTGTCACACACTCAGCTCCGTCAGCAGCATCTTCATCAACACCTCGTACAAACCAGACTCCAGCAGCAGCATCAGCACCTGAGAGACACACAGCCACCTGAGAACTGATCCGGATCACCGAGTCAAACCCAGAACTGAATCAGTGAATCAATCCTGCTTTTGAATCAGTTCAGTACAACGAACAGCAGATTCAGATTCAGCGTCTCAGGGTTTTCAGTCTGGTCTTCACAATATATTTTTGAAAATAATTATAATAAATTGTAAAATATTTACACACACACACACACACACACACACACACACACACACACACACACACACACACACACACATATATATATATATATATATATATATATAATTTAAATACAATATTTTGGAATACATTTTATTTTAATTAATTTTTTTTTAAATATTTTTTTAACAAAAAAAGAAAACATAATATATTATATAAACGTATCTTAAATCTTAAAATTATAACTATTTGACAAAAAATACAAATAAATAAATAATAATAATATTTATATATATAGAAATATATAGCATAAATAGCATTGTTTAAAATAGAAATATTTTGTAACAAATATAAAATATGCAGAAGCTTAGGGTCAATATTCTCCCCCTTTTTTTTCTGAAATAAATGAATACTTTTAATTAGCAGGGATGTGTTAAATTGATAAAAATGCTAGAAAATACTTCTATTGTTAGAATATATTTCAATTTTGAATATTTTGAATAAATGCTGCTCATTTTAACTTTTTGTATTCATCAAAGAATCCGATCACAGGGATTAAAATATTTGACATTGAAAAAAAAAAAATCTGAATTTTACTGTTTTTATTTTTTATTTGCTTAATTTTTTTGAATTTTTGTTTTTAATTTAATGCAGCTCTGGTGAGCAGAAGAGACTTTTTTTTAAAAGCATTAAAAATCATCCCGTTCCCAAACTTTTGAACACCGGTGTATATACATAACTAAGTTACGTTATATAATTATTTATTTTAAATTATTATTATTTTATACATTTTTTTTTTTTGCCTTGGTGTTTGAAAAAAAATAAAGTCAATAATTTCACATGATTATTATAAAAATAACTAAACAGCTGAACTGAACCCCTTTGATCGAGTTGTTTTCTCGTACAGCATGTCATTAAATCTGTCGCTGTGTAATTTTCTGATCAAATTTCATCCGGTGTGAATGTGCCTCAAGGATCAACAGACATTATCAGATCAAACAGAGGATTTCCACAGAACTGATCTCACCTTACACTCGGGGTCACCAGTTAAAACTCCAGGACCTTGGCTCCCTCTGTAGCCAACATCAGCCCCTGAGACACAACACCGGCGATGACTGACTGACATTCACTTCTCTAACAGTTCTCATTCTCTTCTCTAGGAATACGTGACTGATCAAATTCACGTCAATCACTCAAACACAGGAACTGATGACTGATAAATGCCTGTCTTTTGTCTGTCACTCAACCACTGGATGATTTCTGAAGATAATATGGAATATAGGGCATGAGATGCGTGCACGGTTTTAATATTTTCATGATGCTTGTTAACTGAAATTACATGGAAAGTTTTTAAAATTTCTTTATTTATGTTCCACAGAAATCAATCACATGAAGGTGATACAGTTATGATGACAATATATTTTTTTTTTATGTTTTAATATGTTTTATAATAATTATACACACACCCACACACACTTTTTTTTGTGTGGATCTCCTGCAGAACTTCCTCTGAAACCTTCACACATCGTTCACTGTTTAACACTTCTGAAAAAAACTATTCTTTTTATTTTATTGATTTTTTTGGTGGATTATGTTTTAATATTTAAATTAAATAAAAAAGCATGTCAAATTAGTTTGGATTACGACAATTATATGACAAAAATGTCATTATTATGGCCCTATAAAGCCCTTTTTTTCCTAATTCCAAATTATTTTCTGCTTTTATTATTTTTAATATTTCTGGATAACATTAAAATTTAAATAATGAATGTATTATATATATATAAAAAAAAGATTTAACAATTGCCTTTATTTTTTAGTAAATAACCTTTTAAAATAAAATAAGTTATATTACTTAAAAAATAACTTTATTAATAAAGTTAAATTAATTAAACTTTCTTTTCTTCTAAACTGGATTCATAAATTAATATATTGATTCAGCTCGTCTGCTGTTTCTGTTTTGTTCAGATATGTTTTATGTATAGTTTTACAAAACTAAAATCAGACCATTCTGTTTTTGCTTCAGATTTCGAAACTATACAATCTGATGTAGATTAGAAACTGCTCGTGTTGCGTGTGTGCAGCATCTTTGTTTGGATCGTGAGTAAAATGCAGTGGTTGCCGCTAATGTTAAATGGAAAGAGCACAGATCATTTAGTATTGTTATATTTCAATTTCATAAAGAAACGTGCAGCAATAGCTTAATAAAAAGACACCTTCTCATTTACCGTATAATGTCTAAATAATCTTTGTAAAAATTAAATTGTGAAATCAAAATCGTGAATTGAATTTTGAGTTTTTGCATCTTTACATCTATTAAATAGATGTCATCCATTAGCAAACATTATTTAAATCAACATTTAGAAGATGTTTTCACTAAATATGGTTATTACATACAGTTATAGTCACTATAGAAATTATAACTAACTAAATCAACATTTAACAATTTTTTTTAATGTTTTATTATAAAGTTATTTATACATTTATGATGCATAGTATCTTTTTAAAAACATTTTTTAATATATTTAATTTTGTTCTATTACTTATAATTTATTTTATTTTATTTATTTTACAGACACCTCTGGAAAAAGGAGATGAATATTAATAATAAATATTATAACACGCCTTCATGCACACACAAGGTCTGTATTTTTAAATGCATACTGTTCACTTATTTTTATTCGTAAGGAAAGTGCAACTAGCGCTCTCACCGGAATTGGAGATCTTCCCGTTGTTCCCGTAGCTCCACGCTAGCGCACGTTCCCGTCCATCGCCGTAGATGACTAGCACGCGCTCCGCCATCACGTCTGCTAAACAAACGCTGGCGTCAAAACTGAGACATCAAGATAAACATACACAACAACACACTTAACACCCTGTGCACAACTACTTACTTCAACATGAAACAAATGCCACAATTTAATCAAGTGATATAATGTCAAAAAATCTATTTATCCATTCTAGTAAATTAAAAACTTTAAAGTAATCATTTTAAATAATAACATTTTCTGAAAAATAAAATGAGAGTGGCAATTGGTAGAGTGACACTAGTGCATTTGTATTTGGTTGCTAGGGTGTTGATAGCAGTTGCTAGGTGCAAGAGTATTTTGGGTTGTTTGCTAGATCATTGCTAACTGGTCGCTAAGCTGTTTTGGGTAGTTGCTAGGGTGGTTACTTTGCCGTTAGTGCTAGGGTATTGCTAGGCAATTGCAAGTGTTTTGCTAGGTAGTTGCTAGGGCATTGCTATGTGGTTCCTAGGCAGTTGCTCTGTGGTTGCTAGGGAACTGTATTCGGTTGCTAGGGTATTGACAGGCATTTGCCAGGGTTTTGCTAGACAGTTGCTAGAGTTTTGCTAGGGCATTGCTATATGGTTGCTAGGCAGTTTTGGGTAGTTGCTAACTTGTGTTCCTAGGCAGTTGCTAGGTCACTGCTTTGTGATTGCCAGCGAGTTTTGGGTAGTTGCAATGTATTTGGTTGCTAGGGTGTTGACAGGTAGTTGCTAGGGTATTGCTATCTGGTTTCTAGGCAGCTGCTAGAGTGTTCTGGGTGGTTGCTAGAGCATTGCTACTGTAGATTAGTAGTTTGGGGCAGTTGCTAGGGTGTTTCTAGGCAGTTTTCACAGCATTGCTTTGTGGTTGCCAGGCAGTTTCTGTGGTGTTCTGGGTGGTTGCCAGGGGCAGTTTTGGGTGAAGTTGGAAGTTGCTAAGTTGTTGCTAGTGTGGATGTTCTGGGGGTTGCTAGGTTAATAAATAAAAAATACAACTGTAAATACAACTGTTCATTTTTAGCCACTAAATAATATTAGGTACAGATACAGATTGTATCTTTAATGTGGATATTTAATGTAGAAATCAAAATGAAGGTTAATAAATGCTTCAGAAATATAATTTCAAATAATTTTAATAATAATAAATAAATAAATAAATAACTCTTCTGCAGAGCTAACTGTTGACTAATAATATATTATCCTCTATCCTACAGAATGTCACTCTCTGTATGAGAAACTGTTTTTATTTCTTCTAAAGAGGTGGTCTGATTGCATGAAGTGTTTGACCTATAGGATGCAGTGATGCAAGTTTGATCTCATCTATTAGCGCTGACCTCTCAGTGCTGCTGTAAGACCTTAAATCCCAACACACATGAACTTCCAGCAGCATCAGGCAGCACATCCATAAACAACCACAGAAGCACTGCAACACTGACATCCTGAATCATGTGCTCAGTGCATTACATCTGCATGAAACATAACATTAAATGAACATATATAAACATCGAAACACCATGCATTCGAAGTGAAAAAAAAAAAAACTTTCCTTTGCACGGAAAAATACCATAAATAAGACTGAGATTATATTTTTAGTTTAACTTTGCTTTCTAAATAAAATGATCAAATTAATCAAACACACACAATCACAGTCAGAATGTTAACAAGCATCACATGAGTGACCCACATCACGAGATTCAGGGTCTGTTGCTCATTTACTTCTACTGTGAAATTATGTAATGGCATCGTCTGAACAGCAAATACAACATATACTATGCATGCATAATAATGATGCATTAAATCTCTATATTCATGTGCCTGATTGTGAGTAATTAACATGCATAACCATGATTGTCAGGCAAAACCTTTATAAAAGAAATGGTACTTTGATATGGTTGTAAGATTCAGATGTGCATGCTATTGGAAGGTAATATCAAAGTGCATATGCAATAATATTATAAACAAGTCCACAACTAGTAGCTACTTCAATGGTATTGACCATAAAGACAAAATAATAACAAGGTACAACTGCAACATCATCCAGATAGCAAAAACTGCAAGTTTGATAAACTTCATGGGAATAACCCTTCAAGTGTTTCATGCAACTAACCTGACCATTCATTTCTATAGGTATAATTGCTGACTTACGTGATTTCTGATGAACAGCGGGATACAGTGGGGATCCTGTGGTGTTCTGAATGTGTGATGGACAGAAGACCAGCGTTTGTTTGCCACCACAAACCACGTGCACTCACTGAAAATTCACATGCTACATGTTCGATTCGCCAAATGATTCATTGGGTTGAATCGGTTCCTTTCATGTTTGGTCAAATTTAATTGCAAAATGAGGTGGAATCATAAAACCAGCAATAGCTCGTACAATATGTGTACTTTAAACAAAAACATACATATAAACAGCAGTATAAAATAAACATTTCACTTAAACTGAAGCGAAGTGTTCGAATGAATCGATTCGCTCGAAGTGAGTCGGACTCGTTGACGCTATACTTTTTTAATGGAAAAAAAAAAAAAAAAAAAATCATAGTTCATAGAGGAAATTGTTAAGTAAATATATAATATAGAGTTTGGGTGTTTTGTTTTCTCAACTTCCTTTCGTAGGTCGTGGAGAATTATGGTAAATGTAATTTCTTAGTATAACAGAATCCTTGAGGAATTTCCTACTTTAGTTTTTAATCACAATAAATCCTTAAGCATTAATGGAAACAACAGAATACAGGAAACTGGATCTTTGAAACTTAGCTCCCGATTCTTATAGGAATTTTTAAATGCATGTCCAATAAATTAGCATTCATGAAGCGTCCAATAAGAAGACATTATTCCAATGTATATAAAGTACAAAAATGCTAAAGTATGAGATCCTTAACATGTAAAAGTCAACATATTTATAGTTTTTAGAGGGGGAAAAAGAGATGAAGACTTAACTTTACTTATTATATTGACAGATAAAAATAAACAGCGAACATGTACATTTCTTGCTTTTTTTATTTGATAAACATGATGCTGTCGACCATTAAGCTCTCGAATGAGACAAAACACAGCAGGATGACAACATCTATTTACAATCCCAAGAATAAATACTGATCCGACATCAAGAATATCTTAATTAAGCACTGATTTGATGATGACGAAATCACAGCGGAGGCAGCTCTGGGCTGCTGAGAAGCTCCTGAGCAACATCTGAGTCTCTAAGAGCGAAGAAAGTCACTCCAGAGCTGTACGCCGCGGGAATCACGAGATGCGTTTTCATGGGATGCTCTTCCTCGCTGATCATCTGTCTGACCTGATCTATAAAGGAAAGAAGCTCACGGTCAGCTCAGTGTAGGACACGTCAGCTCAAGTCATTATAAAGAAGAGAGGCTCGCACCCTCCACGTTTAATGTTTTCCAGCGCAGGTCGGGATGCTGATCTGAGATCTGTGATAGATGAGCGTCCGGCGTCAGTCTCTTCAGGACGTCTTCACGGCGAACGAGCAGAACAGACTCGCTGCACAGACGCTCGTGAACCTCCTCTTCACTCACTGAAGACACAATAACAAGCTTAGCATCTGAGAAGAAACTGATGTGTCTATATTTATATCTATAGTTTAATCGGAGTATTTTAATGGTGCTACTGTATAACAGCACAGTGTATACTAATATATATATATATATATATATATATATATATATATATATATATATATATATATATATATATATAAGTAGCTTTTATTTGTGTATTTTCAGTTTTCTTTTCATTTTAGTTACATTTTAGTTTCTTTATTTTACCTTTTTTATGTTTTTAAAAATTACTTGGGTTTCCTTCTTTTTTTATATTACTTTAAATATTGTTTTATTAATCTCAGTTGGTAAAATCAGTGCTTCAATTTCAACTCTTCTAATTTTGTTTTAAATGGTTTTATAATATATCATAATATATAAATATACACACTGCATAAGTTACAAAATATTTAAAAAAATAAAATAAACAACTACTATATATTAAAAATAACTTAACAATATATAATAGTACCATGTTATAGAATTAATCTTTATTTAAAAAAATAAGTAATTTACGCTAATTAATAAAAATATATGCAAAAATTGACAAATGAGCAGATTAAATATATATATATATATATATATATATATATATATATATATATATATATATATATATTCAATATATATTCACAGAATTTTTTTAATCATCTATTTTATATATATATATATATATATATATATATATATATATATATATATATATATATATGTATATATATATTAGATGATTAAAAAAAACTTTCTGTTGAATAAAAACACAATAAAATAAGATTTTACTGTTATCAAAGTGAAGTGTTAATTAATATTTAGCATTTGTTTTTATTTCATATTTTATGTGTCCAATTTATTTTATAGTTATCGAGTAACTTTTATAGTTTAGTTAATTCGTTTTGTTTTGTTTGTTTTTAAATGTCTACATGACATTTACATTTACATTGAGTCATATAGCAGATGCTTTTATTCAAAGCGACTTACAAATAAGGAGAATGGAAGCAATCAAAAGTCTCAGTTAGCTTAATGCATTACACACAGCAAGGGCTTTTTCAAATTCTAAAATAAAAAATAAAACAAAAAGAACAAAAAAAGAAGAAAGCAAGTATTTTGTAAATGAACAGAGTGAAAGTCTAAAAGGGGAACGTTTTTTTTAAGAACAGAATTAGAATAGAGTGCTAGAGTTAGAGGGTCAAATATAGATAGAATGAACTTTTATTAGTATTTCATTTTTAGTTATTTTAGAACATCAAATTAAACTAAACGAAAATGAGAAATGTTGCTTTGACAACTAGCTGAAATAAAATTATTATTAAAAAGGTTTTACTTGTGGTTTTATATGTGGTGCTCATTATAAAGACCCTGGTGGTGTGCGAGTTGGGACACACCCACGTCCAGCGGGTTGGTCATGAACACAGCACCGGGTGCGACTCCGAAGATGAGCTGGTGATGCCAGGCGTCAGGAATCTCTTCTCCTTCAGGAACGGCCTGCTGCATGTTCATGGTGGCGATGGGAACCGCTCCACGCCGAATCCAGTGCGCCAACCACGGCACCAGCTTCAGCCTCCGCCGAGGATACAGGCCAAAGAACCGTCCCACAACACGGCCCCCGCTGGCCTGCTCGGCCCCGGAGACCAGCTGCAGGTGTGTGGCCCCTGGAGGAGCACGAGAGCACTGGTTTAGACAAGCATTTGCTAAGCGGGTGAGGAAAAGCTCATAATTAAAGTATATTTTAAATAAACTATAAATAAAATTATGATATTTTAAAACTGAATTATTTGTTTACTAATACTTTTAAATCATTTAAATATAAAGAAAATAATAAATTAAGGAAATTCATATAATCATAGTATTTAGACTGCTCTAATTAGAGTTACAAATGACCTGCTCTTATCATCTGATCGTGGTTGCATCTTTCTATTAATTCTATTGGAGCTTAGAGCTGCATTCTTTTGTATAGACTAGAACAGTTTGTTGGCATTAATGGAAGTGTATTAGCCTTGTTTAAATCGTACTTATATGACCGCCATCAGTTTGTAGCAGTGAATGAAGAGGTCGATCACAAGTGCAGTATGGGGTACCTCAAGGCTCAGTACTAGGGCCGCTACTCTTCACGCTTTACATTTTACCCTTGGGAGATATCATCAGGAAACATGGTGTTAGCTTTCACTGTTATGCTGATGATACTCAGCTCTATATTTCTTCGTGGCCTGGTGAAACACACCAATTTGAAAAACGAACAGAATGCATAGTCGATGTAAAAAACTGGATGACGAGTAATTTCTTACTGATAAATTCTGAAAAAAAAATGAGGTGTTAAATATAGGACCTAAAAACTCTGCATGTAACAACCTAGAACACTACACTGTCAACACTGCACTGGCTCCCTATCAAACATCATATAGATTTTAAAATCTTGCTTATTACTTATAAAGCCCCGAATGGTTTAGCTCCTCAGTATTTGAATGAGCTCTTGTTACATTATAGTCCTTTACGTCCGCTGCGTTCTCAAAACTCAGGCAATTTGATAATACCTACAATATGGTGCCTAAACTCTGGAATAACCAACCTAACATGTAACATAAATGGTCAGAGGAGAACTGGTCCCCCAACTGAGCCTGGTTTCTCCCAAGGTTTTTTCTCCATTCTGTCACCGATGGAGTTTCGGTTACTTCTCTGGCTTGTTTAGTTGGGGACACTCATATACCGTCTCGATATCGTTGACTTGATTGCAAATGATTGCACAGACATTATTTAAACTGAACTGAGATGATGACATCACTGAAATCAATTATGAACTGCATTTTGCTTTATTCACGCACTGTTTTTCTAATTAATGTTGTTCACCAGGGGGTATGCTACTGTAAAATTTTGAGAAGAACTGGTTTAAAGCATCTGTACCGGCCTTGCTGCGAGAGTGCAGGTAATCATGCAGCGGCGCCTCGTTCCTCCTCAGACTCGTCCTGACGCAGTGATCGACCGTCTCTGGAGTCACCGTGATGCCCAGCGCCTGCAGGACGTCCACCACCGCTGTGGCTCCACACGCCGAGGCCCCGATCTGCAGCGTCTGCCTCTGAACGGCCTCCTGGATGCTCCACAGCATGGCCGTGTGGTTCTGTGCCTCCTCAGCTTCGGCTCCGGATCCGGATCCCATCGCCTCCATCTCTTCTGGATGCTGTCGTGCTGGAAACACACGCAAAAGAGCTGCATTTATAAGTGCTGTGCTAAGCCACGCCCCTCTTTCCAAAGCCCCACCCACAAACACATGCAAATATACCAATACAAGAAAAATCTAATATGTGAAGTGAATCATTCATGCCAAAAATCATTAGGATATTAAGTAAAGATCATGTTCCATGAAGATGTTTGAAGTAAATTTCCTACCGTAATATATATATTTCCTACCATGAATCAAGAACTTCATTTGGACAACTTAATTTGGATTTTCTCAATATTTTATTTTGTTTTGCACTCTCAGATTTTCAAATAGTTGTATTTCACAATGTCATTTTCAGAAGAATCTTTGCATATCCATATTACAATTTCATGACAACGAACAATTATAATTTTGTTAATTGTAATCAATGCATTATATATATATATATATATATATATATATATATATATATATATATATATATATATATATATATATACACACATATGTGTGTGTGTGTGTGCGTATTCTTATTAAATTAAATATCATATCACTTGGGAATTTAGATTCTATTTCTATAATTAAACAAGTAATATAATTATTTATCTTATAAGTTTGCCCAGCAACATGACTGTCAGGAACACAACACATTTCATGTTTAATTAATGATGCAGAACCCAGTAATATTACACATTAAAAAGCCATCTTACATTTGTAATCAAGTTTATGTAAAAAAATATATATATATTCTAATCTTTTGCCATTTTTAATTGTTACCGATTATTACAGTGATTTTGGTGTATTTTTTTATTGCTGTTTGTAAAATGCAGAGGTAACGTTAAAGCACTGGAGGACGTTGAGTTGCACGTTTCACCATAGGAGGGTTTGGGTAGCATTTTACCCTGGTAAATCACTGAGAGTGATATTTTTAGAGTGTTCTGGAGAACATAAATCATTTCAACACTGCTGCATTCATTCATCACAACAGGAGCGTTTTAGTTTAACGTTAACGTAGCATTCATCACGACGCTAGCTCAGTGTTTACAGGCTGTTATAACGCGGATCCCAGCTTCTAAGATATAGTGAGTTAGCTATGCCGACACAACAAGGATAAAACATCAAAACGAAGCATCTGGTTCGATACAAACCACTTCACCGTGAGAAACTCGACAGAGCAAAACAATCCTTCACACATCTTCCATTCCCCGCTTGACGGGGTTGTTTTTATTCCTCGATTAGCTCTCGTGACTCCGCTGAGTGTGTTCTGATTGGCTGTTTGGTCTCAGCAACTGTGCTGTGATTGGTCTATCAAATGTGACAGGATTTGCGCATGATACTAAAGTGAGTTACAAACTGAAACGACAGGATTTTCTTAAAGTGCCCCCTATTTTATGGATTTTTGAAAATGATCTTATTCTGTAATGTTGAAGTCTGAAAGTGCACCGTGTATAAAGTTATTTTTTTCATTAAAAGAAAGATTGGAGTCTGAGTCATTGAAATATGTCGTTTTTAAAAACTGATCCCAAGCGTTTCATGTTGATGAAAAAATAAAATCGGTAAAAATGGCGGTAAAAAAAATAAATAAAAAATAGCGGTTTCCTCGGTAACAAATGATTAAATGAAAATGAGACCAAAATGACCAATCACCGCAGATTAGCGTCACACAAAAATAAAAGCAAATCCTTTGGGAGTCCTTGAGCAAGTGAGGTAGAAAATAAATGCATATTGTAAGACAATGAAGGTATTTTTTGACCTTGCATGCATGTCAACCTGTTGTTGGGGACTCCCAAAACCAAAATATAACTACTCATAATACTCATAATAGGTGCACTTTAATGCAATTAAAATTAATTTGTAAAAAAAAAAAAAAAAAAAAAAACATAAATTATGCTTTCATTAATTGTACATACAGTCATTTAAAGTAATTTGAATTTGATTTCATTCATTCATTTTATGTTCAACCCAACAAGAAACATTCTCAGAATATTATTGGTTATGAACAGACATTCTGGTAACATTAATTTAACAGTATGCTGCAGTTTAAGTTAACAAAGTGTAGTAAACACTATACTTTACTATACTACAGTATGCTATAAATACTAAAGTTTAATACAGTATTTACTACAGTTTATGAACTCATATAGTTAATACTAGAGTATGCTGTAGTTTAAATTAACAAGTGTAGTAAATACTAATATAATAGTGTACAATTTACAAATTACTACAGTTTAATGGATTCTTCGGGCATAATATATAGTTATTTATTTATTTAGCTATTGAAGCATTTAAGAGATCCGTTTGTGCTGGATATACTAATATACTACAAGTGTACTAGAGTTTACTACAGTTTATGAACTCACTATGGTCAATAGGTATGCTGTAGTTTAAGTTAACAAAGTGTAGTAAATACCATAATATACTACAGTGTTTATTTATTACAGATTATGGACTCATATAGTTAATATGCTATAGTTTAAATTAACAAACGGTATTAAATACTAATATACTATAGTGTACTACAGTTTAATATGGTAAATACTACTGTTTACTACAGTACTACAGTTTATGAACTCACTATATATAGTCAATACTAGAGTATGCTGCAGTCATATATACTACAGTTTTTATTTTTTACGGTTTATGAACCCACTAGTATGCTGTATTATAAGTTAAAAAAATTTTGTAAATACTATAAAATACTACAGTTTACTATAATTTACTACAGTTTAATGCATACCTCGGGCATAAAATATAGTTTATTTATTTTATTATTATATTTATTTTGCTATTGCAGCATTTAAGAGATTATTCCGTGCTGGATATATTTGTTCCGGGTCGCTATTGTGAAAAATTCACACATTTAAGGGTTAACATTGTAAATACTATTTTTTTTAACTAAAATATTTCGTGACGTGTGTTTAATGTCTGCGCGCGGCCACTGGGCGGATGTCACAGCAGTGAGTGTAGTGTAGTGTGGTGTAATGTAGTGTAGTGTAGTGTAGTGTAGTGTGGTGTAATGTAGTGTAGTGTAGTTATGAAGTCGTTGGTTTGGAAATAGCTTTCGCTTTCGAGCGCGTTTTCTGCGCCAGTGAAAGTGTGCGGGGGGCGAGTCAGTGAAAGTGTGCTGCTGATGAACAACGTCTCTGAGAGGAGTAATGCAGACACCAGCTCGAGCTGATAGGCTACTGGAGATATAGATTTAGTTTCGTTAGGAACACATGGAGCTGGTGAAATGCGAGAGGACTGAATGAAAAGCGCCGAGATGACTTTAGCTCCTGGAGTTCGCTCTGTTTGCTTCAGAGGATTTTCACTTGCGTTAATGCTGTTATCGACATGCACGCGCAGCGGTGAGTGTCGTTACATAATCAGATGGGCATTATTAGCCAAATTGTTATGTAAAATATCACTATAAAATATAAGTGTGTGTGTGTGTGTGTGTGTCTAATGTATATATAATAGTATATATACAACGCAATAATAAAACATAACAATTTATTATTATGATTTATTTTTTATAATGTATTTGTTTATTTAATGATACAAATGTATTCCTAAATTTCAAAATCAACAAAAAATGAAATATATAGATAGTTTGAAAGATAGATCAATAGATATCTTTCTGAAAAAAAAAATAAATTAAAAAAAAAAAAAAAAAAAATATATATATATATATATATATATATATATATATATATATATATATATATATATATATATATATTTTTTTTTTTTTTTTTCATAGCATGCTATTTTCAGAGAGCTGATATTAAATAGTATTCATAAAGGTGTTCATATGCATTTTTAATATATATATAAAAAAAACTTTGTACATTATAAGGTTTTTATTTTATTTTATTTTTACACAAATGAGTGCCAACAAATGAGGAGGTTTTAGACAGATTTATTTCACATCTGAGTGCAAATATGTGCCTGGCTGGTACACACCCACACACAAACACACATACACAACACACTAACAAAAAAGTACCTAAAAGTACCACTGTCTGAACATGTACCTCAGTAGTATGTTATTATCTGAGGAATCGTTCATGCCATAAATCTCAAAGCACCTAGTAGCTGATATCGTTAGCATAGTATTTTTAAAACGTGTTAATTCAGATCGGGGTGTGAGATGTTTACCTCCTCCACAGACCTTGCTGATACTACTGTTATGGGCACGGATGGAGAAGCAGCATCTCTTCCCTGCAAGTGTCCTCCAGACTGGCCTCCATATCTGGTCTGGCAGAAGGTTTCCGGTAAACAGCAGCTCGTGGTTAATTACTACAAAGACAACGACCAAGAAGACAATGACCAAGAAGACAACGTCACGGCATCTGAGTTCAGGAACAGAACGGAGCTGAAGCTGAGAGGAAACTGTTCTCTGGTGTTTCACAGAGTGACTCTGTCAGACCAGGGACTGTACGAGTGCTTCTATAAGATAACACCATTAAGTCTTGAAAGAATCTATCTGGTCGTCACAGGTCAGTATAGGTGCATTTATTTTGCACTAAAAAGGTGAATTTTATATGTTTTTTTTTTTTTTTGCTCACTTGTTCATTTTAACGGTACTGTGGTTTAAAATTAAAATACATTCTCTTTAAAATTAAGTTGCATTCAGAATAAGATCATGATGCTGAGGAAATCAACTTCCAAATACATTTTGTGTTAACTACTCATTAAATAATTTAATTTAATTAATTCCAAAAGGAATAACCAGACCTAGTGTTTGTATGTATTTTTTTTTATTGTTTGTTTTTTATGTTCATTCTTACGTTTATATCTCACAATTCTAAATTAATATCTCACAATTCTGACTTATAGCATCTCTTAATTCTGACTTTATATAGCTCATAATTATGAATTTATATCTCATAATTCTGACTTTATAATATCTCATAATTCTGACTTTATATAGCTCATAATTATGAATTTATATCTCATAATTCTGACTTTATAATATCTCATAATTCTGACTTTATATAGCTCATAATTATGAATTTATATCTCATAATTCTTATTTTATAATATCTCATAATTCTGACTTTATATAGCTCATAATTATTACTTTATGTCTCACAATTCTAAATTTATATCTCACAATACTGACTTCATAAGATCTCATAATTCTGACTTTATAATGTCTCATAATTATGATTTTATATCTCATAATTCTTATTTTATGTCTCATAATTCTGAATTTATTTCATGCAATTATGATTTAATATCTAATAATTCTTATTTTATAATGTCTCATAATTCTGAATTTATATCATGCAATTATGATTTTATATCTCACAATTCTTATTTTATAATGTCTTATAATTCAGATTTTATAGTGTCTCATATTTCAGTCTTTATATCTCATAATTCTAAATTTATATCTCTTAATTTTGAGTTTACATCTCATAATTCTGACTTTATAATGTCTCTTAATTCTGACTATAATATCTCAATTCTGACTTCCACTCGCTAATCCTGAATTGTCAAAATTGTTAGATTTAGACTCACCTTTTTCTTAATTCCATGGCAGAATACACTATTCCATAACTCACAGACCTCAGAGATTACACAGTAAACTCATTCAGCCTTATAAAGCTAAATGTGAGCTCTCCGAGTTCTTGTGTGCGAAATAAGGAAATGTGTCAAGATTTTTATCTTTGTCTATTATTAGAAAGCATTCTATGAAGATTTAAGACTATAAGAAACACCCTTTCACTACTCCGTTGTTTCCATAGAAAAACCTGAACAAATGACAAGTGAGAAGGTCCAGAGCACCATTGTGAGTTCTTCAGTTTCTGTGGTTCTCATCATTGTGATCGCAATTGCTGCTGTATACGTGGGGATTACATGCAGGAATAGACAAAGAAGAGAAATAGAAGTAGAAGAGGAGTAAGTACATTTTTTTTCTCCATTCATTGCAATGAAGAAATGGAAGCTTACAGTAAGAAGATCTTAGATGTAGTTTGTGAACTCTTGATGTTAGTTTAAAAGCTCTGTAAAAGTCACATTAAGATGACACCTGAGCTTATAATCAGCAGTGTTCGTGTGATTTATGATGTTTTTCTTCCTTTGCAGGAACATTTATTGATGTTGCAATGAGGAGCATTTAAGAGCTGTCAATTCAGAGCAAGAACTAGATCTGTAGCTACTTTCGAGTGGCTTTTCATGGATGATAGCAAATGCAACAAACAAAACAACAAACTGCACAAGCTCATACACGTCGTGCAGTTCTTATGTGGGTGACCCATTTCACGTTAACCCTCCGCAAACATTTTCTGCTTTTTCTCCATCTGTTAAAGGGGTAAATCACCACTGACAAGATGGGCTTTTAATTAAAGCTGGCTGCCTATGCAATAAAAAACGCTTAAAAAAAAAAACTAACAAAATAAAATGGTGCTACATGACTAGATGATAGAAAAATGTGCAAGTATAATCTGCAGTTTTCAGACTTTTGCTAACAAATAAATGTGCATTTATTGTACAGTGATAAAGAAGACATATTATGCATTTACTTATACTACTGAAATTGTAACAATACAAAGTTGGTTGAAAATCAGCAAACTTATCCTTTAAAGGTTAATGGTCCATAACAATAATGTAACTGTGAATGACTTATAATTTCACTTAAGCTTTAACATGGTTATTATTGCTTTTTGCTGCTTAAAACACCTCATTTCAAGAGTTTGGAAGTAAAAGAGGCTGATGTTCAATTAAAATGTAACGTTTTTTCAAATGTTTCTTTTAACAGATACTTTCTGTCCAGTTACATTTTACATTCTTATGTTCGACTTTTATACGCTAAAAAAAAAAAAAAAAAACTCATACCGTGCGTGTAAACCGTGTTCTTATGAATATATAGAGAATACATAACCAACGCAAAGGTGTACATTAAACATATGTACAGATTAAAAACTAAATCCATAGTTTATGTTTGTGTTTTAAGAACAGTGTTGTTTCTGTCTCAATAACATCATTATTATGACTGCAGTGAAACTCATAATTCGGTTTTTGTCATAAATCAGGGAAAACCAAAAATGACAGAAAAGATTATAGGACATCCTATAAATTTATTATGAATTTGAGTTTATAATGAATCTCTGCTGCATGCATGTAAACGTAGTGTTGAAATCCTGGATGTTGAAGATTTCGAACCATATGATGAATGTTCTAAGAAACATTTTTGTTACATTTAAAAAATGTTCAAATCACGACAAGAAAACTAGATGTTAAAGGTTTAAAGAATATTAAAGACCATTTGTATAATGTTATTTTTTGGGTGGAAATAAGAGTTAGGAGAATGTTGTAAGAAACCTTTTTGTAACCTTTAAATAGCATTCGATAAGTTAAAAGAGTATTTTTTGAAACAATGTTCTTATAATGTTTTTATAACCTACATTTGTTACTTAAGTATAGCTTTAAAGAACATTCAAAATAATGTTCCCATAATGTTTGCAAAATTATAGAATTAAATGTTTCCTTCATGATTTCTATAACGATCAGATTCAAAAAAAAAAAAAAAAAAAATGTAAACCTTTAAACAAATCACATTTTCATTACTTAAGAAGAACTTTATCAGAATGTTCTTAAAACATATTAAAGTTTCTTAGGATTGTGCTTTGAACTTCAAAATAAGATTTTATCTGTGCTGTTATTTTACCCTCGGTCACTTCTTGCATGTAGATTATCAACGAGATTGATTTTCAACATTGCACTGATACTGATCACAATATTTCGCTTTTTTTGCTTTCCGAAATTCAGTTTCATTCTGACCAGGAGTCACTGGGTGTGTTTGTGAAGGCATTAGGGATGTAATGACTGACCCAGATTCTTGTGTGTTTGTGTCAGCGCTCTCACAGTCTTGCTTTTATTGTTTTTTAAAGCAGTTTTGTACAATGACATTGACGTAATGTTTAAGATCCATCTGTTTGCTTACTGGAATGAACACTGTTTCTTGGCAATATAAACGTGCGTGTGTTTTACAAAGAACAAGTTTGTATATTCTGTTCTCATATATATAAAAAGCCAGATTAGTCTGAGGTTACATATTAGTTCTGAACCTGTTTGATTTAATATGTTTTGCCGTGTATAAAGTATCCCGGCTAACAAGGAACTTTCCCAGAACTTTCCCTAACATTCTTCCAGAAAGGTAAATAGAAAGTTCATTTAAAGTTTTCTGCTGTTTAATAATGCTCTCCAAACGTTAACGCAAAATTCATGCATCTTTCATGGAATTATTTTTATCTCCAAAACGTTTTAGTCGGACGTACGATTTTTTTTAATGTTACTTGTTTCGAAACATTCCGAGAACATTCAAAAGGAAATGATAAAATGGAATGTTTGCATAACCAAAAAAACAAAAAAACATTTTTAAAACATTTGAAAACATTCGGGAATGTTAAACAATGCCTCCACACCAGATAATTAAGCTCCAGATCATATTGGCTGGTAAAAGAACAACTATTCAGCAAAATTGCCTAATACCCAAAACCTGTTTATAGAAGAATCTTAGTTGCGTATGTTTCAATGCTCTGACTTCGTCTAAACAGGAAAAATTCAACAAGTGCTGCAATACCAAACAACATCCCATTAACCTTGAGTTTCTATAAACATTCCCTCGCATCTCTTATTCATGAAGACAAAACAGCCCTTTAAACCTACATTCAGAAGACTAAACAACACTGGAAAACAACACATTAATTACTAATCAATTAATGAATCAATGAAATTAGTTTAGAGATGATAAAATTATTATATGCTGAAATTTAAAACTACAATGACTATATGATGAATGATCAATGTGTGGTCGTTCTCTTGAAGCAGAACACACACAGCTTGCATTTGAGGGTCCTCGGATCCTTCCTGTTTTCACAACATGTCAGGAATGTTAGCAAAACCTTCTTAAAACACATCTTTGTTAGCTGGGATGTTACCAATAAAATGTCTGAAATCCTTCCGAACATATACTGAGAAATGTGACAATAAAAACTTTATACCAAACTGAAAATTTGGTGTGTTTATGAATGTTCACTCAATTTAAAGTTCACTTCCAGAATAAATGTTCATGTATGTGTTTCTTCAGTCCAGAGAAAGTGTTTTAAGGAAAACATTCCAGTATTTCATTATGTCCCATTGACTTCAATGGGGATCATTGGGTTGAAAGTTCAAATTGGAGTTTCAATGCAGCTTCAAAGGGATCTGCAAAATCCCAGCTGAGGAATAAAGGTCTTATGCAGCCAAACATTTTCTAACTTTTTGATTAGTAATATGCATTGCTAAGAACTACATTTGTACAACTTTAAAGATGATTTTCTCAATGTTTTGATTTCTTTGCACCCTCAGATTCCAGATTTTTCAATACATAATTCATACATCAATAAAAAGCTTATTTATTCAGCTTAATAAATAAATCTACATTTGGAAAAAATTACCCTTATGACTGGTTTTGTGGTCCATTTGAACACTCTTTAACAGCAAATGCTCATCTTGCACTTCATTTGGATATAAGTCCACTATATGGAGTAAAAACCTGAAATGTTTTCTTCAAAATTTTCATTCCCTTTTCGACTGAAGAAATTAAGACATAAACATGACATGGGGGTGAATAAATTATAAGGACATTTTCATTCTGGAAGTGAACTAATCCTTTAACACTTGTTTTTAGAGCTCAATCCAACACTAGTGTTGAGTGAAGAGTGTCTGATATCGTGTCACATTTCTGCTTGACACCTGAATCTTCGGTGATTAGTGAACTCTGAGGCACTCGTGCATGACATGAGTGTGAAACGCAAGATTGAGTGTCAACACTGGTGCCAAAATTCTAACACAAATAAAAAAGTTCTGACAGGCGACCTGAAAAAAGTGTTTCATCTTAACGAACAAGTTTTATTCAGGTTGGAAGTTTAAATTAAGTTGAGTAAATCAAGTTGATAGACATTGTGTTTATCTTATTGTGGGTCTAGTTGACACAGACTCAATTTTCAAACAGCTCAAAATACTGGAAGAAATTTTGTGAATGTTTTTTTTATTTAGGTCATGGATATGCATGCAAAGTTTTGACACATAGATGTGTTTTGGAAAGGCTGTACAAACCCTACTGACCACCACTGTTTTCCATTAAATTGACCAAAAATCTACATTTTGAAAAACTCTAAAGAATAAACACACACACACACACACACACACATATATATATAGCTACAAGCATTGATTACAAGGTATTTAAACATATGAGGAAGAATACATTACACATTATTTGGCAAGGATGTATCTACGCAAATCAATGATTAAAAAAAGCATTTTTGGCAAATCCAGGTAATTTACCAAAGAATTATGATGTTTTATAATGTTTATGACTGTAATTGACTGTAAATTTCAGAGTGAGCAAAAAACCCAGGACTAGTTTGCAAAAGTTAAAAGTTTATAAAATAAATGCAAAGGAAACTATTCAAGACTAGGCTAGACAGGAAGAGGAACAGGAACAGGAACAAGCTCAGACAACAGAGACAAGAGCCAGGTTAACTCAGCAGAGCAGAGAGACAATCTGGCACAAAACAGAAAACAATCATTAAAAAAATCATTTAAATAATTTAAAAAAAATAATTGGATTGACAGCAGTGGTTCTAGAGGCAAAGCTGTCCGGAATGAGCAGTTATATCACATGATACTTATATTTTTCTTTCAGATTTCTCTCAGACCGTTTGGGCCATGAGTTGAACAGGCACACCAAGTTTCATTCTGATCATGTTTTTTGAGATACGCAAATGTCCTAGTAGACACTTGTGGCACATTGGACCAAGACCATGCACACCAATTTTCATGTTGATAGGACAAATGGTAGCACAGTTATAGCCATTTTTATGTTTTTTTTTCCCCCTCTTATTGCGCCACCAAGTGGCCAAGCTCCATGATTTTTTCCCCCTGTGACCTCAGATTGATTTCTTACTGTACACACAGTACCCTCCACTATTATTGGCACCCTTAGTAAATAGGTGCACAGTTGGCTGTGAAAATAAATCTGCATTGTTTATCCTTTTGAACTTTCATTAAAAAATACCCAAAATTCTAAACTTTCATTGAAGTAAAAAATTGAAAATGACAACACCCTTTCCCAAGATAAGAGCTTTCTCTTGTAGTGCCTGAAGATGGAGAACACCTGATAAGAGATAAGAGACCATTCCGTCCTACAGAATCTCTCCAGATCCTCTTCAGTTCACACTCATTCTCTACAGGGTTCAGGTCAGAGGACTGGGACAGCTTCATTTTGTGCTCAGTGACCCATTTGTGTGATGTTTTTAATACCAGTGTCATTTGAAGTTCCAGTCGTGTCTGAACTGAATATGCTGGAGTTCGTTTCTGGAAACCCTCCCGAACAACATGTGGTGATGAAGGGGCTCTTTGATTATTTGTTTTTTTAGGCGTTCTGACCCCAAGGTTCAATGAATCTCTGCAATTCTCCAGCTGTGATCCTCGGAGAGTCTTTGTCCACTCAAACTCTCCTCCTCATTGTGTATTAGGACGATTTCGACACACATCTTCTTCCGGGCAGAATTGTGGCATCTTTGGTTGATTGGAAACCCTTAATTATTGCCCTTACGGTGATGAAATGCAGATTTGCGATGCTTTCCATACAGCCACTTTCTATTTTATGAAGCTCAATAATCTTGTTGTGCACATCTGAACTCTATTCTTTGGTTTTATTCCTTGTGATGGATGATTAAGGGGTATTTGGTCTTTGCGTTCCTCATATTTATAATCCATGGCTGGCCAATTTCATGCTCCTAGTCACACTGGTGTACTAAAAAAAATGTAAATATCAATGGTAATATACTTCAGATGTACTCATTATTTTACTAAAAATAATTTCCTAGGGGTGCCAATACTTGTGGCCAAAATTCATTGGAGAAAAACAATTATTTCACAACGAGATTTCCACCCCACTTTCAATTGTTTTACTTTAATAATACGTTATAAATTTGTGAATTCTTTAAATGAAAGATCAAAAGGATAAACAATTCAGATTTATTTTCACAGTCGCTTTTGCTCATATTTTCCAAGGGTGCCAATTATATGCTCCTATATACCTTTTTGGCACCTCTTTGTGACGGTGAGTCAAAAGTAAAAAACAATTTTTTCGATAATTATTGATATTCACTCTCCAGAGAATCTTGCTGCACTTGTTTGCTTCCAATCAGGCGAAAAACCTAGGACTAGTTCACAAAAATCGTTTTTTTTTTAAAAAATGCAGTAACTGAGGGTTTGGGAGTTATGAATGCTTTTATACTTTTCTCAGGCAGATTGGGACGAGTCTTGGTCATGTTGTAGGTGGTGTTCGTTTCAAGTCTCGATGACTTAGGGTTTGGTCGGCATGAACAGTTTTACATGAAGATCGCTGATCCGTGACCATTCGAACAATTACAACAGGGTTTCAGTTAAACCCCTTAAACAACACACAAACAAGTAATTAAAAGTTAATAAATGACTTTCTACAAGGATGAAATTCCTTCATGCTGAGTCATTCTCTTACAGTAATGTTCAAGCACTAAACTATTTAATGAAAACATTTTTGTCAGGGCAGTTTCGATGTGTGTGACTAAACGCAGTGAATACCCCCCAGACATTCAATAAGTCTCAAATCCATGAGACTCCTACGAAATTAAAAGGATAGTGTTACTTTAACATTTGCTTCTCCGCCTTCAGCATTTCATCAAATACTGATGTTATAATTTTGTGCGCCTCCATCATTCACAGTCTCGTAACGTTCCCGGATGAGTCATACGAATCCCTGGAGAGCTTAATGACTCATTATGTTTCATATTTGATCTGTTCCTTGTGAATGTCGCAGTAATATTCAGGAGACACACAGAAGCGCTCTCCAAACTGTCATTTTATTAGTCATCAAACTGCCAGTTATGTGTCATTAACAGACATGGTTACTCACTTTCTGACGATTTTATTGTTCGATTGACAGACAGCTCTGCTCAGACTAAACACACAGGCAAAGCGGTTCATCTCGACCAACAAGACTCGATGAAGAGCTCTGCGTTCTGCTTCAAAAAGAACAAAGAGCTGCAGAACTGGTTTTTGGATCATGATAGCAGGGTTAATTCAGGTTAACTCTAACCAGCTCCTTCAAGAAAATCCTTAAAATCAGACATTTCCACATGTTCAGAACTGTTGTGCAATCCATTGCATGTCATCATATCCCAAATCAGCATTTTTTCACCTCCTCATGCTGTAAAACAAACTCTGTGTACATGCACAACACTCGTGCTGTATATGCAACTCAGTTCCCCAAACACACAGGATTTATAAAGTCTTTCTAAAGAGACCAAATTCTCAGTGTATGAGAACATTGTGGTTCAGAAGTGACCCAGATTACAGAGACCCGAGAAGATGTGAGCAGATTGAGTAATGAAGAGAGAGTTTATTGAACAATCCTAGTTTTTAAAGAACTACATATACATTTCTGTCCCTTTAAACAAACAAATAAATGCATTACAAAACAAATTTTTGCAAATATTTGTCAGTCATACATTAATAAAACAGGTCGTATTTACATAATCGTAATTTTAACAATAACAATAACCATTAGAACTAAATGAATATTGCTCGTTCCACAGCTAAGCATATTTTAATCATACTTTTAACTGAATAAAAGTAATTGTTTTCACAGTGAACAGATGTATGCTGAATAAATGCATTTTTAAAATATTCTTATTAGAGTTTTTTTTAATGAATATTATGATGACTATTTTAATACTTTTAACAATTTTTCTAAACTCTTAACACAGTTAGCACAACATCCGTCTGTGTAGGGCATACCATTAACACATTTCTTGCTGCTTTGACATAAAATGCAAAGAGTTAACACAAATTAAACTTCATTTACACAAAAGATCAACCAAGATTTTACCGGCAACATTTAAAATGCTTTCAATCAGATAACATCACTTTCTAAAACTAACTTATAGGCTGAAGTCAAAGTGAACAGCTGTTCATATTGTGAATTGCAACACAAATATGACCCCTGTATTTTATTCCATTGCTAATGAGAAAAAGATGATTGCAATTTTGCAAATATATAAATAAGAGCTTATTCCCATCTAGAAAACACACTTTTTAATTGCATGGTTCTTTAAATGGCATGATCATATGATATACAGTAAGGAGGACCTCTTTGGGCTGATCTTGTGTGGAAAAGGATTATTCTAAACACAGTTAACACAACATCAGTCTGTTGTGACCATACCTTTAACACAATTCATGTCACAATATTCTGTAAATTAACACATTTATAAAATGCCTAAAATGTATTTCCACACAAGCTTACCCCACACTAAAGTCAAACATCTTTATTATTTATTTATTATTATTATTTTTTATTTTTATTATTATTATTATTTTTTTTTACAAATGCTTAAACACAGTATGACAGAAAAAAAGTAAAGAAGACTTTCTTTCATCTCGCAGTTCTGACTTTTATTTCTTGTAATTATGAATCTGATAAAGTCTGAACTGCAAGATGTAAACTCGCAATTCCAAGAATATATTCAGTAAAAAGTATAAATGCATTTACTAGACCCAAAAAGAAAAAGAAACTGTAGTATAAAACACAATTTATGATTAATGCATCATACTGTCTATTGGATGAGTTCAGACCTGACACCTAAAATAATGCAGTTTCTGTAATTCCATTTGATGTTAGTGATTTGATGATATTGTGGAATAATCTGTTAGTGTTTGGTTAAATTAGTGTTGGAGTTTAGTTTGCAATGTGTGACTCTGAGCTTGAAATTAACAGTTTTGTCAATTGTGTGTTGTAGGTGTGCTGGTGCATTAAGATTTTAGGAAAATTGTTAGAAGTATTGAAAAAAAAAATTCATAGCAATCGTAAAATAAATAAAATAAAATAAATGCAAATAGTTAATAATAGACTACACTGTTATTTTTAAATGAAGAAATCTGGTCTGTTTGACCGACAGATGTGCATGAAATTAAGTTTATTAGTTTGTTTATAATAAAGCTGTCCAAATAACCAAAATTTTATATACATTTCACATTTATCAACCTTATATTTAGGTGCGAGTCTGAGTCATATTCAGTGATATTATGATAAACGAAATAATATTATTGAATAATAATAATAAAAAATGATTTTATCATTTTATCCAGTGTATTAAGAAATACCTGACGAGATGATAAAAATGTGGATAAGAGGGATGAAGTGTGTGTGAAATACATCCATTGACCGCTGGGTGTCAGTGTTGCTCCATCAGTGTGAAGTTTCCAACAGCGTCATATTCTGTGAATTTAAGAAGAGAAATAAACCTCAGAAAGCAGCAGATGACCAAGAAGATGTACTGATACCACTCCAGAATTCTCTCTCTCTCTCTCTCTCTCTCTCTCTCTCTCTGCGCCGGAATGTCTTCTGCATCAAATCTCCAATTAAGCATTTTTCTTGATAACTCTGCATGGTGCAAACAACACATTTTAAAAATATATATATTTCACAGCTGGTATAATCTATCTTAAAACATAATATAACTTAAAAACACCCGCTTAAATACCATATTCACAACTTTTGCATATTAAAAAAAAAATAATAATATAAAATAATTCAACCCTTGGGCATAAAAGAGATACTAATTAATGCAGCTGCATGATTAATGTATGTGAGAATTAAAGCTACTTTTTTCTCTTGAATTATATCCTCCGTCAAGGAGCTGTGTAACACCTGTAGAGATCTGACAGCCAGCATTCACATTACTCTCAATAACAGCTGCTGAAGAACACGAGCAAGTCTCATGGGGATTTAGTTCTGCTGCTGGCACGTCTTCACTTTCCAGCTGTAAACCTCTTCTGACTGTGGCTGCTTGCTTTTTTACAATTGTGAGATATAAAGTCAGAACTGCAAGATACAAAGTCGGAATTGTTGAAATCGTGTCAAAATTGTGTTGGAAATGTTGGAATTTCAAGATATAAAATTGGAATTGTAAGGTATACATTTGGGAATTGTGAGATGCAAAGTCAAAATTGTGAGATATGAAGTCAGAATTTCAAGGTATAGTTGGAATTGAGAGATGTAAAGTAAGAAGTTGTGAGATGTCAGGTCAGAAATGCAACATATAAAGTCTAAATTGTGTAATATGAAGTTGAAATTTCAAGGTATAAAGTTGTAATTGTTGAAATTGTATTAGAATTGTGTGGAAATGTCAGAATTGCAAGTTATTAAGTCAGAATTGCTGAATGTAAAGTTGGAATTTTGACGTAAAGTTGGAATTGTGATATGTAAAGTCGAAATTGAGAGATGTAAAGTCCAAATTGTGAGATATGAAGTCGGAATTGAAAGTTATTAAGTCAGAATTACTGAATGTAAAGTTGGAATTGTGACGTTAAGTCAAAATTGAGAGATACAAAGTTGGAATTGCAAGGTATAAATTCAGAATTGTGATGTAAAGTCGGAACTTAGAGATGTAAAGTCGGAATTGCAAGTTATTAAGTCAGAATCGCGAAATTTAAAGTTGGATTGTGACGTAAAGTTGGAATTGTGAGAGCTAAAGTCTAAATTTTAAGATATCAAGTCAGAATCGTGAGATATGACGTCAGAGTTGTGAGACTGAATGCATGTTTTAAGGAGATTTAAATTATTCTGCCAGGTTGTTGAAAATTACACAGACACAACTAAAAAAAAAAAAAATAATAATAAAAATAATAATAATAAAAAACAAGATACAAATCAAGATGCAGATACATTTCCAAGACATATAAACAAAATTTCTATGTAGTTTCCACCATTAAAATTTCCTTTACATAATGCTATTCATGCAATAATAATCATGTGAGATTGAAAATGTGGGAATTTCATAACTTCCAGAAGGGGAAAAAATGAGAGATTTCTCCTGTGGTGTAGTATAATGTTCAGTGAACAGTAAAAACACTTGTGTTTGAAACACTCCATCATTAAATGGGAGGTTCGACCCGTTACTGAAGCACTGAGTCTGGATGACTATAATCACTCAGATAACCAGGTACATCTGATCAACCAGTCTTCCCACATCCAGAAACCCTCTGAAATCTGCCAAATGTCAAGGGTTGACGTCTAAATTGGTACAGAGGCGCAGGTCTGCGGGGGCCGAGAAACTCAGCGAAGAAAATGACATTTGAAGCCCAAACTAAGGAGGCAGTCATCTGTGCAGACAGCCTTCATCGGCTCCATCATGAGACGGGATCGTGAGACTGTAGATATACTCTTCAGACAAACATCAAGCTCAAACCTACCTGTGAACGTCCTCTTTAACCCAGATCACAGCTTAGCTGGGCAGAACTGCACTAGAATAATGCGTCTGTTTCCAGTTTCCATGTTCTAGAGATCAGTCACATATTAAAGCGTTCTCCTGCTTATAAAAAAAAAAGATAATTGCAACATTGTATCTTACAATTCTGACTTTTCTTTCTGCCAATTTCTTTTTTTTCTTCTTTTATTTGTTTTGTTTTGAGTTTATATCTCACAATTCTAAGTTTATGTCACATAGTTTCTATTTTTATATCTTGCAATTCTGTTTTTTTTTTTTTTTGGTTTTTATGGAATAAAAAAAATAGTTGTAACTTACAAGAAATGAGGAAAGCTTATATAAACAAGTTAATTTTTTGCAATTCTGACTTTATATCTTTTTGATTAATGTTTGAGTTTCTATCCCATAATTCAGACTTTATATCTTGCCATTCTGAGTTTATATCACACATCCCTGAGTTTTTATTTAGCAATTCTGAGTTTATATTGTGGCATTATTATGAGTTTCTTTATTTCACAATTCGATTTTTTTACAGCTCACAATGTCGACTTTACGTCTTGAGTATTTTTCTCACCACTTGCACATTTACATCTCGCATTTCTGACTTTATAATATCTTGCAACTTTGAATTTATTTCTTGCAATCCCGACTTTTTGTCTCACAGTTCTGATATTATAATATCTTGCAATATTGATTGTGTATCTCATGAGTTTTCTTTCTTTCTTTTTTCTTTTTTGTCTCACAATTCTGATTTCTTACCTCTCAATTCTAACATTCTGATTCTGACTTTATATTTCAAAATGATACGCTTTTTTCACAATGGTGAAAAAGATGACAAGAAGCAGATGCTGGCAGAAAAACGAAACGGGAGGAACGTGTTCATCTCATATTTCTGACATTCATTATTTCCCAACATGATGTTCTTAATGCATCAAATGCTTGAAATGCTCACCTGATAATAACCTGGGTTGACATAAAGAATATTAATTATCTTGGTCCAAAGATCTGACAGCAAAGACTGCAGATGAGAAGAGAGAAAACTGTTTTAATGCTTTTAAGAGGCTGTAAAAAGATAAACAGTCACTGGTCAATAATCCACTGTAGCATAATGAAACAACTGTGATTATTACATCCATTTTGATTAACCAGTTATGGAGAAAGATGCTCTTTTACAACAGAATGGTGCAGTTATGACAGTCAAACCAAATAACTACTGTAGCACGTGAGCATCATCCTGGGTTAAAAAAGTCTGTAATCATATTTATGAGTGATGCACTAAAATTAATTTCTACTGTACAAAACCTAAATAAAAATGTGTCATTTTATTTAGAACAAAAAATAACATTTTAATACATTTTACAAATATGTTTCTACTCCAAATTTGTGTCGATTTAATAACATTTAAAAAAAACAAAAACAGGCAGATTTATTTACACATTAAATAGGACATGTTTAAAATGTTAAGTAAAATAATAATAATAATAATAATAATAATAATAATAATAATAATAATAATAATAATAATAATAATGCAATACAAATAATATTTAAAATTATATTCAAAACATTTAAATATAATATAGAATTTTATTTTCTGCATTTCAATTTGTTTTTATTTTTATTTTTTTGCTTTTTGAAGATATCTAGTAAATTACACAAATAATTGCAAAGAAACAGTAAGTGACACACTGAATGAAACGTGCAATTTTTCGACCTGCTGTTGACTCATTTGTGTTTATTTCTTCTAAGGAATTGTTATGTCAGGTCAGCTTTATCAAAGCGTTCTTCACAATACAACACCCCACTCAGCAAAGCAAAGGAGAAAAACTGCAGCTCTTCTGATAATTGAGATTTCTCCCAGCAGTTTATTCTTCAAGACAAGCCAAACACCAGTATTTGAGATCCATTTTCCTCCACAAATACGCTCCAGAGCATCTTACGCTCAAGTGTTTATTATGTCGGAGTGTTTGGACCTCAGAGAGACACTCCTGTTCAAGCCGACTGGCAACATATTCTCCCGGATGGAGAGCTCGTCTCCAGATCTACAGCTCATTTCCATGCAAATCATCTCCACAAGCTTTCAAACTCTGCGACGGCCCACAAATACGCTGGAGTACAAAGTGGGCAAAAATACAAGCAAGTTTTCACGAGTTTCTCATCGTTTACAGTAACCTCTTGATTGTTGCGAAAGTTTCATTTTTGAATCTTCTTTTAAATGTTTAAAAAAAGTAACATGAGAATGATAAAAGTAGAAACAAGTAAAACACTTTAGATGAACATTCAAATTAATCGTTTTTTTTGTTTTTTTTTAAATTAATCTTTTGTAACATTTTGAGAACATTGTTATAGATAAAACATTCACCAGCGAACAGAGAAAGTTTTAATAACTTTGGATAATTTTTTAAAGGGTTCTTTTAAATTTATAAACAAACAGTCTTCCAGTAATGTCAATAGAATGTTTGTTCAAAGTTATTCACATTTTAGTTGGACATTTCTAACATTTTTGAGATGTTACAACTTGATTCAGAATGTTTGGAGAACATTCCAAATTAATATTCCCATAATGATAAAATGTAACATTTCCATAATGATTTCTATAATGCTCTGAGATCCATGAAAATATATTTTAAGCATTTAAAACCTTTGATGTTTTGAATGTTAGTAGTCACAAATAATGTTTTCATAACTTAGGAATATTAGCAAAACACTCTTAAAACAGTTTTTGTTGGTAGGGATTTATTATATATATATATATATATATATATATATATATATATATATATATATATACATATTTTAATGTTACTTTTCATTTTAGAATGTTCAAAGAACTGTAAAAAATGATGTTATTTCTAACAATACAACGGAATGTTTTTTTTTTTTTTTTTTTTTTTTTTTTTTACATTGCAATGACCAAATCAGATTATTCAGAGAACATAATCTAAAGGGAATGTTAGAAAAACATTCTCAGGATTATTTTTTTTAGCATATTATTGTTGCCAAGAAAGAGAGTGTGCATTCTGACAAATTGAAAATTTGCAAGCATCTAACATAAAACACAAACATTTTAATAGAACTTAGACAATGTTTTAGCAGTGAGGCATGTTTAGTTTTTTTCTAGAAGTGTTTTACTTTTTTTTTTTTACTGTTTCTGATACATTAAGAAAAACAGACACACCATATAATCTAAAAGCTTTGGTTTCGAAGCTACAGAATCTCTCACATATCAGCATACAACAAAACACACTGACCCTGGCCTGGAGGAAGAAATTCCTTACATGTATGAGGATGATGAACGGCTGTGAGGCCGGAACGCTTCCTCTGGAGGGGATAGAGATGCCAGAGTAATGGAAGACCGCGGCCAGAGCTTCTCCTTCAGGCTAATGGGCCAGAAAGCAACAGTCTCATTTTTAACAGACCTTTTGTCCCCTCGCTTCGGGCTCCTTGGGGAAACAAATACTCCTTGGCTCACCCTAACCATCCACATCAACGGATCTGGAACGTTTCTTCACATGTAAAGCTGATCGCAAGAGCACTTTGTGACTGATTCAGTCAAACTGTAGTGTTTTATAGCACTGGAGGATATGATGTGCATGAACAAAAGATGAAAATATTTCACATTAAAGATGTTTCACAGCTTATTCACATTTCATGGGAAGCTACACTGTGAGCAGCTTGATGCGGAACTGATGTGAAGTTTAGTTTGAATAAATCACACACACACACACACACACACATGTCTGGTCAGCTATCCTTGTGGGGACTCTCCATAGGTGTAATGGTTTTTATACTGTACAGACCGTATTTTCTATCGCCCTACACCAACCCTACCCCTAAACCTAACCCTCACAGGAAACTTTCTGCATTTTTAGATTTTCAAGAAACTTCATTCTGTGTAATTTATTAGCTTGTTTACCCGTGGGGACCTCAATTTAGGTACCCACCGTGACACGAGTCCCCACGAGTCTTTGTGTATTCAGGTTTAAGTCCCCACCAGAATAGAAAAACAAGTACACACACACACACACACACACACACACACACACACACACACACACACACACACACACACACACACACACACACACACACACACACACACACACACAAATGTTTGTTTTTGTGTAAAGTGTGTTCATCCCATAGGTGTAATGGTTTTTATTCTGTACAAACTGTATATTCTATGTCCCTTCACCAACCCTACACCTAACCCTAACCCTCACAGGAAACTTTCTGCATTTTTACTTTCTCAAAAAAAACTCATTCTGTATGATTTATAAGTGTTTTGAAAAATGGGGACATGGGTTATGTGCTCATAAGTCACCCTCTCCTTGTAATACCTGTGTCATACCCATGACATTATACACACACTCACACACACACACACACACACACACACACACACACACACACACACACACACACACACACACACACACACGTTTATTTCTGTGAATTGTGGGGACTTTCCACAGACTTCTATTACTTTTATACCAACCAAACTATATTTTATACCCCTAAACCTAAACCTACACCTTACAGAAAACCTGTTTGCATTATTACACTTTCAGATAAACATCATTTACTATTTTTAATTATTTTTTTTCCCTCATGAAGAACGCAGGCCAGTCCCCACAATGTAAATAAATTAACGTTTTACTATCCTTATTAATATACTAAACAAGTACACACACATACACACACACACACACACACACACACACACACACTTGAATCCTCCAGTGTTTGGTTGGTGTGCGGTCGCCTTCATGACCCTCATTTAACATATACTTCTGTGCAGAACTTCAAAAAGGTAAAGGGGAGAAGTACCATGGTGCCTGCGGCAGAAACAAGCCCAAAATCCTGCATAATTTCTCTTTGATGTGCAACTTTGATCAGAACCAGATACTTATACTGCAGCCGGGCCATTCTCCGTTTGCAATAAATAACGAACTGGCACCGAGATGAACGGGAATGCTAACAGAGGGATTACTGATTGAGTCTGAAGCTACCTTCAAGTCCCAGCTAACAGGGAACATTCCCAAAAGTTTCATAAATGGTAAGAAAAAATGACCCGATCTTATGAATGTGCATTTCATTGAAACACAATTGGTAGGCTTAGGGTTTTGGGGTAGGTGCATATTATATGTATGCCAACAAAACGGCTATTCTATATATGCACGTCACATTATATACATTATATGCACAAACACATAGCTATCGTATGCATGCTGAGGTCAGTTTATGTGTATAAACAGCACTTAAAAATTATTTAAAAAATCGTGCTACTGATATGCATTTTCATGCAAAATGTCCTTTTGATGTTATTTGCACTTGATGGATTTTCCAACACACACACACACACACACACATATACATAAGTTTTGTAATCTTTAAATCACATTCTAATCATGTCAAGAAACACACCCCAACTCTTTTTTTTTGCACCTTCTTTCCAACCCTTAGATGGGGGAAAATTTTTACAATTGGGGGCTCGTCCGGGATTTGAACATAGAAAATTTTCCTTAAAATGTTCAAAATAAAAATTCAATAATTATATATTTTGGTAAGACAAATAGTACAATGTTTGAAGATCAATTTTAGGAACCTTTAAAGAAACCCATAGCACACATTGTAAAAAAAAGTTTTTGTAACCTGTTAATAACAATTAAATCATGACAAGAAAACGATTTCTAATTCAATTTATTTATTTACTATATATAAAGCAGCCTCTCAGTGACTTACATTTTGTTGTCTATAATAAAGCCTTAATATTATGAAAATACCCCAGCTAATAAAATAAGATAATCGTAAAACATTCTATTATTGTTTTGATTCAGTTTTTGGATTTTTCATTTTGTGGCTGAACTACCTATTTAAGTAATGAAGTATAAATAAAAAAAAATAAAAAGTCTAAACAGAAAAATACTTTGAAATTAAATCAATCAATCACATGACGGTAACAGGCAACTGTTTTGTGATCGGCATGTTTCACATCGGCTCACACTGATCTCAGCAACTCTGAGTTTCCAGCTTGTACTGTAAACACAACTTTGCTTGGTTATTCATGCGGTCGAACCTCATAAATACAATATTTCGGACTCCACACCAGTCTGCATCAGTATTCATTAAAACAGCAAGTCAGAAACCTGTCGAGTAATTTTGCTTGACTTATTCCTGCTTACCAGACGTCCATCTATTCTCTTTTAATGAAAGCCCCCAAATATTATTGCCTCAGCATTTGTGATTATCCGTGTCGAGCTCTGTGACAGATATCTAATGATCAGTGAGTATAATCTTCACAGAGCTGCTGTTATCTCAGGAATGGTTCGCTTCACGTCACCGCGCACATTATACTGACGGTTTGCAACACAAATCTTTCAGGATTCTGGGCTAATGGGGCATCTGGTATATTACAAACCAGCAGACATACAGTCATCATCTCTGTCAGTCATGCAAAGCTCCACAGGTGATGGAAAATCCAATCAGGCTCTCAACAGCGATATAAGAGGCATCTGTGAAATGAATAAGTTCAAAATGCAGTGCCTGTGGGAGATCTCTTATTAATCGTAATGAAAGTTCAAGCCCTGCATCTAATATGTTTAAGCAGCCAGCGTCTTTCTATGTGTATGCGTATAAGTATCACCATGCGTATAAGATGCCAGTGGCCTACTATTAATGAGTTACAAACCCGATTCCTAAACAGTTGGGACACTGTACAATTGTGAATAAAAACAGAATGCAATGATGTGGACGTTTCAAATTTCAATATTTTATTCAGAATACAATAGATGACATATCAAATGTTTAAACTGAGAAATTTTATAATTTTAAGGGAAAAATAAGTTGATTTTAAATTTCATGGCATCAACACATCTCAAACAAGTTTGGACAAGGCCATGTTTACCGCTGTGTGACATCCCCTCTTCTTTTTATAACAGTCTGCAAACGTCTGGGGACTGAGAAGATAAATTTCTCAAGTTCAGGAATAGGAATGTTGTCCCATTCTTGTCTAATACAGGCTTCTAGTTGCTCATCTGTCTTAGGTCTTCTTTGTCGCATCTTTCTCTTTATGATGCACCAAATGTTTTCTGTGGGTGAAAGATCTGGACTGCAGGCTGGTCATTTCAGTACCCGGATCCTTCTTCTACACAGCCATGATGCTGTAATTGATGCGGTTTGTGGTCTGGGATTGTCATGATGGAAAATGCAAGGTCTTCCCTGAAAGACACGACGTCTGGATGGGAGCATATGTTGTTCTAGAACTTGGATATACCTTTCAGCATTGATGGTGCTCATCTTTCCAGATGTATAAGCTGCCCATGCCACACACACTCATGTAACCCCATACTATCAGAGATGCAGGCTTCTGAACCGAGCGCTGATAACAACTTGGGTTGTCCTTGTCCTCTTTAGTCCGGATGACATGGCGTCCCAGTTTTCCAAAAAGAACTTCAAATTTTGATTCGTCTGACCACAGAACAGTTTTCCACTTTGCCACAGTCCATTTTAAATGAGCCTTGTTCCAGAGAAAACACTGCGCTTCTGGATCATGTTTGGATATGTCTTTTTTGATCTATAGACCTTTAGCCTGCAGCGACGAATTTCACAGTGTATTGTATTCACCGACAATGTTTTCTGGAAGTATTCCTGAGCTCATGTTGTGATCTCCATTCCAGTAGCGTTCCTGTATGTGATGCAGTGCCGTCTAAGAGCTGAAGATCACGGGCATCCAGTATGGTTTTCCAGCCTTGACCCTTAGAGATTTTTCCAGATTATCTGAATCTTTGGATGATATTATGCACCGTAGATGATGATAACTTTAAGCTCTTTACAATTTTTCTTTGAGAAACTACTTTCTGATATTGCCTCCACTATTTTTCGCCGCAGCATTGGGGGAATTGGTGATCCTCTGCCCATCTTGACTTCTGTGAGACACTGCCACTCTGAGAGGCTCTTTTTATACCCAATCATGTTCCCAATTGACCTAATAAGTTGCAAATTGGTCCTCCAGCTGTTCCTTATCTGTACATTTAACTTTTCCGGCCTCTTATTGCTACCTGCCCCACCTTTTTTGGAACATTTAGCTCTCATGAAATACAAAATGAGCCAATATTTGGCATGACATTTCAAAATGTCTCACTTTCGACATTTGATATGTTATCTATATTAAATTGTGAATAAAATAAGTTTATGGGATTTGTAAATTATTCCATTTCTTTTTTACTCACAAAAAGTGTCCCAACTTTTTTGGAATCGGGTTTGTAGTTACCAGTGTCCCTGTGTTAACGTAGTGGTTATTTTCCTTATATTTCTGTTAAAAACAAACCAAAATATATCAGTACTGGATATGTCAGTAAATATGTTAATAGATTTAAACTATACTTGTTATGAAATAAATAATATAAATATATGATTTTTTGGTAGAGCACCCTTTTAAAATCTGGTGATAAATCTGTCAACTTTGGGTTAAAATGTGAAATTTTTGTGGATAATCTTGGCAATCCTTGTTTTTTGAGGAAAATAAAAACATTACTTGTGGATATTTTGGCAAGCTCAGATAAATGAAACCTATGATTAATCCATAAAAAAAGAAAGTAAAGAAATGCAAAACCTGCATGTACTAACTGTTGACAAAAATATTGAATTTAATATTTGGTAATAATATAGCATTTTTACAGGTCATTTTTGATCAGTAACACCACAAATATAACCAGGTGGGGAAAAAACTAAAAAACTAATGAATTGGAACTTTTCTATGCCCTGTCTTGTACATGTGAAAACATTAACTAAAATTTGGGGGAAAAGAAAATCCTCTCCATGTCAAAATGACTGAACACAACATGATGGTTAAATAAGGTTTAGGGCAGTGTTATAATGTAATGAAGTAAAAGTACTTTGTTTCTGTACTCAAGTATATTTTGGGACTATTTGTACTTTACTTGAGTTTTTATATTTCAGGCAACTTTTACTTTTAGTCTACTACATTTCCTAAATAAAAAGTCAACTTTTACTCCAATACATTTCCCCTAAGTATATTCATTACTTACTACAAAATAGTCAGAAGAACACAGACTACAGAAAAGCAGGTTTGACGAATCAGTGGTCTGGCTTTTGCCAGTTAGACTCCTAAACCCCTTTTGCTCACGTGTAAACAAGTGCGTTAACAATCAGGCTATATCACCGAATCATACACATAGTGCACACACTTGCATGAGCACATTTAATACTAATTTTATACAAGTTCAGTAAAACAATAAGTGACTTACATTTTAGACATAATATTGCTTGTTTTTGCTTGTCATTTTGCCAACGAAAATAGTTCCAAACAAAGATCACAGCACTGTTTTGCATTTCTCAGCAATGGACAGTGCGTACTTACTTAGCATTTTGAATTAATCGGTTGAATAAATGATTCAGTGATTCACTCATTAACACAGTCAAATGCTTGGTTTCTAAATGAATAAGCTGTTTGAATGATTCGATTAAATCTCATTGACTCGCTCATTAACATTCACTTGCTGTCACCGACTGGCAGTTTGAATTTCACATTTCAAATTTTTTTCCCATGTTTAAAATTATTTCAAATATCAGTTATTCAATTTATCATTTAGCATTCAGCCTATTTATGCATCTGTAACTACAGTTTAAATGAATTCATGTCCTAATGCTATTTCAGATGCAGATTCCAGAAATGTTTTCTTATGCTGGAATTAAAGATACTAAGTACCGGAGGAAGTAAATACAAAAATACAAAATGTAAAAAATAGTTAAAACTGAACACAATCTTGCTACTCAAGCTGTGTATGAACATTTATTTATTTGCTTTTCCATTTTGCATTTACTTGTACTTTTAATTTCAGTACTTAAGATTTAAAAAAAAAATACTTTTCGTACTTAAGTACAGTAAATATCAAATACTTTAAGATTTATTCTAAAGAAATATTCTAAATGAGGACTTCTACCAAAGTCATTTTCTGGTAAGATATCTGTACTTTTACTTGAGTATGAGTTTCAGGTACTTTATACACCACTGGTGTAGGGTGAACTAGGTGCTTTCCAGGCTAGCCAGTTTAATCCAGTTTCTGGTCATCTAAGGTCAGCCAACCTCTAAACATTTCCTCAGATGATTAAAATGTTCTTCACACTAAAAAAAAACAAAAAAAAAACACATGCATTTCACTCAAAAAATAAGGCTCCATGAAGAAATATTAACATACATTGAATGTTTTCATTGAACATGCTTTAGTGGTTCTTTAGGATAGATTATGTTGTCATGTTATTCACAGAAAGAAAAGATTGTTCATTTAAGAACTGATCAATGAAAGGTTCTTTGGGGAACCAAAAATGGTTCTCTTACTGCATCGCTGCATTCCCTTAATCTTTATTTTTTATGCATTTCACGAGTTCACCCTTACATCTAATCTGAAGGCAAATAGTAGGCATATTTTGGCGTGCTGTCCTGGGGGAGGGGTCCGGGCCCGGAGCATAGCCCGAACCCAAATAACTCCCCCTATCACAATTTGGGATAAATAGATTAGAAGTGAGGAGTTGGGGTGGAGGAGGGTTGCCGAAAAACTGTCGTGGGACAGGAGGTAGGAAGACTGGATATATATACGCGTGCGTGCTATAAGATGATTAGCTAAACGAGATGCACCTGTACCAAATTGGATGATTATCTGATCGTGCTTCTCCCGAACTTTGTTAATAAAACCACATTTTAAGGCAGTAGATCAGAAGCAATCTGGACAGGAATCACTGATCTAGACACTGACTGTGTACAGTATACCCTTACGAAACGAAAATATATTTACCAATATATATTTCTTAAAATATATTGTGATATATTGTAATATATTATTTACCCTTTTTATTTTCTAATATTTTATATTTTTGAATACATTTAATAATATATTGATGATGCATATATTATATAATATATTGCAAAATATACAAATGATTGCTGCTTTCAATATATTGCAATATATTGGAAAAAAATAAATATATATAACAATATATGCTAATATATTACATTATATTTTCCAATATACTGCAATATATTTTGGTTTCATAAGGGTATCAGTGAAACTGTTCTGCTGTTTTGTGCAAAAACTCTTTCTGACATGTTTTCCTTCACCAAGAGACTATGCAGTAAATTAGTCTTGTGCCTGGAACCATGCTGATTATCCCCGACCTCATAAAAAAAATAAAAAATAAAAAAAACACATACATTTTTTCACATTTGAAGCACTATTGGATCCGTCTTCAATTAATTTACAATGCATTTTAAAGTGAGTAGTCCTGATGCTCTGCCATTATCAAACTTCTCAGTATTATAGCAGACAATATTTTCTTTCAGTTATTATCTATAACATTAAACTAGCTGTGTTAGTATTCAGGTCACTGGTATAAACATGTAAACAGTTAATGAACTCTCTCTCTTGAACTGTTGCTCCACATGACAATTATTGAAGTGAAGGAGATGATTCGTTTACTGTCACTGGTGGAAGCATTATGAATTGCATCCTCACACATCTAGAGTGCACTTAAATGCTGTACTTTTGATGTGTAGATAGCATGTTATAGTGGAAAGAACGTTGCCAATTTAACTGTTATGTAGTTTAGGAAACCACTGGGATGGATAAGGGGAGCAGAGAGACACCGTGTTCCAAAATAGCAAAGAACGGAACATTCTAGTGCTACAAACTCACCGAATAACATCTAAATAGTTGTTTACTGTCTTTTTTAGTGGCATTTGAATGTCAAACTCGTCTGGGGTTTACTGGAGAAAGTTGAGTTTTCTGTGTTTCATGCTGCATCCAGTTCAAAAGGTTCGGGTTTAGTAAGATTGTTTTCAAAGAAATTAATACTTTTATTCATTTAGGATGCATTAAATTGATCAAAAGTGCCAGTAAAGACATTTATAATGATACAGCAGATTTATATTTCAAATAAATGCTGTTCTTTTGAACTTTTTATTCATCTGTGAATCCTGAAAAAAAAAATGCATCACAGTTTCCACAAATATATTGAGCAGCACAACTGTGTTCAACACTGATAATAATCAGAACTGTTTCTTGAGCAGTAAATCATCATATTATTCTGATTTCTGAAGATCATGTGACACTGAAGACTGGAGGAATGATGCTGAAAATACAGCGGAGCATCACAGAAATACATTTCAGCTATTTGAAATTATGGTCCCACTTTATATTAAGTGGCCTTAACTACTATGTACTTCAATAAAAAAAATAAGTACAACGTACTTATTGTGTACATATTTTATTGTAAAACACTTTTGCTGCTGTTGAGGTGGGATAGGGGTAAGGTTAGGGAGAGGGTTGGAGGTATGGGTAAGTTTAAGGGTGGGTTAAGGTGTAAAGTATGGGTCAACAGTGTAATTATAAATGTAATTACAGAAATTAAATACATATGTAATTACATGTCGTTTTTTTTAAATATAAGTACAATGTAAAAACATGTTTGTACACAATAAGTACATTGTACTAAATCATTAATTAAAATGTAAGTACATAGTAGTTAAGGCCACTTAATATAAAGTGGGTCCGAAATTATAATAATATTTCACATTTACTACAGTATTTTTGATCAAATAAATGCAGCTTTGGTGAGCACGAGAGACTTTTGGTCATTATGTATTAGTTTAATCAAATACAAATAACAAACAGCAACCCAAGACCATTTTCTAATTAATTTGCCACACATTCCCAGCCTCTCCTTCTTAATTAATCTTAAAACAAAATTAGTTTTTATTGAGCATTTGATCCATCATGCTTCAATGGCTCATATAGTCAGATAAAGTGAGAATATGGAGAACAAAAAGCTGTTTAATCTCATTCAGAGACAAATATGAATTTGGATGCAGATGCTTTATATGTATTTATATGATGAACTTCTGATGCTTGTAATGTAAATCAATGAGATCTTTACAATAGTAGAGCAGTTGTTGACATGAAAAAAAAATGTAAACATCAGTCGTCGCTCTATATCTCCAATAACATTCTTAGTAAGATGAGATCGAAATGATCCAAACATATAATGCAATGATTGAGAGCTGAAGAAATAAATGAAGAAATCATTCCTCCGCTGAGGAACAGTGAAAGTAAAGGTTCTGGAAACAATGTTCCTCGAACGATCCTGATTATTTCTGTGATGCTCCTCTGTATTTTCAGCATCATTCCTCCAGTCTTCAGTGTCACATGATCTTCAGAAATCATGAAAATATGATGATTTACTGCTCAAGAAACATTTCTGAATATTAGCAATGTTGAACACAATTCTGCTGCCCTTTTTTTTTTTTTGGAAACCTTCATACATTTATTTTTGTCACAGATGAATAGAAAGTAAAAAAGAAAAAAGAAAACAGCATTTATTTGAGAAAAAAAGTGATATTATTAGTGTCACTTTTGATCAATTTAATGCATTCTAGATGAATTTCTTTACTAAATCAAAACATTTAAACAACAGTGTGATGTCAAAAAAGCTAAAAATGACCTACACTCCTGATATTATTGGAAATATACAATATTTAGACTCCTGTGGGCGTATGAAGGCAATATCAACATGAAAAATGAAAGTAAAATACAGAACGCATGTCTCCTGAGGAAAACTAAAACTAATAAAACACACACACACACACACACACACACACACACGCATGAAAACTAAAACTTGAAAATGAAAAAAGAAAATACAAAAACAGAAACATTTAAAATATTAACCAAAACTATATTAGTAAAATAACAAAGCTGTAAGAGTTTCTGACTGCTTTATCATGTCAGTGTCAGATGATTAACCTCGCTGAAATGTCTTAAAGTGCTTTAATATCACTATCTTCCTCCGGGTGTGTGTTAATGGAAATTCTTGTTCTTGATTTGGAATTAATAAAATGCTGATCATGTTGCTGTATGATCGGACAGATGGTGGCGGTCTCGTGGATGCTGTACACGTCTGACGGAAAATAAACATTGCCCGAGAAAAACAAAGACAACATTATCTGTCCTGTAAACAAACATGAAATCAAGACAATTTGCTCTTGTCTCATTCTATTCATGCAACAATTCAGTGTTTTTCTCGTCTGTCTTCCAGTCCTTGAGGGACTCTGCTGTGTGTGTTTTCTGAGGGGTTTTGTCATTAACGGACAGAAACTGAATGTTTTCTGCCAGTTTCTTCTCTCTGGAACACAAAAGGAGATGGTATGAATATGCAGAAGCGTGAATATGATTTGATAGATACAAATATGCATTCCTGTATCAAACTGCAATGGCGTTAGCAACGCCAAGGTCGTGGGTTTGATTCCCAGAGAATGCATGGACTGATTCGGTGCAATTCAAGCCACTTTAAATAAAAGCATCTGCCAAATGCACAAATGTAAATGTAAATGCAAAAATTATAATTATAATAGCATGGCTTTGCTGTATTTAAATCAGTACTGTCAAATGATTAATCACATCCAAAATAATATGTATATTTATAAATACACACTCATACAGTATATATTTTAAAGATATTTACATGCATATATTTATTAATTTGCATTATATATAAATATATTTAATATACAACAAAATATGTCTAAAATACAGGCCTCCGGAGAGACAATCTCCTGTTGTCTCTCAGATCAAAATCAAGGTGTTTAAAGATTGCTTGATCTGTGCAGATTTCTCTCCTGATTCAGACCAGAACATGTTTTTACTGGAGGAAGTGTTATTATGGATCTCCTTACGAAAGAGAAGTTTATTCAAGGGTTCTATTAGTATACTTCTTTTGAACTAAAAAAAAAAGGAAAGTATGCTTTTAGTTACATTCTTATGTACTCCTCAGAAATATACTTAAAATGACATTTAAGTAAACTTGACTTATACTTAAATAAAGTCTAAATGTATTTGAGCTATACTCCTAGAATCTGCGTTTTCATTATTATACCATAGAGGGCGCTAGAACACATCTTCTGCACAGAATTTCCAAAAAAACACAAGTGAAGAAGAAAAAAAGAAAAACTAAACTAACAGGAGCATCTGACATGAAATAGGATCAAGACTGATGAAGAGATAATAATAACGGTCAAGCTTTGGGGTGTTGATCAACTCCATGTTCATTTTGATTATCATTCTAAATCCAATTCATAGTCTTTTTTTCCAGCTTTTTGTTCTAAATGTTCTTTAATTATTATTATTATTAATATTAATAATAATAATAATATATATATATATATATATATATATATATATATATATATATATATATATATATATATATATATATATATATATATATATATATATATATATATATTCTGCTGCGTTCAGAGACCGGAGAATAAGTTCAGCATCCTTCAGTGACGTCTCTGATGTTTCTCCTGAAATGAAGGAAAATAAAAACAGTCCTGAGTAGAGAGATGTAAAATCAATGCATCTGATGAGAAATATTTGAGATCTCTGACTTTTGAGTCTAAATGGTTGAGATGAGAAATTATGACTTTTTTGAGTTGATATCTCATTAATATTACCTTTTCCCTCTGAATTTGGTTTATATCTCACAGTATTAACTCTTGAATTGAACTCTTTGAACTGAATTCTCACAGTTTTAACTCTTTCTCTGAATTGTATACAGTTTATCTTGCAATTGTGACTTTTTTGTCTGAATTATGAGTTTATGTCTTGCAATTTAATTGTAACTATTTTCTAAGAATTTTTGGATTCACGGTTTTGACTTTCTTCTCAGGTTTCTCAAATGTATCTTTTTTTTTTTTTTCCTCAAGGTCACAAGATAAAAATCAGGGTAAAAAAAATAAATAAAAATGTTGTGGTAGCATTATTTGGAAATGTTTCTTAGATGACAGATCCAGTTTTATTAGATCTTAAAGCATTTCCTAGAACGATCATCAAGTACAAATAAAATCCTCAGGGTTAACAATTCTACTAATAGATCATACATGCTTAAAAAAATGTCATGTTTAAATATGCAAATGCTCAAATTAAATACTGTATGTGATCATTTGCATACAGTTCCAAAACACACACTGGAAAAAGCCAAGTTCATAATTCTGCTTTGATTTGTTTTCACATATTAGAGTTAAAGGTTTTCACCACGTTTTTAGGAATACAATATTTTATAAATCAGTGTGAATTAGATATGAACAAACCTTCAGATGAAATCCTTCAGAATATATATATATATATATATATATATATATATATATATATATATATATATATATATATATATAAACCTGTAAATTGTGGTGTATGTAAACGTAAACAACATTTTTTAAAGATACGATTTGAAAGCTGCAGATGAAAATTCAATAACAAAGTCAAGAGAATTATTAATGGACAAACCCCTCAGTAGAATCGGTCAGAATATAAATGTGAAGTCTTTTAACTCTTTAAAGATATGTACAGACATGGACATGTTTTGGGCTGTAAAGAATAAGTGTCTGACTTGTTGATTATAATTATATTTCAGAACTAAAAATGCAAGCTGAAAATAAACTGCACAAGGCCAGTTTCATCCAATTTCTGTGTGTTTTTTCCCCCAAATCAGGTCAGTCATGCCATCTAAGCAGGGATCGGCCTCTGTAGGCATCTCGCTGGGGTTTGTCTCTTTCTGGTCTCCTCACATCAGTCCCTGTGGATAAGTGGCAGGACAATTTCAACCTTTGTGCAACTCACACGTCCTGCTGTGAATAATGACCCGTTCGCTCAGTGACTCTTTGTCACCATCCACTTTGTCCTTGACCTGCCATTTTCCAAAAGAGAGGACGCGTGGGAAATTACTAAAGCGCAACAGGCTGTCAGGACGTGACAAAAGACTATTACCCTTTGAGCAGAAATGGATGTTTCTCCATCCGTGCGCTAGCAGGAGGTCCACAGCGTGAATTATACGACCCTGACCTCTTACAGACACCAGGGGTCAGTCTCAATCAAACTCTTAGCGCTAATTGATTTAACAACCATAATGGATATTAAAGCACCTATTGCAGAACCACAGCACTTCTTATGTAAGAGTGTTAAAGGAAGTACATACTCAGCCGTTCTGAGAGTAGATCCACCTTAGAGACATTTTCAGGAAACTTTCCAAAGGTCCCTGGAATATTCCCCCCAAAACATCCTGGAAAGTTTCCCAAAAAAATTCTGAAATTTATTTTTTGCATCGCTAGTTCCAGCACACATGTATTTCTTCTGGATGCACACTGACACATGCAACACCCATGTTTTATACAAACCCATATAAATGTTTTCACAAGTTGGGAAATATATAATACATGTGTGATAAAATATATTTTCATTCATTCTGCACTTCAACTACTGCCATTAAAAGAACACAGCATTTTACTTTATTTTAATCCTTTTTTGTTAAATTATCTTAAATTTTTTCATTTTTATGTATAAATGAATTTACCTTTTAAAAGCGTTTATGATCCTACAGCAATTTCAAAGATCTGACTCATAAAGTAACATTTCCACAATCACAGATACAGAAAAACATTAGAAAAGATTCAAAAACTAATTTTTCCAAATAATTTCAAGTCGTATTCCAGTAACAGCCCATACAGGAATGCAACAATATATCATGAGTGATATTGCCATACATGTTACCTGTAAAGTCTTACTGTATATTAATTCCACTTATAAACATACAGTTTATAACAATTATACAATCAGCTTAGTGTGTTAGTTTGTATATGTACACATTAATCTCTATATGATGATTTTTGTTACATATAAAGTATATTTTATGCAATGACATCAAATATATATATTTTTTTGGTATACAGTATATATACTTAATGTCAACATGTTGAACAGGTTTTAGGAAGAATAAACAGTAAATGTCCAAAAATGCATTGCATACATACATAAACATAACACTTGCGTATCATTTCTCTTTTGTTGGTTTTGATTGTTTCCATTGTCTTAGGATAAAAGCGTCTGCTAAATGACTAAATGTAAATGAAAATGCATAAATCACACAGACTACTGTCATCATATATACATCATATATATCAAATATATGACATTAAAGTAAGTAAATGTGTGAACTATCACTTTGAGAGAGAGATAATAATCCATGGTTTTGGTTTGACTAGTCTTGGTTCATGTCCCGAACCTTGAATCAAATCGTCCAGCGGTTGAGCGTTCACATTTGTGTCACAATCTCCAGAGCTGGATGTATTCGGAACATTTATAACAAGAAATGTCAAATGTATTTTCTCCTTTATTCTCCTGTCTGCGTCCAGAAGTGTCCCAGCGCTGAGCTTTACCAGTACATACCGCAGTAAACGGCCTCACAGCCAGAAATAAACGGCAGGGTTTGAAATGCACACTGCAGCCATAGCGGCATACTGGAGGAAAATTGCTAAAATTCACGCATGGAGGAGATGAAAGCAGGCGTTCTTCTGCCCTGGATTGCGGCGACTGCTCGTCGTCTCTCAGCGGAGCCGTGTTCATCCAACAACATCAAAGACCAGATGTTCAGCCCAGAAAACTCTTCGGAGAAATCAGTCGCCTTCCAGCGTGCCAAGCGAGGCAAAAATGGAAATAAATAAATGCAGAGATGTAAACATAACGTTATCCTTTCATACTCCCTTTAATGTTCACTGGACTTGCAGCCAAGAAGAAAAATAATGTACTATCAGCTCTACACGGAGGTTTCTGATGTTTAGCAGAAATATCTTTCCAGCTTACATGAGCCAGTGTTGAATTACCAAAACTAAACTTTCACACATGCATTCTTAACAAAATGTGAGTTTTGTGCTTAGAAGTACAGTAGAAATAGTTAAGCCAAAAATGAAAATGTGCTGAAAATGTGTTCGCCATCAGCCCATCCAAGATGTAGATGAGTTTGTGTCTTCATCAGGTTTGTAGAAATGTAGCATTGCATCAGTGTCTCATCAATGGATGCTCTGCAGTGAATGGGTGCCGTCAGAATGAGAGTCTGATAAAAACATCACAATAATCCACAGCGCTCCAGTCCATCAGTGAACATCTGGAGAAGACAAAATATAAAGTTATATAAATATAAAGAGCTGTTTAAATGGTGCTTGATCTGTGCAGATTTCTCTCCTGATTCAGACCATAACACTTTTTTTTTTACTGGAAGAAGAATTATTATGGATTATAGACTAGTGGAAAAAATGTTTTAATGCTGGATTTGTCTCATCTTTTGTCTTCTCCAGATGTTCACTGATGGACTGGAGTGCTGTGGATTATTGTGATGTTATTATCAGACTCTCATTCTGACGGCACCCATTCACTGCAGAGCATCCATTGATGAGACACTGATACAGTGCTACATTTCTCCAAACTTGATGAAGAAACAAACTCATATATATCTCGAATGGGCCACCATTTTTATCTTGGATGAACTATTGCTTCAGGGAGCACTCCTCTCCTCAACAAGACAATGACTTGAGGAATCTGTTGTGTTTTCTTGCACACATGCAACTTTAATACAAGTGGTAAAGTGATCTGAGCCTGAGCGTCGACATTCCCAGCATGCTCCGGTTAGCTCTCAAGAGGTAACAGACTAGTTTCCATGGTGACTCAGAAAGTGGATGATATTTTGCTGAGGTTAGTTTATCCTTGACTATCAGCGGCAGAGACACATGGAGCATTTCTAACTTCCTCGTCCCTAGATTTATTTCTCACCTGACTGCAGTTGTATTAAACGTGAAGGATTTAAACTTAGAAAGTCAATCGGTGAATCGTTCTGATCTGAAATTGCATCTCTGAAATTGGTCCCAACCAATGGTAAATTGTTAGCGATAAAGCAAACTCTTCTGCGCTTGGTTATATTTTAACTCTTTTCCAAACATCTTCAAAGATAAACTGAGTTCTGCGCTGAGAGGAGATTAAATTAAAAATTAAATCTCATGAGACCAAATTAAGCACATTGGCTCTTTTCAGAACAAATGAGGTTATGCAAATTCACAATTTAGAATAGTTTTCATAGTTAATACATGTTGTAAAACATTAATCTATATAAAACTTTTAATAAGTTCATTAGGGAGTCAGTTTTGTTTCTGTGTGTGTTTGTACATATATATAATTTTATATACAGACACAAATAACAACTAGTGGATACAGACATGTTCCTTGCAAAAGGTAATATTTTAACGGGTATGTGTAATACTTTCACAGTGGTGTTATCAGTGTCACCACATGAATTGAGGTGCATATTCCACATGACCAGTTTTTTTAGACATATACAGTGAACTGTCATCTGCTAGCGGATTCTGCAAATGTTTATTAAGCCCTTCGGTGACCCGACTAATAGCAGACAGCTCCAGTTAAACATGACAGAACACACGCCGTTCCAACGAGAACATGTCAATCAAAGTCACATGCAATTCTAATGGAATCCTCACCTCATGAATGTTTGAACACATTCACACAGAAAGACAGCAGTTTGACATGAGTTCGTATGTCAGATATGACAAAGTAAAAATAAAACCCTGCTTTAAAACTATCAAACAGTAAGTGTTTACACACACACACACACACACACTGCAGATGATTGTTTTGTTTGTTGGCAACTGCATTGAAACACAGAAGACATTAGCTACCACATAGCAACAATCAGAACACTTTAGCAACTCCATAGCTACTCAAAACACCTTAATAACTTCATAGCAACACTCACAACACCTTAAAAATCACATAGCAATCCATAGAACAACTTAGCAACTGCATAGCAACACTCAAAGAACATTAACAACTTCATAGCAACACAGCATAGCAACACTCAAAACAACTTAGTTACCGCATATCATAGCAACTCACAACAAATTAGTAACCACATAGCAACACTCAAAACACGGTAGCGACGGCATATAAACACTTAAAACACCTTAGCGACATCACAGCAACACTCCAAATACCTTAGCAATTATAAAGCAACACTGCATTGCAACCCTAAGAACACCTTAACAACCACATAGCAACAATCGGAACATCTTAGCAACACTCAATACATCTTAGTAACCACATAGCAACCATAAGAACACCTTAACAACCACATAGCAACACTCGAAACATCTTAGCAATACTAAATACACCTTAGTAACCAAATAACAAACCTAAGAACACCTTAACAACCACATAGCAACACTCAGAACATCTTGGCAACACTCAATACACCTTAGTAACCACATAGCAACCATAAGAACACCTTAACAACCACATAGCAACACTCGGAACATCTTAGCAACACTCAATACATCTTAGTAACTACATACCAAACCTAAGAACACCTTAACAACCAGATAGCAACACTCAGAACATCTTAGCAATACTAAATACACCTTAGTAACCAAATAACAAACCTAAGAACACCTTAACAACCACATAGCAACACTCAGAACATCTCAGCAACACTCAATACACCTTAGTAACCACATAGCAACCATAAGAACACCTTAACAACCACATAGCAACACTCGGAACATCTTAGCGACACTCAATACACCTTAGTAACCACATAGCAACCATACGAACACCTTAACAACCACATAGCAACACTCGGAACATCTTAGCGACACTCAATACACCTTAGTAACCACATAGCAACCATACGAACACCTTAACAACCACATAGCAACACTCGGAACATCTTAGCAACACTCAGAATATCTTAGCAGCTACATATCGACACTCAAAACACCTTAGCGGCAGGGCGGCAGTGGCTCAGTGGTTCATGTAGGTTGTCTACCAACCGGAAGGTTGGTGGTTCGATCCCCGGCTCCACCTGACCAAGTGTCGAGGTGTCCTTGAGCAAGACACCTAACCCCAGCTGCTCCCTACGAGCCGGATGGCGCCTTGTATGGCAGACACCGCCGTGTGTGTGTGAATGGGTGAATGTGAGGCAAATTGTAAAGCGCTTTGGATGGCCATGTGGTCTGTTGAAAGCGCTATATAAATGCAGTCCATTTACCATTTACTTAGCAACCACATAGCAACACCTTATAGATGTGGCAGTCGGGTTCTGCACTACAAAAACAAAAGATTTTGCTCTTAATTGATCTCAGATAATTCTGGGCACTACTAAAAATTACACTAAACACTACAAATGATTGTATAAAATAAATAAATAAGTAAATAAATAAAAAAATACCACCATACTGCAAGACACAAAATATTACTCGTACACATTCACAATTTATTCTCAGATGTCATGCTCTTATCAAAAGCCCAAATCACAAATTCTTTCATCCTGTTGATAAGCAGGAGCGTCTCGCTGAGGAACATCTCCATGGAGATGCTGATGAAACTCTGCGAGAGCTCAGAAACCCATTCAGTTATTATTCGGTGTGATCACAGATTTCAGTGCATAATTATCAGTGCAGTTTGGTGGTGAAATAAAAACGTATACAAATGGCTTTGAAGAGATACTGTATGATTCCACACGTCACTTTAAGTGTTGCCTCATTGCTTGGCAGAATTGTTTACTATAATCATCACTATTAATAGATCTAATCATATTGTGAGCACCCTAGCAAAAGCCTAACAACTCAACCTGTATTTATAAAGCATTAATCATTAAAAACTACCTAGGTAGACCAAAGACTTTACAGAAAAACACCCAGAGCACCCTAGCAACTGTCTAGTAATGACCAAGCAACCGCATATCAGTGCCCTGGCAACCACCTAACAACATAGCAAACCCCTGTAATCACCCAAAACATAATATCAATAGAAGCCACTCCCAACACTAGCTTACAACAACCTAAACAAGGACTAGCATCCAAACTAGTCCTAAAGCATTCTAGCAGCTGTCTAGAAAGCACATAGCAACGCCCTAGCAACCACCCATTATACCATAACATCCTTGTAATCACCCAGAACACATATCAACAAACAAACACCAGAGCAATAACCGATCGACCACAGACAACCCCAAAGTGACTTTCTAGCAACCACACAACAACACCCTAGCAACCATCCACAACATCCTAACAACCTCCTGCAGGTCTGTCCGTTTTTTATTTTTTTATTTTTTTATATGTTTTATTGAAATGTTTAGTTTATTTAAAGTTAATTTAGAACTTCAACTTTAACTAAATGTAAATAGGAAATGTATAGCTATAATGGTTTTAGTTATAGTTAACAATAATAACCCTTGTCCCAGGTCCTACTTTCTATTGATTTAAACATAAGTAAAAAATAATAATAATAATAATTGTGGTTTGTTTGTAAAGTGTGCTTATGTTTATTTTAGTATGACTGTGATAATACTATAATTTACAAACCCGATTCCAAAAAAGTTGGGACACTGTACAAATTGTGTTTAAACAAGAAATGGAATAATTCGCAAATCTCATAAACATATATTTTATTCACAATATAATGTAGATAACATATCAAATGTTAAAAGTGAAACATTTTGAAATATCATGCCAAATATTGGCTCATTTTGGATTTCATGAGAGCTACACATTCCAAAAAAAGTTGGGACAGGTAGCAATAAGAGGCCGGAAAAGTTAAATGTACCTATAAGGAACAGCTGGAGGACCAATTTGCAACTTATTAGGTCAATTGGGAAAATGATCGGGTATAAAAAGAGCCTCTCAGAGTGGCAGTGTCTCACAGAAGTCAAGATGGGCAGAGGATCACCAATTCCCCCAATGCTGCGGCGAACAATAGTGGAGCAATATCAGAAAGGAGTTTCTCAGAGAAAAATTGCAAAGAGTTTGAAGTTATCATCATCTACGGTGCATAATATTACATTTTTATATCTTCCATCTTTTAACTAAAGCTTTGGTAATTTTGTTCTTCTTTTGTAATTTTTATGTTTTATTAAAAACATCAAACAAAGTTAAACTATATTAAAATGAGAAGCTGTGTATATATATATATATATATATATATATATATATATATATATATATATATATATATATATATATATATCAAATCCTGTAATTGATTTTAATATAACAAAAATAGAAATGTATGTGACATCGATGATTTAAAATTTGATAGGAAAATAGACCTTTTTATTCCTAAATGGGCTATACTCCTTTCTAATATATAAATAAGTAGTAATAACACACACCAGTCACAAAAATGAATATTACTGATGCATCAGCAGTAACATATTAAGTACACTGGCTTTCAAAAAGTGATTATTGTGCTTCTAAATCTGTGATATCAGATTGAAATAGAATAAAATACTATTTAGTTCAAATCATCTTTAATCGTCAATTTTTTTTGTGTATAAATAGTACGATAAATATACAGAAAACCGAAATGCATATTTATGAGATTTGGTTACAATTAACACTAAATGATAAAACGGGTCATCATGAAGTTAGACTTTATAATGTAACACATCCATCAGAGTGCATAGATCTGTGGATGTCTGATAAATCTCCGCCGAGTTGGAGTTTCTCGGTGGTAAACACGTTATTAATATTCTTCTGTGTTAACCACATGAGAGTTCGGCTTTAATTCGGCTCCACTCTCTATTTCCATGCATTCGGTCTATTTAGTGAAACGTTTGGTGTGTTTGTGTTGGAATGGGAACATGAGATTGGATTGAGCTCAGAGGGAACGCCACACTATTACACCAACAAAATCAATTAAGCTGAACGCTCTTATTAGCGTCAGCAATTTGGCCAACTTCGTCTGTCTATTGATCAGCGTATAATTCCATGACTTCAAAGGAGCTACGGTTCTTCACATGCAGTTCCCAATAACATGATTAGCATCCGATTCATGAACACATCTCTACAGGAAAACCAGAGCAGAAATAGAACAAAACCATCCGATCTGCTTTCCTGCGAGCTCTAATGAGTTTTATTGAATGTAGTCGGTGAGTCAGACCGAATGTGTGTCATTTATAACGATACGAACAAAAGAGAAGTTCAAAGCCGCAGGTCGCTCGAGGCCTCTCGTGTCGTCCGGACAGAGAAGTTCAATCTCCTTCAGTTTTTCGTTGCTCCTTTTCTTCATCTTCATGGGGAATGGGCTTCTCTTCTGGTTAACGATGATCTCTATGAGTTTTCTGTATATATTACTGGAGTTTGATAAACATTCGAATACACTATTGTTTAAAAAATTGAAGCCAATATGATTTTTTTTTTTATGTTTTTGAAACTGCAGTAAAAGTGGTGAAATAATATAACAATTAAAAAAAAAAAAGTTTTCTATGTGAGTATATTGTAAAATGTAGTTCATTCCTGTGATCAGTGAATTTTAAAATAAAATAATAAATAAATTGTACTATAGTGACAAAATAAATAGCAATGCAATGCAATAACATAATTAACAAATTAAACTGAATTAAATAATGTGATGGCAAAGCTTTTTCATACAAAATCAATGACAGAAAATTGCAAAAAAAAAATTGCAAAAATAATTGCAATATATATATATATATATATATATATATATATATATATATATATATATATATATATATATATATATATATATATATATATTCCAAAGCAATGCAGTGAAATGCAATGCAATGCAATGCAATGCAATGCAAAAAAAAAAAAAAAAAAAATTACAATTCAATAAATAACAAAATAGATATTGAAATGAAAAATAACAGAAATTGCTATGCACTGCAATAAAACATGATTAAATTAAATTAATAATCAAAGCTGAATTTTCAGCATCATTACACCAGTCTTCAGTGTCACATGATCTTCAGAAATCATGAAAATATGATGATTTACTGCTCAAGAAACATTTCTGATTATTATCAATGTTGGAAATATTTTTCTGGAAAGTGTGATGCATTTTATTTTTCAGGATTCACAGATGAATAGAGAGTTCAAAAGAGCAGCATTTATTTGAAATAAAATTTTAATCATCCTCACTGAATAATAATATACATTTCTTAAAGACTCCACATTTTTAAACAACAGTGTATACATTATTAAATAAAAAAAAACTTAGTATTAAATGAGTGTTGGCTCTTGTGCTAAAGCATGTTAGCAATGTTGACATTTCTGCTGTTCATCCGTCATCAGAGCTGAATGATGAGGCTGTGTGGAGCAGCAGAATGACAGCTAGGTCCCGGTCACAGCTGGCTGAAGGCACTGTCCGCTGCGCAGCAGATGGGTCTGTCACATCCAGCCCGACGGGCGTCTGACCCTCGGCCCTCGCCGGTCCTTGACCCCTCATATGAGCCAGCAGGGTCTTAAAGAGACGGCAGTAAGGATAGTGTTAGAGAGGAGTCTGGTTATTGCCTCTGATCTGAGACTAGTTTGGATGCAAGGAATACTGGCAAAGCATCAATACAAAACACAAAAACAAGGACAGAAAAAAAAATGGTACTGGTGTAAAAATAACAGAATTTACAATACAATGTAATAAAATATTGGCAAAGCATCAATACAAAAACAAAGAGTGTTAATAATGGCAGAATTTGCAATGCAATAAAATTAAAACAAAACAAAAAATTAGCAAAGCATCGAGGCATCAATACAAAAACAATGACAGAAATAGTACACATAGATGCAAAATAATAGAATTTGCAATACAATGAAATACATTGCAACTGGCAAATTGTCAATACAAAATGCAAAAAAAAAAAAAAAAAAAAAAACAGAATAAAAAAATGGTACTGATGCCAAAACAATATGCAGTTCAATGCAACGCAGTAAAATATTGGCAAAGCATTCATACGAAATACTAAAACAGAAAGTGTAACTAGTGGCAAAACGACATAATTTGAAATGCAATCCAATGCAATAAAATAAAATGTATAAAAAAAGACAACAACAACAAAATAGTTGCAAAAAAACAGCATTTCAAATATAACGCAAAACACTGAAACTCGTAAAGCATCAATACAATATAGAAAAACTGAGATCACAATGCAATAATATATTAGCAAAGTGTAAATACAAAAAAAATAAAAATAAAATAAAATAAAGTGGCAAACCAATCTAAAAACAATTAAAAAAATATATATTAATAAATTTAATTATACAATGCAATGCATTGTAATGAATAACAACAAGAAACGAAAAGAAAAGAAAAGAAAAGAAAAATGGAATAATAAAAGATAACTTATATACAATACAACAATAACTTATATTAGGACTAATGTTGTTAGACTTGTGTTTTTGGGCTCTATTTCAAGGTCTTCCTCTTCAAGCTGATTCTTGTGTTTCAGAGGATGTTCATCTGTTGCTGCAGAATAACAAGAGAAAGCACTGTGAATGAGTGAGACTGATGTGCTTATTCTAATTCGTTTGTTTGTGTACAGACACACAGAAGTACAAAACGAACCCTAAAAAAACATAATGATCAATCACAATGATGTGAATGTGACTGTCGGATCAATAACATCTCTGGCTTCTGCTCCATGATGTCCTGTAAACGCTCCAAGCTTTAAAAATGGGATATAAAATCATAATCAAAGACACAAACATAATCTGAAAACATTAAAGCACGTTTGTCCTGATGGACCGCAGTCATTTTTCAGAAAAAAAAGAGAAAATAAAGGACAAATAAATACATCAGTGATTAAGATCATCCTGGGACATACATTTTAACAAATTTAATTCATTAAAACAGCAGGACACAGAATATTAAATCTCCATAATGAGTCTGCAGTATGAAACAATGATAATTTTTTGTCTGTATGATTCTCTAAAAATGAAAAGCACTCTCCTAATTTCCAGCAATTAGCTCTGTTCATAATCCCCAAAGTGGCCAATTAAATCTGCATAAATCTAAAGAGAAAATAATACGGGCTCTTTTCAGCCAAACGTCTGGTTTCGGTCCATCAGGAGGCTTCAGTCTTAAGTCTTCATGAGCATCTCAGCCGGCCATGGATTCACTAAACAGCAATTATCCATCCTCATGGCTTTTGATTTTTGTTTACTTTTTCAATTATTTGTATTTATTTTTGTATCAGTTAATAAAGCTTTGCATATCTTAAAAGCATGTTTCAGGTCTTGCACATTTGCCCTTCAGTGCGTGATTTTTGACAAACAGAGGAAATTGTGAGCGGCGTTTTCTACTGGATGAGAACGTTCAGCTGTATTACAAACGAAATAATCACAACACAGGAATAACTATTGAAAAAAATCTAAAGAAAGCTGAGAAAAATGTGTGTTGGAAAACTAGGACATTGCTAAGGTGCCCTAAAAATGAGCAGTTAAAGGAAACTTTAACCATCAATATTTAATCAAACATATAGCAAAACGAGCTTACATAATGCAGACAGGCTATAAACTTTCATTGTAAACCCCTTGGGGTCGAACAACGACGGCGAACATTTAACATTCAAACATTTGGAGCGTATTTGTTCTGAGGGCTTTTCAGCTCGTGATGAGGTCATAATTCCTGTGTAATGGCCCCGTCTCCAATGTTCTGTGATTGATGGACCCTCTTCAGGAGCTCCAGTGGGCTTAATGGACACGTCTCAGTCCAAATTGCACTCGAAAGCTTTAGGAGGAGACCAAATGTACCGTGGATCGCCGCCAAACTGCAGCAGGTCTGGAGGCTCACTAGAGCTTTACTGGACGGCACACTTGATAAATACTGTGAACTGAGGTTACGTTTGACCGCGAGCGATCTCTTTTTCAGCAGAATGAGGTGATACAGCAGACTATGCAGATGTACAACGCTGATCCCGAGGTCTTTCACTTCATAAATCAGGGCAGAATCGCTGTGACCCTCTCAATGTCTTCAGAAAATGGAAAAGGAAAAAACACTTACTTTGAATCTTTTGCTAACATCTCATAGAACATTATTTTAGCACAAATCCAGCTGTCACTTCGTCAGTCTTCATTAAATTGAGATGTTTACAAATTTCTGTGAACATGTGATGCTGCATTAAAGCCAGACTAAATTATTCCTTCTCTGACCCTCCTCATATAAGAAAAGTATTCAGTTATAATTGCTAATTGTAAATGTGCCTATGCAGAAACGGTATGTGTAAACACCAAAATGCAGCTTCAAAAGCATTTCTGTGCCACCTCTGCAGTGTAAATTTAGTATTAAACAGAAAAAGCGAAACAACCCCCTCACAACTATGTTAAACAACACTGAAAACACCTTAATAACCACGTAGCAACATCCTGGCCACCATCCAAAACACCTTAGCAACTAAATAGCAATGCCCTGGCAACCACACAACACATTTCGTTTATTTAGCAGATGCATTTACATTACATTTACATTTAGTTAATTAGCAGACGCTTTTATCCAAAGCAAATGAGGACAAAAAAAGCAATCAAAGCCAACAAAAGAGCAATAAAAGGCAAGTGCTATAAGTTAGCTTAATGCAATACATATAGCATATACTAAATTTAAATAATAAAAATTATTGAATAGGGAAAGAATAGAGCAAGCTAATGTTAGATGTTTTTGTTGTTGTTTTGTTGTTGTTGCTAAACAAATAGATAAGAACCTAGTCATGCCATGTAGACAGAGAAGAGAAGTGGTCCAAGAACTGAGCCCTGAGGCACCCCAGTGGTAAGATGTTGTGACTTGGACACTTCACCTCTCCAAGATACTTTGAAGGACCTATCTGAGAGGTAAGTCTCAAACCACTGGAGTGCAGATCCTGAGATGCTCTTTGCCAGTAGGGTTGTCAGGAGGATCTGGGGGCAACCATGTCAAAAGCAGAGGACAGATCCAGTAAGATAAGTATTGAAGATTCGGAAGTCGCTCTTGCCAGAAAGCAAGGCAGTCTCGGTTGAATGTCCACTTCTGAAACCAGATTGGTTGCTGTCAAGAAGGTTGTTCTGTGTGAGAAAGGCAGGGACTTTGTTGAACACAGCTCGTTCAAGCGTTTTTTTGCAATTAAAGGAAGAAGGGAAACCAGTCTGTAGTTCTCTAAAAGAGATGAGTTAAGGGGTGGGTTAAACGAGCCTGTCTAAATGATGATGGAAAAACACCAGTCTATAAGTATGTGTTAATGATGTGAATGCAGGGACAACTCCAGGAGAAATGGCTTGAAGGAGATTAGACGGAATAGGATCAAGCAGACAAGTATTAGGATGATTAGAATGGATCAGTTTGGAGATTCGGTCTCAGAGAGTGAAGAGAAGGATGTGAACAAATAGATGTTCCTGACAGATTGTGGTGAGATGCTTTCAGATGCTTTCATCCAAAGTGACTTATGAATGAAGGCAACGGGTGTGAATCATGATTTGCAACATGTAAAAATCTGTAAACATAAATATCATAAAGGTTTAGCTGTTAATTTGCTTTGATTTTTAGCAGTCAGTCCATTGCTCTCTGAATGCTTCTCAAAAACACATCATTTGCATGTGCTCATGCAGAGTTAATGAGTTATTGTTAAATAGAATCTCTGTGAACAGATTCAGTCGCACACACTATTGCCATCCTCTGTTTGTTCTCTGTATTTATTAGATCTTCTCATGTGGGTTTATGTGTTATTTTCCCCAGATCTTTCAGATGGTGCACTTCTTGTTTAGTCAAAGTGACACAATTAAAGCTGACACAAATGAACCCGAGTCTTTTGCATTAAATATAACCATGCAAAAATGTCAGATCTGCACTTTAAATAAAAAAAAAAAATATACAAGATGCAATACTCACCATTTAACAAAGATCTGGCAACCCAAGTGTCTGAGCTTCTGGTGTCCAGATCACTGTAACATCCATCCAGACTGAAGCGTGTGGCGCTGACCCGTGAAAGCCCAGCATGAGGATTACACAACATATCTGCGCTCTCACAACCCTCAAGGTCTCGGCTAAAGGGATTCAGTCTTCCTCCCTCGGTGTTCCTCACTAACAGTACAGTTCAAACAGTGGGAACGCACCTCTCTAATCCATTTACTGGCCTTTGCTGGGATCAAACCGAGGATCATGCTTTGAGAAGTCAGCCTGGGCCTCTCCAAAGGGGATTTATGGTTCGACATTTGGGATTTTGATCCAAAAAAAAGAAAGAAAAAGGAATGCATCCACTTGCTGGCTACTGAGAATGAATTCATAATTAATTTGCATCTGATTTAAGACTTTTAGTGCATCAGTGTGAAGCTGTTTATGAAGCGAAAATACAGTGAATCCAACCTTTCAAGCATGCATTCTAGAAGACTTTTCATTTTGAATATGAACAGCCAAACATATTTACAATGGATAATATTCCTTGACTTGGAAAAAAAAAAAAATTATGTTAATGCTACAGTGTAAATTGCATTTAGAGCTAGGAAAGTAAAAGCATTACATTTCAAGAATACATTCAAGAAAACTTTCCATTTTGTATGTGAACCGCCAAAAGGGGTGTTTTATGATGGGTATTCATCAAGTTTTAATGCTTATACATGTGCAATGCCTTACTGACATACTTTTTAATTTAATTGAATAAATCAGTGTAATGCTGTCTAAGGAGAAAAGCCAGTGAAATATATCTGCAGCTCAAGAATGCATTTAAGAAAACTTTCCATTTGGATTGTAAACAGCCAAACAGGCATATTTACGACAAATAAATTGTTCTTAATTTAATTGAATACATCAGTGTAGTGAATGAAATCCATCCAAATTTCAAGAATGCATTGAAGAAAACATGACAATTTGATTGTGGACAGCCAAACAGCCGTTATGATGGATATTCACCAGGATCCAACAACAACAACAAAACACTAGCATTATTAATTTAATTTAACAAATCATTGTAATGCAGTTTATGAGGAAAAAAGTCAATGAAATCCATTGAAATTTCAAGAATGCATTGGAGAAAAGTTTCAATTTTAAAGCAAGCATGTTCCAAAGCATGTGCAATACTTACAAATCTTGTTTAATTAATTCTAACATCCAGTAGGGAATTACAACCAGTCCTTCATCTAGAAACAACCTTTAGCTTTATTATCAGGAGAATCCAGCGGTTTATTAATCTATTGCTTTTTTATTACAAATGACCTTTCATAGTAATATCTTAATTTCTTAATTAAGTTGGCCTATAAACCTGCAAAAGTAAGCAATATTATTAAAGAGCAGCCTTTTTCTGGCACACAATATTCTCTCTTTTCTTTCCTTTTCTTTTTTAGGCTTAAGCAGACGCTGTCAAGCTTCGCCCCAGGAGCTGATGAGCTCTCGCGTGCAAAATCTGGAGTGACTTAAAGCTCTCGACTAGATTATAATATTGTATAAGAACTCAAACTTTCAGAGTCTCCCTTCTAGTGCAGTTTCTCACAGGAATCGATCAATAAATCAACAAGAGGAAAAACTTTATAAAGAGATTTGACTTCTACGACCTCTAGATGATTTATTCACAATCTGCTCTAGAATAACTAATACACACCATCACAACAAAAGCCTATTTATAACATCTGCTTTATTTGTTCAAATATAATCATACAAACAATGCATGATGTGTAGAAACAAGATGATGACCCATAATGCACCACTAAAAGTGTCACCTTCAGATGGTTTCACGACTCAGTGGAACAATTACGTGCTAATCGCTGTGTGTTTAGGTAATTGATTGTTTTAAAGCCCGAAGGCTCTTGAGTTACTGACGCTGTGCGATTTAATAGAGAATCCGCAGCGGCCCGAAACGCTACACAAACACAATCGAACGCCACACGACGCTTCAGGAATAAGTTAGTCAGTAAGTCAACTGAAGAAAGCATGGCTGCATTTTTGGAGGGAAAAACATTTCAAATGTATCGTCACAAATTCCTAGAGAGTTCTCTCAGGAGTAACAAGTAAAGATCTCAGCTTGACTGCATTAGGAGAAACATTCAAGATATTAGAGATACAATGAATGAATTTTATTAAGTACTTCATTCCAGCTACACAATTATATATATATATATATATATATATATATATATATATATATATATATATATATATATATATATATATATATATATATATATATATATATATATATAAAAAGATGTTTAAACACTTTTAGAAAGATTGATGCTGGGTTTCAGTAAATGCAGGTCATGAATTTGTAAGTGTATCATTTACAACATGACACGAAAACTAAATTGATTGTGACTAATTTGAATTTTGTTGTGAATTTCTTGTATGTTCTGTAAGTTAAAACAAACAAACAAACAAACAAATAAATGAATGTTGCCTTAGCAATGAAATAAAATAAAATAAGTTTAAGCTGAAGTACTAAAATCAAAATTTTAGATTTCACTTTGAAATAAATCAAAGTGAAATCTAAAAAAAAAAAATAATTACATTGCAATAGCACATTACAAATACAATTAAATTAAAATCAGAAAATGTTAAAAATAGAAGCTTATTCAAAATATTAATAAATTTTGTTACGTTAAAAATATTTAAAATTTTAACTTATAAAAACCTAAAAATAACAAATTTTATAAACTATATATATCAATCAATATCAATATCAAATGCTTTCATTAAAATCCTCATAATGTCTTACTTTCTGACTCATTTGAGTCTATTTTTATTTCTCCATAGGAATATTATGAGAAACATCTGTTAACGCTGAAATAACACATAACTAAGAAACCAATTAAATTTTGGGAGCTATGAAAGAGCAACCTTTAAGCAATAAAATGTTCCTCCTGTTCAGTTTCATTTGTACCTGCAATTAGCAGCTGTTCTGCTCCATCTGGGAAATTAACGAGGATTGTGTATCTCAGCTTACAAGCCACTTCTGCTATGAATATAAATGAAATTTAATTCATACAATCAGTTCAAATGTACTAGGAAGATTAATGTATTTTAAATTTTTTTTGATAGAAGTCTCACCAGGGCTGCAGTTATTCGATCAAAAATACAGTAAAATCAGCAATTGAGAAATATTACGGCAATTAAAAGTAATAGTGAATATAAGTTGAATTGTAATATAAGTTGAAGCAAAATTACTCCGGTCTTTACATTAATTAAAAAAATAAAACAGGAAAAAAACGATTTTCAAAGTTGATGATAAATAATAAATTAGATACTGTATATCCACATATAAATTGCAGAAATATTTAATCATTTTACTGAAGTTTTGATCAAATAAATACAGCATTGGTTAGCGTTAGAGACTAAAACATAAGTAATCGTAATTATTCTAAACCTGATGGAAATAAATGGACGCTGACAGAATGTTTTACAAGCACTGTCTTATACTAGTACACATTTATTTACAGCGGTAAATTACAGTTTTAACAGGTGTTCCAGTGGTAAGTTCAGATGTTCTCCATCAGCTAAAGACCTGCGACAAACACGGAAGAAAAGAGCTTCAATCACCCAGAACAACAAAGCAAAAGACTTTTCTGTTATGCATAGAGTATTTGAACACGAACTCATCCGAATGAGAGAAGCAGCTGGAAACTGTTCATGATTTATGTAACATTTTTCAGTTTTTTTTTTTCATTTCTGGATTAAATGCAATGAACACAGTACTTCACATATGCAGAGTTCTGGAGAACGAAAGAAAGAAAAAAGATCCAGATGGTTTGCATGTCACTAAAAAGGCAAAAGTACAAATGCTTGGTTCTTTTTCGCGACTTCATAAGCAGGTGTGAGTGGTTGCATTGACATCATACAGGCTTTACAAACACTTTACAGAACAGATTTGGTAAATAATGCCCTGCTGCTTCATTAATGAGACTCATTTCATTCCTGATGTTCTGGGAACACGTGTTATACAGGAACATTACATCAAACGTCATACTCATGTATGTACAAACACCTGTGAATCATAGTAAAATATATCAAATATAATAAGAACTAAAGTGGCTCGAGGGGCAAAACGTTGCCTTTATCAGCAACATCGGCCAGAATCTCACGTTACACATATATACAGACGCAAATGACTGACATGTGCATACAATTAATGTGTTCTTGTGCCAATAAATTCTATAAATTATATTAGATTTTTCGTTAATTGAAATAAAGCAATATCAGATTCATAAAAAAAAAAAATATAATGTGGCCTTTACTAAAAAATCAAACTTAAAATAAATAATACATAAAAAAATGTATATATATTTTTATATATATATTACTATTTTGTCTTGTTTTGTATGAATATCTACAAATTCTGGAATTAAGATGCATTTACTCGACAAGTAATATTAGTCTTGTTTTCTGAAAAAAAAAAAAAAAAAAAAAAAATCAGTTTTTGCTTAAAATAAGTAAAAATATCTGCTGATGGAGTAAGAAAAAATATATGGTTTAATTCTTAAATTAAGATGATTTTTCTTCTATTCTATTAGCAGATATTTTTGCTTGTTTAAAGTAAAAGCTAACACAAATTTGAGTAATATATATATATATATAAAAAAGTAAATTTCAAGTAAATGCATCTCGATTCAAGAAATTATTGATATTTAAACTAGAAACCAAAACATAAATACTAAGGAAGAAAATATTTTTTTGTAGTGTATATACAATGCAAAATATAAATAAGCATAAAATAAAAGCACATAATAAATTACAAAAAAAAGAAAAAAACAAAACAAAACAAAAAAACAATTGCATCATATTAAATGTCATTAAATTGGATTTAAATTAAAACATTATATTACAATGACAAAAACTAACTGAATTAGCAATATAGTTTTAAAAACAATAAGTGAAATAAAATAAGTTTAAGCAAAACTAATAAAAATGACAAAATCAAAATTACATTAATCAATTAGAAACAATGTAACTAAAATGAAAAGGAAAACTTACATTTATGTATACACATATTTATTAATATTATAACTTTTCAAGTACTAGTCATGATGGACTAACTGTTGGAAGATAATCCTCCTTGAGCAAATTAATTAAACTGTTGTCATGTTCACAGAAGTTTCCTGAATAACGAACTAAAGCGAACTCTAGCAAAAAAGCATCTGGCAAACATTCGCATCTTTGTTTTTTGTATTTGTGTACACACTCTCACATACAATCACACATGCACACATTAACCAACATGAATTAATAAGAGCATTTCATCTGGCATCATGGCAGTTGAGCAAATCCGAACTACAAAGTCACTTTACAACAACGTGTTTTCCGGTTTCTTTTGCGAAGTGACCCTTGCTTTTAAAACTGATGGCGACGAAATGGAAAACAAGCTTCAGAATTCGACATACATAAAACACACCACCTAGTTCTCGTCGGACATGCCCAGGAAAAATAGAAGAAATCAAATCCATCTGGATTTTCCCCATGGAAAAGTTCTACCAAAGCATCGAAAAAGCCCAAAACCGACGAAGTCTCTAACACGTTTAGATGAGAAGCCCAGAATCTGACATCATTTAGACTATAGACACAACACAACGTCCTGCTGGGCAGAATACAATCAGACTCATGCCTGGAAAGTAGAAGAAAGGTCTGGAAATTAATTTCTGGGATCCTCCATAGCCCAACCAGAAAAAATCAGGATGCAAACGCCAACGGAAAAGTAGCGATCAAAGTAGTTTTTTATCACAAAAACGCAGTCTCTGTTTGCGTTTGAACATATTTACACACCCTTTTATCTTCACTTGTCATATCTCCGTCATGATTTTTTCTGCTTTCTACATTTGGTCTGAGTTTGTTCGGGCTGGGATCGTCTCCGGGCTCCATTACGCTTTGCTGTCGTCCTGTTTTGTGTGGATGCTGTTGTCCGTGTGGACCTTGATCTCGATCAAGTCCGGCTTCAGCACCTCCTTGCCGTTCTCCTCCTTCAGCGGGAGCTTCCTGCAGTCAGAATCAGTGTCATTTAATCATCATTCGACATGCTTTGTGACACAAACGAGGCCGAACGGCTGACAACGAAAGGAAAAGTCATGCATCTCATTAGCATGCAAATGTTCTACGACGACAAACTGAAAATGTAAGTGGCGTCTATATATCAGCAGATTATGTTGACGCAAAAAAAACAGAGGCTCAAACTAACATTTTGCTACAACTGTTAATAGCTGGTGACTTATAGATGACCCTTCGCAGGGAGTTTGATTGACAGGTGATTTGACCAATCATAACGCAGAATCTGGCTTTGTTTTGTCCGACAAATAAACCAGATAGGAGAGTAGATTAACATCTGTTGACAATGTGGTATTGACATCTGTGCATGGTAGAAATGAAGTATTTTGATGTTCATTCATGTTTATTTTGTGCTATAACTTGTAGTAAGAGATTATCGGTTTGCATGCCGCTTGAACCGATCTGTCACGACACATTAAAGAGCCACAAAATGGTATTTATTGTTTGAATTTCTTAAAAAATATATTACATTTGAAAGCTGAGTCCTTGTTTTATAACAGAAGTTCTGCTGTGTTTTGTCTGTCAGTGCATTTTAAGTTTGTAAAATGCATTCAAATGTTGTCTTGTCCAAATAAACAAATAAGAGAGTAGAAAAAAAATTGTGTATTGATGTCTTTAAACGGTTGAAAAAAAAGTTCTGATGTTCATTCATGTTTATTTCATGCTTCAAAATCTCATGAAAATAAATGGTTAAAATCAGTTTCAGAACTTTTTTATTGGCTGATAAAAAAAAAAAAAAAAAAAAAAAACCTTGACAGCCAATCAGAATCCACTAAATGTAAACAGCTTGAGTATTTAAATGAAATGCGAACTTATAATTAATAAAACATTATTGTTCGCTGGTGTGGACAGTAATATATAGTATGATAGTTATTGTTATAGTTATCAATTAATGGGCCTTTAATATAGAGAGTAAAAAACATTAGTGAATAAAAACATAAGACTAAATCCTACTAAAAGTAGCACTAAAGTAAACATATCTTTGAAAAGTTTCGCATTCAGATTCCACGAAAATAACTGATGCGTTTTTTTACACAGAGATGATAAATGTATCGTTTTCAAAAACGTGCACTTTTATCAAATTTTTATCAAATCTTTTGGGGTTGTACTTGGTAATTAGTGTTTATGAATTAAGGCACTTCACCTCATCAAGGCTGCGTTTATTTCAAAGAAATACAGTAAAAATTTTGACATTATTACAACTTCAAATATCTGTTTTCTGTGTGAATCTGTGTTAAAGTGTAATTTATTTCTGTGATGCTCCGCTGTATTTTCAGCATCATTCCTCCAGTCTTCAGTGTTACATGATCTTCAGAAATCAGAATAATATGATGATTTACTGCTCGAGAAACATTTCTGATTATTGTCAATGTTCAACACACGTCGTGCTGCACAATAGTTTTGTGGAAACTGTGATTTTTCAGGATTCACAGATAAATAGAACGTTTTTTTTAAACCATATAAACATCTTTATTGTTACTTTTGTAACAGTTTAATGCGTCATTGATGAATAAAAGTACTAATGTCTTTTTAAAAAATCTTACTTACTACCAAAATGTTTGAAAGGTTAACTGATTAAGCGTCAGCTGTAATGCTGTAACTGTCTCTGACGCACTTCACATTTGAGCTCTAACTCTTACTCTGGCTCTGTCAGAGGAGTCGTCTCATTGGGTTCGTGCACTTGACTGCTGTCCTCCTGGTTAGTTATTCTGTCTTCTTCAGTTCGCATCTCCACGATGGGCTCCTTCGAGCCATCAACCCTACTCACACAAACACACATGCAGGTGTCCATCACACTAAACACAAGTGCACACTGGGAAGGTTCAGAATGGCACACTGATAAACAGCTCAACTATATTTCAACATACTTACTGTTTACCATTGCATAATGGTCTACATACTAATCTTACTTAGTATATAGGAAAAGTTCAGCTAAAAATGAAAACGTGCTCACCCTTCAGACCATCCAAGATGTAAATGAGTTTGTTTCTTCATCAGGTTTGGAGAAATGCAGCATTGCATCAGTGTGTCTGCAGTGAATGGGTGCCGTCAGAATGAGAATCCGAACAGCTGATAAAAACATCACAATAATTCACAAATAATCACTGGAGGAAGCGTTATTATTGATTATAGAAAAAACTCATGAAAAAACATATTGTTTCATCTTTTGTCTTCTCCAGATGTTCACTGATGGACTGGAGTGCTGTGGATTATTGTGATGTTTTTATCAGCTGTTTGGACTCTCATTCTGACGGCACCCATTCACTGCAATGCTAAATTTCTCAAAACCTGATGAAGACACAATCTTGAATCGATGGTATAAGGGTGAGCACATTTTCAGCCAATGCAACTATTAATAAAACATTGTATTCCATTCTGAACACAATCGTCTACATGTATAGATCTATTAGAGATGCTAAGGCATGCTATAATGTCCTTACTTCTTCCTGCACTGTTAGACCGATCTAAATCTCAATCTCCAGAGGTTTTATTTTGACTTCTGTCTCGGTGCTAATCATACTAGAGCGAGTAATTGTGTATGTGAGCAATATTATCTGAAAGAATCTTCCATTATGACAGTAAACCCACCGGCGCTGGACTTAATGCGCCGCTAATGCAAACAGATCAATAGACCCAGTCTTTTATTAGCAAATGAATCTCATGAGGTCTGTCTAATGCTAAAGCGATTCTGATCATTTACTGAAGACACTCAGCAGAACGCTATTAAACGAGCCCATTACTGCATATCTATATGTGCATATTATTAATAGCGTTTAATGGTAATGGGAACGTATTATGAAATAATTTACTGTAAGTTGAGGGTGGAATTCAACCCTCATTAATAGATAATGACTGTCAGTTTTTATCAATCATCAGATTCAGAGGAGACAGATTATTACTTCATTAGCAGGCTTTCAAATGTAAATGTGAAAATGATTATAAAATCATTGAAATTATGCTAAACACAGTCTCACGAAGGCAACGTTGTTCCAACCAAACGACTGTTCAAATGTTTCATGTCGGTAAATAGTTACCTAGTCTCTTCTGCGCAACAAGGCTGCATGAATTTGATTAAAAATACAGTAAAAATTGTGAAATATTATTGCAATGTAAAATAACTGATTTCAATGTGAATGCAATTTTGAAATGTAATTTATTCCCGTGATCTAAGCTGAATTTCTCCAGTCCTGCTATCCTTCAGAAATCATCCTAATATGCTGATTTGCGAATCAAGTTCAATGTTGAAAACAGTTGTGCTGCACGATATTATTGTGGATTCACAGACGAATAATACATAAATTCAAAAGGACAGCATTTGTTTGAAACATAAATCTATCATGCATCATGCATTCACGATGAATAAAAATGCAATTTCAGGACATGAAATCCTTCGAAACACATTTGATGTTGATTGAGAAAACAATGTTAGCGCAAAATTTTTACTGTAAGACAAAAACAACCTAACATCTCCTAAGACCCAGTAGCCGTTCTTCTGGTCTGACCAGCTGCCACATCCTCACAAGTAATCATCCATCACCCCAAACGAACGATCCAGTGCAACGACGAGCGCACGAGAACGACGGACGGACCGAGAAGCGACGGCACCCATGCACACGAACGCTGATGAACTCACAGATACGCAGCTTTGCCCTCCTCCAGCTCCTTGCTCTTGCCGCTGGTGGAGGTTTTCTTGCTGCAGAGCTTGCGGGTGATGCACATGAGCAGGCCACACTGACGCAGGAAGAAGCAGCTGATGTCCACCAGCACCAGCAGCAGAAGAAGAGCCGCCACGCTAAGCCCCACCACCGCGCCGAGGCCCAGACCGCTGAACAGGGAGTCTGCTGAGACCGGGAGCAAAAAACACACACACGCTCAGAAGACATGACTGAAAACACACCGATGGATGGAGATCTTCAGAGGTTTCTTCATGATCATGCTCTGTTTGTGTCTGAGAGAGACGACAGGGGTGTTAACATCTCGGTGTCGTTCAGGGCCTCTTACATGTCATTTATTTTTTTATAACATGCATCAACGTCTAAATGTTACGCTCTTTCTATTTTTCTATCTATGAATAAGAATAAATGCAAAGCACAACACACTGCTGTCAGATTTGTTTTGCTATATATTCCCAGTATGCATTTATTTATTTGCCAGGGTCAAACATTACATTACTAAATTCATTCAACATTTATTAATTTATTGTCATATTTTTTTATATATATATATATAAAAAAAAAACACAGTAAAAGTTCACATGTTAAAACACTAACATTTGCTGATGGCTGTCCATGTTGCCAGTAGTGTTATTTTTTTATTATTTAAATATTATTATAGCCTTTATTAATGTTTTAAATTTGAATTTGAATTATTTTGTTCTGTGCTTTTTGTCTTCCATATTTATATTTAGCATTATTTTTATTTTAGTTCTAATTTGGTTAATCTTAGTAAAAACATAGTTTAGTTTTCACCCTAATACTATTATTACATTATTTCAATAAACAATAAATTTTTTATAGTTTTATTTAACAATGAAACTGTTCAGTAAACATAACATACATCAAACATCCTACATTTCTCTCTCTGTAAAATAATAATAAAAAATGTCATATTATTTGTGCAATTTTATATGCTTTTGACTTTTTTAATTTTTTGAATATGTTAATATTTAGCTTTATTTTATTCAAGTTTTAGTAACGTCGATACTTTAAAACCACCTGCTTTCATTTTTTATAGTCATATATAGTTATATTTTTTATAGTTTTTTTAATAGTTTTATATATATATATATATATAGTCTATTGGATCTGTTTTCATATATTTTTGCAGTAGTCAAATGTTACCTCATTGGCTAACAGTCATATGTTTGAAAAGTGCGTCACTCCTTTATGATAAAACAAAGACAAAAAAGTTAATCTACAAGAAACATGACAGTTTACAATGCATTGAAATGCTTAAAGATGCAATCCAGTAGTTCTTTATTCTTCCTCTGAAAGCATGTACTAATTGTATCTAGACAGAAAACAATCCTTTTAGATGATTTCTCAGTAATCACAGGCTCAGAGATACGACTGTTTCTGATGTGTTTAGTCCACAGCTCTTCCCATATTGATCTGAAGTTAGTCAAAGCTTTAGGACAAGTTTCAAGCTGTTTTGATGCGTTATGGATGAAGGCATCAAAGATTCACACAAAGAACCAGCTGAGACTGACATTTACCGTCATATTAGGAATACATGGACTGCCCCGCAGCGTAAACACCATCTGAGAGCATCTAAACGTCTGTTAATGTCCTGCACACACCTGAAGCACTGATCAGAAGAAAACTCTTCAAACCTCGAGTCAACATCAGTGCCCTGAACATCTTCAGAGAGTTTCATTGATTCTTATCAGAGAGAGAAACGCAGAGAGCATCAGTCACACAAACACTCGCTTTTGCCGTTTCAAGTTAAAGCAATAGTTCAGTCAGAAATGAAATTAGCTGGCCATCCAAGATTAGGAGGAGTTTGCTTCTTCATCAGGTTTGTAGAGATGTAGCATTGCATCAGTGTCTCATCAGTGGATGCTCTGCAGTGAATGGGTGCCGTCAGAATGAGAGTCTGATAAAACATCACAATAATCCACAGCACTCCAGTCCATCAGTGAACATCTGATAATGTTTAAAATATGAGTCCATAATCCATAATAACACTTCCTCCAGTGAAAAAGTGTTCTGAATCAGGAGAGAAATCTGCACAGATCAAGCACTATTTAAATCATCTTAATACTGGATTTGTTTCATCTTTTGTCTTCTCCAGATGTTAACTGATGGACTGCTGTGGATTATTATGATGTTTTTATCAGCTGTTTGGACTCTCATTCTGACGGCACCCATTCACATCCATTGGTGAGAAAGTGATGCAATGTTAAATTTCTCCAAATCTGATGAAGAAACAAACTCTACGTCTCGGATGGCCTGAAGCTGAGCACATTTCCAGCACATTGTGATTTTTGAGTGAACTATTCCTTCACTGACTTCATATTAAAGGGAAGTCAATGGCTGCCGTCAACTGTTCGGTTCCCAACATTATTCAAAACATGTCCACAGAAGAAAGAAACTCAGTTTTGAGGGAGAGTAAACAATGACAGAATTTCCATTTTTGGGTGAACTGTCCCTTTAAACACTGACTAATCGATCAACAACTAACGATCGGTTATTAAAACACTAGTGATTCAACTTAAGACGTTCAAAACTAATTAAAACTATAAGTAAACCACCAAAAAGAGGAGTTTTAATGTAATAAAACTCACTATGGGGAACAAAAACAGACGCACACCTATAACATCAATGCAAAGTTATTTTCTTGTCTTTTTAATAATACCAAACTGTAAAAACTACCCTATGAAACTTAAAACAACAAAACATTCATATTCTGATCTGTATGTGTAGCAGAGTTATTTCTATTTCAGGTTTCAGATTGTTAGTGAGATCCTGAACACTTTCTGTGAGAAATACACGTAAGTTGCACTAACATTATCTGCCAATAGAGCACCAAATGACTCACAAAACTGGCCCTGAGCGCCGCTGAAGTCACTGTCCTGTATGAAGCATCGCTATCACATTATTACACAGAGCCGAATGTCTTTATCATCATATTCATGCCCACGCAGCGTTTTACAGCCGCTGTCTGCTGACCTGAAACCAGCGATCTGTTCCCTAACCAGTGAACCGCCTGCTGTCTGCTGCTGACTACTAAGGGCTCGTCTTACGAGGCACTTTTCCTCAGATTTCAACCTCAAATCTGAAAATCTGGAATCAGAGGGTGCAAAGAAATCTAAACATTAAGAAAATCATGTTTAAAGTTGTACAAATTTTGTTCTTAGCAATGCATGTTACTATTTATGTTAGGCAGTTTACAAAATATCTTCATGGATCTTTACTTAATATCCGTAATGATTTTTTGGCATAAAAGAAAAATATATAATTCTGACCCATGCAATTTATTGTTGTCTATTCATACAAATATCCCCCAGAGACTCAAGACTCTGTGCCAGACTCGGGATGATAAAAGCGAATAGATTCTGCACTAATCTGACACCGTTCAGCTCTAGGTGCACGGAGGATGTACCTGTGATGTTGGGTTTCTGCGGCATGAGGAACTGGAAGAGGGTGGGCTCTGACAGACCCTTGACGTTGCGTGCCGTGATCTCCACGTTGTAGCGTGTGTTCCACTGCAGCGGCTGAAGCAGAGCGAAATCATTCACACCGGGAACCAGCTTCGTCATCCACTGCTCCTCTTTATCCTGCACACACACACACACGTTTGTTTTTGTGAAAAGTGTGTTCATCCCATAGGTGTAATGGTGTTTATACTGTAGAAACTGTATATTCTATGGCCCTTCACCAACCCTACACCTAACCCTAACCCTCACAGGAAACTTTGTGCATTTTTACTTTCTCAAAAAAACTCATTCTGTATGATTTATAAGTGTTTTGAAAAATGGGGACATGGGTTATGTCCTCATAAGTCACCCTCTCCTTGTAATACCTGTGTCATACCCATGTCATTATACACACACACACACACACACACACACACACACACACGTTTATTTCTTTGAATTGTGGGGACTTTCCACAGACTTCTATAACTTTTATACCAACCAAACTATATTTTCTAGCCCTAACTCTAAACCTTACACCTTACAGAAAACCTGTTTGCATTCTTACACTTTCAGTATTAAATATTCAAATATTATACATATATATTTGTATATTTATTGAATAAAAGTTTATAAAAGTTTATTTTTAAGTATTCACATTTTTTATATTTTATATTATTTATTTACATTGATTTCACAATTACATTTAGTTTTTAGTTTACTTTTACAAAGACTCCGTTTAAATATTTAAATATATTTATACATATATTTAAATAAATATTAATAATTAAATATAAATACACCCTTTACTTAATATGTATGCATTAATTAATTGGACACTACCTTTTAAAGGTTTAGGGTTATTATTAATTTTTAATTTCATGCCAGTTAATACTTAGTTTAACAATTATTATATATTTTATTGGTTCACAATAATAACACTGCTTGAGATGACTTGGAAATAGTGCCTTAATGGTGTTTTATTTTCATTTTCAGATGTTTGGATCATCATCAGAGTCTGATGGACCGCATCAAAAACGATATAAAATGAGACAGAAAATAAACAAAAAGATCTAAAGGAGGAATAACGAATGGTTTAGACTCATCCGGACCTGATACGTCTGGAAGTATCTTGTCTGGAGGAATCATGTATTTCAGTAAAGCACTTTAAAGAGATTTCACTTCCCATGATGCTTTGCAGGCTTCACTGAGAGCTTCTCACGTGATCGACATAAACACGTTTTCATTGGCTGACGGAGATAACAGTGTCCTTTAATTTCTCTTTTGAGTGTCTTTTAAAGTCAACCTGAAACGAAGTAAATCTATTTTTATATTTTTATCTCTCTTAAAATAGATTTAACATTGTGAAATTAATTGCATTTCCCCCAGACTATTCAGTGTTCACAAAACAATTTATTTATTTATTTATTTATTAATACTACTACTAATAATAATAATTATATTACAGTTAAACAAATATCACCATGACATGTTGCTGATATTTATTTATTCATATATGTTCCATAGTTTAATGTCAATAATAGTTTAATGTATACATTAATTCACTAAGTATACATGATCCAAGATATTTCACACAAAATTAAATGAAAAAAAAAATGTATGGGAAAAAGCAAACAAAAAAACAATGCAAATAAATAAATAAATAAATAACATACTATTAATTATTATTATTATTTAGTGTTTTTACATTGTGCTATTAATCACATTTCCCCAAAAAATTGCCATTACTGTAATAAAAAGATTACTGTTAATAATAATAATAATAATAATAATAATAATAATAATAATAATAATAATTGATATTCAGTTAAATTAATATTACCATTACATTTAATGGTTTCATATGCTAATATTATTCATTATATTACTTTACACAACAGTTCAATCGTTTGGTTTCAAGAAGTAATTTTTCTCTTTCTTTCTTTCTTTCTTTCTTAATAAATCTCAATAATTAAAAATTAATACAGAAATTAATACATTAAAGTGATCAAACTGATCCACAATATTTTCACAGTGAATACAAGTGATATATTTAGTCATTTATTTTTACTGTGCATTGTAATTTTCGATGAAAAAAGTTTTTTACATTGTGCAATTAATCACATTTTTCCCCAAAACAAAACTGGAGGAATGATGCTGAAAATACAGCTGTGCATCACAGAAATAAATTATATTTTAACAGATATTTACATAGAAAACAGATTTTTAAATTCCAATAATATTTCAAAATTGTTACTGTATTTTTAATCAAATAAATGCATCCTCTGTGGCAAAAGGAGTTTAATTTAATGTTAATTAGTGTGGCTTCTGAATCTGAGATTGCTCTGAGAGCAGGACGCAGCGCAGGTCAGTGTAGGTGGAAGTGTGTAAGTGTTAGTATTGAGCGCTTGGCTCTTTTTGTTCCTTATATCCGTGACGGAGAGGAATCGCCTCCTGCTGCTCCTCTGTGGAGAACGAAAGGACTTCAAAGCTTTCAAAGCTGTATTCTTTAAGCAAATGAGGCCACGGCGAGAGCAGGATTCTTCAGACGACCCATCAGAAACACGATAACTTCAGCTCAGACTAACACAGTGTGTGCAAACATGCAACAGACCTACAGTTTCTCTCAAGCGTCTGTGATATTAAAGCACAAGTGTTGTTGTTTAGCTTGCAGCTGTAAAAAAGTTTGTTTATGATTTCACCTGACTGAGAAGACTAAAAGCCTCTCGTGGAAACAGAGAACACAACATGGACTTGCATTTACAATGAATTCATGCATGCAAACACTGCCTATAGCAAGTGTGATGGTCACAAGACCGAAATGATTACAATTTTAATGCCTTTGAAAAATCCTCTTCTGCTCATACTTATCTAAATTTATCTTGCGTTATACATTGAAACTTATTCATTTAGCAGATAAATGAAATACAGATACTAACACACACTATATATATATATATATATATATATATATATATATATATATATATATATATATATATATATATATAATAGCAATAACAAACATATTGTTATTTCGCTGCTAGTGCTGTTAATGATAACTAAAAATAGAATGATTCCATTTTCACTAATTCTTTCAAATGAAGGTAAAATTAATTTAAAAACAAATATTAATGATAATTAATAATTAATTAACATTTCAAAAAATTAAATGAGAAATACAAATGTCACCTTAGCAACTAATTAAATAAATTATTAAAATTAAAGGGTTACTCCACCCCAAAAAGTCATTATTTTAGTTTTCTTGGTGTACAAACAGTATGATCGTTGTTTTATAATGTTACGGTTGAATCACTGACGACAGATGGAGTATTCTGATGATGTCTTTCATACTCTCCTGGACCTTGACACTGTTATTTATTTACTTGACAGTCTATGGGACAAATATCTTAAATTGTGTTTCCGAAGTCGAACGAAGCTTTAATGGGTTTGGAACGACATGAGTAAGTAATAAAATGACAACATTTTCATTTTTGGGTGGAGTAACCCTTTAAGTTACTTAAACCAAAACAAAAAAATAATTAATGTTAAAAGCAAATATTTAAAAAGGTTATTTTAGTATTATTGAGATATTATTATAGTTTTTTTGTTAATATTTTGAATCAGGTTTTATTTTTATATTTTCAATTAAATTTTTAGTCAAAGTCTAATTAATTTTTTTTTTTTTTCAGGTTATTTATGTCTATACAGTTTTTTTTTAATTTGAATATCAGTTTTTATTTATTTATTTATTTTTGTCCAAGTTAAAATGAAAAATGTTGCTTTGGCAATTTGCATTAAAACAAAAATAGTTATTATTTTATTTTATTTCACTTCATGTTTATTTTATTTTGTTTTAATTTCATATAATTTCAGTTGATGTTAATTTAACATTGGCAACTCGCATTCAGTTTTTTAAAATAATTTTATATTGTGTTTATTTTATTTCAATTAATATATATTTTTTTTATTTTATTTCAGTTAATGTTTATCGAGCTTTGGCAAATTGTACAAAAATATATATTATTTTATTTTGTTTATTTTATTTTTTGTTTTATTTCAGACAATGTTTATTTTTTTATTTATTTCAAGTCAGTTTATGTTTATTGAACTTTGGCAACTTGCATATTTTTTTTATAATTTCATTTTATGTTTATTTTATTTTATTTTATTTTTATTCCAAGTCAGTAGATTTTTCCTGAGGTATGGTACGCACAGTTTTATACTTGACGATGTACTCCACGATGGGCATCCCGCCGTCGTCTTGTTTGATCAGTCCGAGTCTGTAGGTCTTCCCAACGCCTCTCTGACCGTGAACCGTGGGAGGACTCGGCTCGCCTGAAGAAACCAGACATCAGACACCACTCAAGATCTCACAGACACACTATCATCTGAAATCTGGAGAACGTGACTGTACAGCAGAGAAAGATCTCATTGTGCTTGCTGTCAAACACTCGAACCCAACCCAAGAGTTAAAACACTGATACACTACCAGTCACAAGATTTTGAACAGTAAGATATTTAATGTTTTGGAGTAGTCTCTTCTGCTCACCAAGCCTGGATTTATTTGATTAAAAAATACAGTAAAAATTGTTAATATTATTATAATTTAAAACAGCTGTTTTCTATGTAAATATCTGTTGAAATGTAATTTATTTCTGTGATGCTCCGCTTTATTTTAGCATCATTCCTCCAGTCTTCAGTGTCACATGATCTTCAGAAATCATTCTGATATGATGATTTACTGCTAAAAATAAACAAATAAATAAATAAATAAAATAAAAATATTATTATGCTGAAAACAACTGAGTAGATTTTTTCCCCAGGTTTCTTTATTGTACAGAAAGTTCAGAAGAACAGCATTTATTTAAAGGATATTATAGTATAGTATATATATTTTAAGCCATGTCAGCATCCAAGGCTATTTATATGACAAAAAATAAATAAAATAAAAATACAACAAATACAATAAAAAATTTGCAAACAAACAAACACAACTTATATCACACGATACTTTTTTGCATTAACATGTGATAAAAATTCTAAAACTAAGAAAATGTTGCATTAATTTAAAATAGAAATCTGTTGTTATATTATAAATGTCAATTTAAAGCTTAATGCTTTCTGACTGGTATAGATCTTCCTATATACATAAGAGATTCCTGAAAAAACTTGGCTTACTTGGCTGTTTTCAACATAATAATAATGTTTTTTGGTTTTTGTTTGTCGGGCATCAAATCAGCTTATTAGAATCATTTCTGAAGATCATGATGCTGGAAATTACATTTTGACATTTTAAAATATATTCAAATAGAAAAGTAATTGTACATAATAATAGGTGTTTTTGCTTGTATGAAATGAGTGGAGGCGTGCTGCGCAGAAGGCACTGGCTGGTGGTGTATGTGACGGACAGAGAAGGACTCACGGATGGGTAACGTCTGGAAGGTTTCCGTGCGGCTGAAATCCCCCTGACCCTTTCCGTTGACCGCTGCCACACGCACCTCGTACGTCGTGTTGGGCTCCAGGTGAGTCAGAACCACTGAGAGAGAAAGAGAATAAACTCTTCTACATCTCAACTGCTGCTAAAAGCCAAGACTATTCACATACTGTTACAGCGGAGGACGAAATCATCACAACACTAGTATTTCCAGCAGCTTGAAGTCAGTTATTTCTGTCTTTTACTGTAGTGTGTCAGTAGGAAATGTGAGTTTAGATTTCCAAACATTCATATTTCCATTAATTGTAAAGATTCAGTGTGATTTTTGTTTGCTCCACACACACAGAGATCTGATCTGATCATCATAAGTGTGTCTGAAGAAACAGAACAAACTGAGACTCAATCAAACAAAAATAACAAGCAAGAGAAAATAACAAAACATATTTTAGCTTAAAATAAAATTAAAAAGAAAACTTAAAATATTAAAAATAAATGCTGATTCGGAAAATTTATACTTTAACATTATCATATACTTACATAATATTTACAGTAAATACTAAATGTAAAATGTGAGGTTATTTTCAATTTTAGAGATTTATCTTGCATTTTTTTATTATATATTAATTATTGAATATTGCTATTGTTAAGTGAAACTATAAAAAAAATCATTTAAATTAATCTAAAATAAAATAAAATAAAAGATGAATATTTGATGAAAATATTAAAGTAAAATATTATTATTAAAAATAAATTCAAGTTATTATAAATATTTACAAAAAATAGCAAAAAACTAAAATTGCTAATGTTAAAATATTGTTTTCATTTACAGAAATTAAACTGAAGTACAATTAAATATTTTAGATGAAAAAGATGTTCATGTGCAATAAGAAGAAATTAAGATTTTTTTTTAGTTCATTGGAATTAATCTAAAATATGAATATTATATGAAAAGGTTAAAAAATTACTTAAAAGGAAGTTTTAAATACTTCCTTATCAACTAAAAAATTAAACTGGATTAAAAATAAATTCAAGCTGTTATTAATATTTACAAAAAAGCAATTGTTAATGTAAAAACATTGTTTTAATTTACTGAACTTAAACTGAAGTATAATTAAACATAAATATAAGATGAAAAAGATGTTCATATGCAACAAGCAGAAATGAAACAAGTTTAGACCACAGTAAAATTACACATTAAAAAGAAAGCTAAATAGAAATATCTAGGAAATAAAAAATCACCATTCATTCAATCATTCAATATATCTAACACTAAATATGTATTTCAGATTAAAGCACCACTTCAGCAAATCTAAGACATTGGCCAGTGATTGCAGTCATTCACTTCCACGAGAAAGCACTAATAAAAGAGAAGCAGCTCAATGAACACTTAATCAAAGAACAATGAGGTCTTAATTAAAAATCCACAAAGAGTGTGTGGATGTAATTGAAGTAATTACACCCTAAATTTGAGTTTGAGTCCGTAACCAGGATGCTTTTAGACCAACGTCTCATTGAATTTCCCTCGTTGCTCGGATCTTGAACTCATTGTTTTCCATTTTCTGTGAAACATGAAGCTCTTCAGGACTGAGGCACGGAGTTGAGGAATATAACTACGAGCACTTAAAAGTTTTTTATTTGTTTTAAGTGTTTTACATCACACTTAGCACAATAAACGTTATTTGAAGGCGTAATGCTAAGAAAATTCTTGGCAGAAAGTAAAGTAGTTTAATGAACAAACAGCTTGAAGTCATTATCGCTGCTGCGAATGCAAATGTGTTTAGATGCTCCAAACCTAATGGAACGACTGTCGACATCCTGATCCTGCAAAAACACTCGCTTTGAGAAGTGATAATGACTTTTAGGAAAAATATCAGACTGTAAACATGCACTTCTTTCGGTTAAATGCTGTTTTTACTTGCATAGCTTTGCACTTTTGCTCTGAGGATAGAAATATCTGTCACGAGATCTGTTTGATATAAATATAGTTTCTTCTATCCTTAATTCTATTCTGAAACATTAAATACTTCAATTTCTAAATGAAAGCAAGAATTGTATTTACAGTAAGTACTGAACTAAATTTAAACTTAAGAACTAAAATTACTAAAACTGACATAAAAATAAATTAAAGCTAAAAATATATATATATTTTTAAATACTATAATAAAATGAAAAAAAAAAAACTTACAAATTTACAAAAATTTAAAATGTAAAAATCCATGCTACTTTATGTGTATTGTTAATTAAAACTAAAACTAATTTAAAAAGTGTGTTGAATGAAATCTGAAATGAAGCTCAAATAAAATTAAATGTAAATATTAGATAAATAACTTAAAAACTAACTGATATAAGTGCACTAAAATTACTAAAACTTAAATAAAATTAAAAAAATAATAAAAACCCTGAAATATTGAATAATAAAAAGTATATAATACATAAAGACAAAAGCATGAAATAAAAATGACTTTAACCTAAGCTTAAATTAAAATGATAAATGTATAAAATATAAAATTAAAAGCTGAAATAAACTAAATATTTATTAAATAATACATGAAAACAAAAAAAAAGATAAATATTGCATTGGCAACTAACCAAAATAAAGTATGTTTCAGCAAAAAAAAAAAAAAAAAAAATCTAAATATGAAAAATATCACATAATTTCAGCAGTAATGTCTATTGAAAAGTCTGTTTTATGTTAGCTAGTGCTATTTTTAACAAAAATGGAAACTATTAAAAAAAAATCATAAATTTAAAAAAAAATAAAATTAAGGATAAAATGATAAGAAAAATGTCCAAAAAATACAGTTAAAAAAATGTACAATTAAAAATTAAGTTTAAACATATTGAAGTTAAATAGAAAAATTATCGGGGTTTTTTATGTTATTTTTTTGTTTTACAAAAGAACATTGCAAAAATAATTTATATGGAAAACCTAGAATTACATTCTTCTTAAAATACTTTAATAGTATATAAACAGTTATATTTGTGTCTCTGGAGCACAAATGCAGTCTTAAGTCTCGAGTATATTTGTAGCAATAAGCCAAAAAATAAAATTGGTCAAAATGATAAATTTTTCTTTAATGCCAAAAATCATTAGGATATTAAGTAAAGATCATGTTCCATAAAGATATTTTGTACATTTTCTACCATATTTTCTAGGAATTTTTTATTAGTAATATGCATTCCTAAGAACTTAATTTGGACAACTTTAAAGATGATTTCCTTAGTATTTAGTTTTTTTTTTTTGCTCCCTCAGATTCCAGATTTTCAAATAGTTGTATCTCATTATTATCCTTTTAATTATATTATCCTACTAACAAACCATACATCAATGGAAAGCTTATTTACTCTGCTTTCAGATGATGAGCAAATCACAATTTTAGAGAATTGACTGTTATGACTGGCCTCGTGCTTCAGGGTCACCTATAACAGTAAGAGTAACTCTAAATCTAATAGTAATGTGATGGTGTCTCACTCTGAACTGCGTGTGATCTGACGCTCCTCCAGTCCTGTGCGCTCGTGTCTCTGTAGCTGATGATGTAGTAGCTGATGGGAACGCCGCCGTGAGAGTCGGGCTTCATGAAGGAGACGGTGGCTAGACGTTGGGAGACGGCGGAGAGCCGAACGGAGTACGGGTGCGACGGGACGTCTGTGAAGAAACCCAAACATGATGATGCTTTTCAATTAACATCTGCTCGAGAAACAACACAAGTGAAGGTCACATGTCAACTCAAATTTATCCTAAACATTGTCAGCTCTGAGGTTTATCTGTATTACAGATGGAACATGTGCAGTGCAATAAAAAGTCCGAAAGGCATTTAATCCTGTGATAAAGCGCAGATGTGAAATAAACAGGTGACAGAGCATCAGGTAAACTGCAGACTGGAGAAACTCAAAATGCATCATCATTTGTGCTGCTGCCGTGTTAGTGAGGGACGAGAGCGAAGAGCCATCGCTCAACAGGAAGCAGGCCGCAGATCAACTTCCTGTTGAAGAAGAATCACTCTGATCATGAAAGACATTCGTCATTGTAAGTGCAAAGCCTCAGACTCGACCATTTCTGTCATCTTTAAAGTCTGAAGAGTCTTCAGAATGAAACTTTTAAAATATTCTAGTGCTGTCAAACAATTGATCATGATTAATCAACTCCAAAATAAAGGTTTTTGTTTATATAATATATAAAACATTTAATTAAATGTATGCATTTAGCAGACACTTTTATCTAAAGCGACTTACAGTGCATTCAGGCTATACATTTTTACCTATCATGTGTGTATTATTTATATATAAATACACACACATGCATGCATATATTTAAGAACATTTGTATGTTTATATATTACATATATTTATATATGATATAATTTAAATTAATATAACTATATAATGCTAATATTTTCCAAATGTATGCTGTATGTGCATCTTTATATATACAAAATAAATGTACACAGTGCACACTCACATATATTATGCAAACAAAAATTATTTTGAATGCGATTAATCACTTGACAGCACTATACACTACTGCTCAAATGTATCTTGTGCTCGCAGCATTTATTTGATCAAAAGCACAGTAAAAAAAATTGAAATATTATTTCTATTTAAAACACCTGTTTTCTATGTTAATATCTGTTAAAGTGTAATTTATTCCTGAGGTGCACAGCTGAATATTCAGCATCATTCCTCCAGTCTTCAGTGTCACGTGATATTCAGAAAACATTCGAATATGATGATTTCTGAAACATTTCTGATTATTATTAATGTTGAAAAAAGTTGTTTTATCATTTTAAAAATACTTCAAAATTTTTACTGTATTTTAATTAATTAATTTATTTATTAATTTATTTATTTTTAATAAATGCAGCCTTGATGACCAGAAGAGATTTGCTTCAGTAACATAAAAAAAAAAAAAAAAAAGTTTTGGAAATGCAGTTTATATAAAAGCAGAGATTTGTAATGTGTCTTTACCCACTGAAATATGCAAGCTATTCATCACTGGATTAAATATGCACACATTTGCATATTAGCATATTTAAAACCGAACACAGACCTGAAAGAAAACATCCCAACTGGTTTGCGGTTGGTAACTGGCAGCATTTTGTTTATTTAATAAAACACTCTGTGCATGTGAATGAAGATGTTTTTGCCCTTTTTAAGATGAGAAGGCCCACAAAATGTCAAAGATAAATGAATTTCAAAAACTACTGAGAAATTAACAGAAATATCAAATGTCACTTTTAGAAAATGGCATTTAAAGTATATAAAAGAGGTATAAAATAGATATCTATAAACATTTCTATTTCTTTTAAATATATATATATATATATATATATATATATATATATATATATATATATATATATATATATATATATATATTTGTGTGCATGCATGTTTTTGTGTGTGTGTGCATGCACGTTTGTGTGTGTGTGTGCATGCATGTTTTTGAGTGTGTGTGAATGCATGTTTTTGTTTGTGTGGGTGAATGCATGTTTTTGTTTGTGTGTGTGTGCATGCACGTTTTTGTGTGTGTGTGCATGCACGTTTTTGTGTGTGTGTGCATGCACGTTTTTGTGTGTGTGTGCATGCACGTTTTTGTGTGTGTGCATGCATGTTTTTGAGTGTGTGTTAATGCATGTTTTTGTTTGTGTGTGTGAATGCATGTTTTTGTTTGTGTGTGTGTGAATGCATGTTTTTGTTTGTGTGTGATGCATGCATGTTTTTGTGTGTGTATGCATGCACGTTTTTGTGTGTGTGTGCATGCACGTTTTTGTGTGTGTGTGCATGCATGTTTTTGAGTGTGTGTGTGCATGCACGTTTTTGTGTGTGTGTGCATGCATGTTTTTGAGTGTGTGTATGCATGCACGTTTTTGTGTGTGTGTGCATGCACGTTTTTGTGTGTGTGTGCATGCATGTTTTCGAATGTGTGTGATTGTGTATGTGTGTGTTCTCTCGGGCTGGATGAAGTCCTCTCTGAAGTGAACTGCAGCTCTTCGTGGCATATTAAGCAGGTCTACAGTACAGTACTCTGGTATATTAGCGAGCTCTCTAGTAAATCACACAGCACTACACAAGATTAGCTTCAGTTAAATTAGCAGCAGCCAGATGGGAAGGACATAACTGTCATGGAAAATTTCTATAATACATCAGTGCACTGCACATGACAACAGGTTTAAATCAAACGCAAAGCAGTTTCTCAGGTCGACGTGTCGCCTCGTCTCAAACCAAACACACTATGATGATTTCAATAACTGAGAAAATGAGATCTAGAAACATCCTTAAAGGCAACATGAAATGCCTACAAACAGTAACCTGGGTAACAAATGTAATGTTTTGAAAATGCTGTAAACTAGCAATCTTTTCACAGTTAGAGTTACATACATAGAGTTCTGTTGGTGGATATCTAGTTTACTTCCTTACAAAACTGAAGATGTCTTTCAAAAACCAGGATTAAAAATGAAAAAGGTGTATTTTGATCAAGTGAAGTGTGGTGTTACTGGTAAACACTGACCTGCCTGAGCTAATATAAACTCCTGGTATCGAGCGCCGATGTTGTTTCTGGCTGTGCAGTTGTAGCGCCCAAAATCCCTGTCGGACACCGGAGTGACCTGTGGATCAACACAAACCAGAGGGAGGAGAATGAGAAAATGATGGCTAGGGATTGTTTTGGGTAGTGAAGGTATGTGTTAACCTGCACCTTTTGTTTAGTATGTTTTTATTTATTTATTTTAGAAAGACTTCCCTGGTGAACCTGGTGAATTACACAGAGATATTTACAGTAAAAGAAACAAATATATTTTTATGTTTTTTTTTTTTTTTTTTTTTTTTTTTTTTTTTACAGCAGTTTCTTCTGCTAATCAAAGCTGCATTTAAAAAACAAAACAAAAACAAATCTAGAATATAGGAAAAATGTAATATTGTCAAATATTATGTTGATGTAAAATTATGTTTTTCTATTTTAATATACATTAAAATCCAATTTATTTCTGTGATGTGCAGCTGTATTTTAAGCATCATTACTCCAGTCTTCAGAGTAACAAGATCTTCAGAAATCAGTCTAATATGCTGATTTATTATCAGTGCTGGAAATTTAATATCTTTTTGGAAACGGCAATACTTTTTGCAGGACTCTTTGATGAATGAAAAGTTAAAAAGAAGAGCATTTATTTAAAATATAAATCTTTTCTAAGAATATAAACTACAGTTCAAAAATTTGGGGTCAGTACATTTTTATTATTTCTTTATTTTTGAGAGAGATACAAATTAATTAATAATTGACAATTCGACAACATTGATAATTCTAATAATAAATCAGTATATTAGAAAGATTTCTGAAGATCATGTGACACTTTATACTGGAGTAATGATGATGGAAATTCATCTTTCCATCAAAGAAATTAATTATATTTTAAAGGATATCAAAATTGAAACCATTATTTTTATATCGCAATAACATTTGAAAGATTACAATTTTTTTCTGTATTTTTGATTAAATAAATTCAGCCTTTAAAAATGATTACAAGTCTTACTTATACGGCAGTGTAAATAAATAAATAAATAAATAACAAAAACACATAACTTTAACTAAAAACATAAAATCTAAAAATAAAACCAAAAAAAATGTAAATGTAAAATGCAAATCAAAAATATAAATAAAATAAGCTATAACAGTACCTCAGTGATTCTAAAATAAAACTAGTTCTACACAAGCACCAAACTAGAACCAAAGACTTGAAATTCTAATTTTAAATTACATTTTACACATGAATTAACTCAATTTTATGCATTCATAAAATTTAATGCATCATATTAGGTCAATTAATACACAATAATGCAACATAAACCACTTTTTACGGTTAGTAGTTAAGGTCAACTACTGACATGGCCGAGCAAAGCAGTTTGAAAAGAATTCAATAAGTGCAATGTAAAAAAAGCACTGAAACCTCTAGAAGCGATCGTCCGTCTGCGGTGTGAATGTGGATGTTGCTGGTTCCTTGACTGGAGATGGTGAAGCGGTCTCGTCTCCACAGCATGCTCGCCGGGGGGTTGGACTTCACATCACAGCTGATGTTCACCGGGTTTCCCTCCCACGAGTAGAAGATGGTTTGATTGGTCTGGAACTTCGGTGCATCTGGTGAGCGAAAGACAGAGACCGAGCAAATTAAAACTGGAGGCTGGCAATGTTATCCTAAAGAATTAAATTTCCACAAAGAATTAAAAACAGGATTTTGGACCATTTCACCCTATACATTATGCGTCTGATCAACCACATACAAAAGACCACCTAAAGATTGAACATAAAACTAAGATTACTGAAGTAGAAAGAAGTTTCCCAGGCTTTTTCAATTAAGCGCTACTCAATTCGTTCAAGCTTGTTATGAAATTAAAAATAAAGGCCCATTCAAATGTTTTCCAACAGGGCTTCAACACAAGCATAATAAATATGGTTATCATGATTTTGAATAAAATGTAATGTACAGTAAATGTAAAATAAATAATTTTAAAAAATCTATTTTTTTTATTTACCTGAAACAGTTTTCATTTTCTTTTAGTTTAACTTGGTGTATTAAAATACAAATGAATAAAAACTATATTGACTAAAATAAATAAAAAAATAAATAAAGGCAAAAACATAAAAAAAATACTCACACTTTACCTAAAATTAAAACAAAAACTAATTCAAAATATGAAGTAAAAACTATAATAGTGCTGTTGTATTCCTCAAAAGTCGCTTTGGATAAAAGCATCTGCTAAATGAATACATGTACATTTAACGATAGAATTATAATAAAATAATAAAAAAATAACACCGGCCTGTACTACATGCTGACTGGTGATTTTTTGTTTTTGTTGTCATGTATGTTGTTTCAACTAAAAAAAAAAAAAAAAAAAAAGATTAATACAAAATAATAATAATGGCAAAACCACAACTTACTAAATTACTAAAATAAAACAAATTAAATAAAATATTTTAAAAAATATATAAAATCTATAATAAAATAACACCAGCCATGACGCGACTCAATAGCTTGAATTTATTTCCATGCAAGGGGGATGTCGATGTGAATCATGCACACTGAACAGCCTTTAGAGAAGAGTAGTATTGATTGCAACAAGGAAAGATGTTACAGTCTCACTCCATTATCAGACGCGTCTACAGTAAACAGAGTCATAAAGACCAAATGCATTTTTCACAGAAGCTTCAGTTTTAAGCACCGAGGGCGTCTGCATTCATATGGCATTATTCCTGCTTTACTCCGACTAGAAGGCTTCCATTAGAGAGACTGATGAAGGTTCGTCCTTCACATCTGAGGAGCAGCGCAGAGACGAGGCTGTGCTAAATAAATGAGTTCATTAGCGTCCGGTAACGCTCGGCTGCCTCCTGCCAAGCTTATTCACAACCTCTTTCTTCACACGCTGGCCGTGAACCTCTAAACGCACGACATGAAGACACTCCCTCCGCGAGCCGATGTCAAGGTCAGCGTGCGTTCGGGGAAACGAAGAGCTTTATTAGCATCTCATCGCATTTAACATGAGTGACATAAATGTGCAATGTCTTCCTAATGAAGGAAATGCAGACAAAAAAATTTGAAGCAATAAAAAGAGATGCAGAAAAACAAGTGACCTCAACAACGTGTTGGTATTTCAGGAGACAGACCTGGAAATTAATAACAACCTGAGGAATAAATTACTTGGGAAGAATTCGTTCCCTAATTTGCTCGTTTAGGTTTTTTTTTAAGGGCAATTAAGAAAAACTTTGGGGTTAAATAATTATGAGAGCAAGAGGGATTTTGAAAAGGCCACAGAGACAAAGAGTAATTACCAAATAATTAGTTACTGTAATTGGATTACTTTTTTGGATTACTTAAATATTTTCCGGCATTTAATTCGTGTTACTTCTGATTTAATTGATGCAATACTGCAAAGACTATACGATAATTCTATGCAAAATGTATTTTTAATTTAACGTTATGTTTTTAATGCAGCCTTGACCCTTTATAAACTTTCTTATGTTTAAGAATAATTTATGTGATTTTATATTATTTATTCGAAAAAATTAAAGAGTAGTTCATGTCTAGATATACATGCATTGCTAGATATAAAACTTCTACTTTTTATAAAGAGTCATTTGTGATCTAATTTCACTGCTAAGAAAGTAATTAATAGCTCGTAATGAAATATTTTATTAGAGTAACTTAAACTGAAAACTGAAAATAATGCTACGGTGTATTTGTAGTCGGTGCGAATGTGTGCATTTTGTGCATCTTACACTCGATATCCAGGAACATGCTCTTCTGATGGCCCCCGATCCTGCTGAGGGCTTCACAGTCGAATCGCCCCCAGTCTGAGAGTCGAACGCCGCTGATGGTCAGCATGGACTTTCCGTGACGCCCGCGCACTTCCACACGGCCGTCCTGACTCTACGAAAACACAAACACATCAGTGAAACAAACCCGTTATTTTTTTTTATTTTTTATTTTTTTGGTCTATATAATTTGCATTGATTTTTATTTTGGTTATAGTTTACGTTATTTTATTTAAGCATGTTCCAGGTGTTTGCTACAGCATTTCTATATGGTTATTATAGAGTGCTACATAGTTGCCAGGATGTTACTATGTGGTAGCTAGTGTTCTGCTGGATCATATGTTACTAATGTGTTCTGAATAGTTGCTAGGGTGTTGCTTTGCAGTTGCTAAGAAGTTATAAGAGGGTTTTCGAGTGCTGCCATTAAGTTTTGAAGATGTTAAAAATGGCTATTTGCTATAAGGTGTAAAAATACACAATTTACACGAACACACAACCAGCGTTGAATAGAATCTCACACAAAAATCCTTGCATAAAAAAACAACAACATCATAAATAAATACAAACAAATAAATACATTAAAAACAAACACAGTTTTAGTTATTTTAGTACAGCGGGACAAATTTATGAAAACGAGAAATGTTGCCTTGGCAATTAGATGAAAAAAGTTTGCTTTTATTTCAAATAGCAAATACATTTTTATGTTTTTTTTTTTTTAGTTAACTACACTAGCCCAGAATCATATTAGCAATCCAAGGAAAACAGCAAACTGAGTTTGCGTTAATCAGGTAATGCATCGGTACACAAGAGCAAACGAGCTACGATGAATATAAATGCAGCACTTTCCGACTGTAATGTGGTCACACGGCCGTCCTGACTCTACGAAAACACAAACACATCAGTGAAACAAACCCGTTATTTTTTATTTTTTTAATTTTTTGGTCTATATAATTTGCATTGATTTTTATTCTGGTTATAGTTTACGTTAGGGGTGCTCCGATCACGATCGGCCGATCGTTAATGCGCATTTCGTCAGTAAAGCCGGTTTTCTAATCAGTGGTTAATTCCATCAGGTGCGTGATTTCACATAGAGCAGCTGTTACTACACAGAGCCGTTGTTAACTGAGAAGATGGGCCAATAAACGCTGAAAATTAACGTGATTTGCGCATCTTCTCTATTAACAACGGCGCTGTGTAGTAACAGCTGCTCTATGTGAAATCACGCACCTGATGGAATTAACCGCTGATTAGAAAACCGGCTTTACTGAGGAGATACGCATAACGATCGGCCGATCGTGATCGGAGCACCTCTAGTTTACGTTATTTTATTTAAGCATGTTCCAGGTGTTTGCTACAGCATTTCTATATGGTTATTATAAGAGGGTTTTCGAGTGCTGCCATTACGTTTTTAAGATGTTAAAAGTGTTTTCTCGAGTGTTGCCACGCGGTTGTCCTAGATGTTTGCTAGAGCATATCTATATGGCTATTTGCTATAAGGCGTAAAAATACACAATTTACACGAACACACAACCAGCGTTGAATAGAATCTCACACAAAAATCCTTGCATAAAAAAACAACATCATCATAAATAAACAAACAAATAAATACATTAAAAACAAACACAGTTTTAGTTATTTTAGTACATCGGGATACATTTATGAAAACTAAAAATGTTGCCTTGGCAATTAGATGAAAAAAGTTAGCTTTTATTTCAAATAGCAAATTGTTTTTTTTATGGTTTTATCTTTAGTTAACTACACTAACCAAGAAAGAATCATATTAGCAATCCAAGGAAAACAGCAAACTGAGTTTGCGTTAATCAAGTAATGCATCAGTACACAAGAGCAAACGAGCTACGAGGAATATAAATGCAGCACTTTCCGACTGTAATGTGGTCACACTATCTGTGCTTGCGGTGAGATAGGGAACTTTGAATATAAAAGGATTAGATGGAGTCCATCCCCCAACGCCCACTTTAACGATCAGTGTTCTTCGCCTTCCCTGAAAAATCGATATGTGTCCACCTTCTGCTTGATGCCTTGCGGTCTAGAGTGCAGCACTAGCTTCATCGCCTGACAGTCCTGCAACAGCTGTGTGTTTTATTTGACAGGGGCCGTTATTGTAGGCTAGCAGATGACCCGCAGGCTTTCCTCCCTTCACACTAATGCATGAGGTTTATTTTTACACGGACAGCGAGAGCTGACGCACCTGTGCCTGGTGTTTCACGCCTGGAGAACATGACGCAAACACATGCACACGTGTAAACACACAAAAACAGGTTTACTGAAGAAAATATGACTGGAGTTTGACTGTGTTACGAATGTGTTTCATTGTGTTGCTATGTGGTCCTTTGTAGATGTTGGTTATGGAAAATCTATATGGTAACTAAAATGTTATAAGTGATTGTAAGAGAATGTTGGTATGTGGTTGCTAGGGTTTTGTAAGTATTTTTATAGTGTGTTGTTCTGCAGCTGTTAGGGTGTTCTGCCAGGGGGTGGTTACTAAGGTGAATAGTTACTAGGCTGTTGTTAGGTGGTTGTCAGGGTGTTTTTGAAGTGTCTGCAAAGGGTCATCTATATGGTTACTAAGTTGTTCTGGATACTAGCTAAGGTTTTGTTAGGTGGTTGCTAGGGTGTTCTAGGTGTCTGCAAGAGGATTTATGTATGTATGTGTGTGTGTGTTGCTAGGGTGTTATGAGTGTTTTTATAGTGTGTTGCTAATGGTTGCTAGGGTGATGTACGTGCCTGCAAGGGAATTTGTTGAAATATGTTATATATATGGATTTTTTACTTATTATATTTTATATGGTTATTAAGGTGCCTTAAGGTGGTTGCTAGGGTGTTGTGGGTCGTTGTTAGGTATTTTTTATAGTGTGTTGCTAAACGGTTTGCCATGTTAAGGTGTTCTGCACAGTTACTATGTTTTGTGTCTAGAGTGTTATGAGTGTGTTTTTCATTATGTGTTGCTATGCTGTATCTAGGGTGTTTTCTAGGGCATATCTATTCAATTACTAAGGGTTTCTGAGTAGTTGCAAGGATTTTGTTAAGTGGTTACTAGGGGTGCTCTAGATGTCTGTAAGAGGATATATATATTGTTGATGGGGTGTAACAAGTGGTTTTTATAGTGTGTTGCTAAGCAGTTGCTAGGTTCTTTAAGGAGTTTCCCAGAAAATATAAAATATATGCGGTTGGTAGAGTGTTCTACAGTAGGTGTCTGCAAGGGCATCTTGTTATGGTTATTAAAGTGTTCTGAGTAATTGCTAGGGTCTTGCTATGTGGTTTTTACTGTTCTCCATGTTTGCTAGAGTAAAGTGTATGGTTGCTAAGGTGTGAGTTTTGATACACTGCTCTGCAGTTGCTACAGTAGGTATGAGGTATAAGCACTACTGCTAGTAATGACTGAATTAGTAAACAATATAGCATGTATTTTTTTTACTAAAAACACATACACACTAACACGCAACCAACCGGGCGTGTGAACTCAAACACATGAATATAAACTACAGAATCTCTCACAAACATCCCTGCATAAAAATGACAATGCAACGTGAAAAACCACCTTTCTGACTGAATGTATGTAATAAAAAACTAATAAAATCAGCTGCCAGAATCATATTTCTCATTCTGTGGTGTTATGACCTCCAAATACAAATTATATCAGAGAGCTGGCCTGTAAGCAGATACTAGAAACTGATCAGTGAGTAAAAAACGCATACACACACGGTCTTTCTGTTTGTATGTGCGCGTCTGACACCATCTCGCCTTGGGCAGACGCTTGCTGAGTGTTTGATATGCAACTGAGATCTCTGTGAGACGACACAAGCACAGCATACTGAGAGAGAAAATGGACAGACAGACAGACAGACAGAGGGACAGAGGGAAAGACAGACAGACGGACAGACAGACGGAAAAACAGACAGAGAGACAGACGGACAGACAGACGGAAAAACAGACAGAGAGACAGACGGACAGAGGGAAAGACAGACAGACAGACAGACAGACAGACAGACAGAGGGAAAGACGGAAAGACAGACAGACAGAAAGACAGACAGAGGGAAAGATGGAAAGACGGAAAGACAGACAGACAGACAGACAGACAGACGGACAGATAGACGGATGGACAGACAGGCAAAGGGACAGACAGACAGACAGACAGAGGGAAAGACGGAAAGACAGACAGACAGACAGACAGACAGAAAAACAGATATATGGACAGACAGACGGACAGACGGACAGTCCGACGGACAGACAGAAAGATGGACAGGGAGACAGACAGAACGACAGACGGATGAACAGACAGACAGACAGAAGAACAGACAGACAGACAGATGGACGGACAGACAGACGGATGGACAGAAGGACAGACAGATGAACAGACAGACAGACAGATGAACAGACAGACAGACAGATGGACCAACAGACAGACAGACAGACAGACAGATGGATGGACGGATGGACAGACAGACAGAAGAGCAGACAGATGGACAGACAGACAGACGGACAGACAGACAGATGGACCAACAGACGGACAGACAGACAGAGTGACAGACGGACAGACAGTTGAACAGACACACAGACAGACAGACAGACAGACAGACGAACAGACAGACAGACGGACAGATGAACAGACAGACAGACAGACGGAATGACGAACAGACAGATGGACAGACAGACAGATGGCCGAACAGACAGACAGACAGACAGACAGACGAACAGACAGACAGACGGACAGATGGACGAACAGACAGATGGACAGACAGACAGATGGCCGAACAGACAGACAGATGGATAGATAGACAGACAGACGGATAGATAGACAGACAGATGGATAGATAGATAGACTGTAGATAGATAGAGTGAGTGAGACAGACAGACAGACAGGCAGACAAATGGATAGATGGATAGACAGACGGACAGACAGACAGACAGACAGACAGACAGACAGGCAGACAGATAGATAGACAGACAGACAGAATCCTGTTGTACTCCTGCTGTACAGTGTGTGTTCATCATCAGCTGCTGCAGGATGCTGTTCTGCTGGAGGGAAACGAGTGGAAACAGGAGGCGTGGCCGACACAGACGACTGAACACCAGTGATTATCTACACTACACTGAACAGGACTTTGAGTAGCTGTCATGTACCCAAGTCCTGTAATGATGAAATCATTAGTAATGCTGCCTATGCTAATGATTATGAAACAGGAAGAGCTACACGATCACTGTACTGCATCAATACTGCAGGTGAGATTTTTAAGGCATAGTTCACCCAAAAGTGAACAGTTGCTGTTAGTTTACTCTCCCTCAGGCCATCCAAGATTTAGGTGACAGTAGAACAATAAGGAAGATTTTTAACCGTTTATCTGAGGCTCTGGATTACAATAATGTTGTCAATAATATCCCTTTAAAAGGCTAGTTCAGCTAAAAACAATAACTCTGTCATTATTTACTCACTCTAATGTTGTTTCAAACCTGAGTGAATCATGAGAGATCTTCAGTTTGGGTTGAGTTGCATCACATCTGTGTGTATTCACCTTATCTTTATCTGTGAACGTCTGTCCATCACTGGCTCTCCTCCATGAGATCTCGGGCAGCGGTTCTCCCTCCGCTGTACAGGAGATCATAGCCGCGCTTCCCTCCACAGCCGTCACGTTCCTCAGCTGAGTGATGTGCGGCTGGACTGAACAGACAGACAGACAGAAGAGCGAACAGCTTTGAGTCACTGGAGACGTTTCTGTGAGTTTATTTTAGAGTAATTGCTTTCCATTATATATATATATATATATGCGATAAACGGCATGAAAAAAATACAATTAAATTTGACGCAAAATGCAATATTCACAGAGTTATTAGGTCATGTTTTCTCCCTTTTTCCCAAACCGTGACAAACGCCCGTCCCCCTTTTTTGCAAAATGCAATATATCCTCTCAACCATGCATGTGGATTTCCTCATCTACTTTGTATTTTGTGATCAACATACAACGGCTGCACGATAAACTTCATGTGAATGTTATCCGCATCTCGTCACTTAAGCCGGTTCTGTGATCACGTGCTCTCAGATGGAAATTATTTAGATACATTTAACACACAGAGCCGTAGATCAGTGACAAGCTGCGCTATATTGTATTCATAAAATGAATCACATTTATTATGAACGCGATATTGCGTAGCTTGTCAGTGTTAATGTTTTCATTAATGCCATTTATGTTTTTGTTAATACAGCACATAGCACGAGTCAAATAAATTAATGTAACATAGAAAAGATGAATTTTGGAAGTTGATTGTCATTTAGGAATTACTGTGGTTTAATGTGATATTGTTCCTGTTCTTGTTCAGGATGAAATTTATTTTATTGCTGTAATTAATTTAATGCATTAGCAAGATGACCCGCTGAATTAATTTCGGAAGCGATGACTGATGAATGTATTTTTAGACCAGTGCCTGTATATAAGTATTGATTATGCTATTATATAATTAGTATTGACCAAGTTCAGAGCCTGTCATATGTGGATCAACTTACTATGTAGTGTACTTTTAACAGTTTAAATCTGAAAAATAACTTTCAAATTTATGCAATGCATTTATTTCTGCATTTTGAGAAAAAAAAAAAAAAAAGATTGATTTAATGCATTTTGGGAAAATAATTATTTGTTTCTAAAGATGTATAATAAATCTTTGAAAATCAAAACCTGGATTTAAAATCTTAATGTATAGCAAGGTGAGCAATAAATTATACAAATTAAGTCACAAATAAGTTTTTTTTTTTTTTGCACAGTTAAGCATCACAATTAATTATATTTATTATTTATTTCACATCTCCTTTTTGTAGTTGAATGGTGCAATTCACCATGTCAGAAACAGAAAAGATTTACACCTTTGGTACTAGCGTGAATTTAGCTGTCTGTCTAGTGATTAAAAAATACAAATAAATTAAAAAAAGACTGCAGTAATGCAATTTTAATGTCAATTTTTTGCAAATAATGAGATTTGCAAAAAAACTGAACATAATTTCTTAAGATATTTGGTAGAGTTGTTCCGATTCCGATACTAGTATCGGAAATATCTCCGATACCACAACAAATTCTGGCATCGGCATCGGCGAGTACATGAACCCATATACCGATCCGATACCATTTTCTTAAAAAAGACCTAGTTATGACCGCAAGCTTTGCCTAACCGCTGCACGGTTCTTCTTCGCTGCTCAAAATGCATTGAAAACACAGGAAGTTGTGCTGTGTTGCCACAAGCAACCCCTGTTTAGAGCAGCGAAGAAGAAATGAAAACGCGTTAGCAGCCCTTATCTATATATGACTGGATCACTCATCACATTCTAAACTGCCAAAAGACAGTGAAGCCGCTACTATATTATAGATCAGTGGTTAGCAGTATGTCTCTGTAGTACCGGTAGTTACAGACTCTCGAGTATATTCAGTACCGGCAACTGCGTTCAGTCGCTTCCGTGTAAGTCAAAACGCAGGGCTCCAGACAGTAGCCGAATATATACTAGTGTCTGTGAATATTAAACTGCAAAATACTATTTAAATATTACTCCCGCAAAATCTACATCTCTGTGGGTGACTGGCACAGATGCGCGAGAGCTCGCTGTTTTGTAGTCTCTGCTGTGTGTCATGAGGACACGAACGCATAAACCGTCACTTCATGAGAATTTACCGTTTCATTTGAGAATACTGTCATATCATAAACACAGACACTCAAAGATCTTCATGGCAGCCCATTAAAATAAATGTTTGGTTTACATGAGTAAATTGACAATATATAAAGCTACTGTTGTAGCCTACAGTTATAATAATACATCTCTATAATAATAATAATTATGCCTAGATGGTTGCTTGTTTTTTACTTGTTTTTTACTTGTTAGAGATTATCTGATTAATAGATCTTTTTTTATATTCCTAGACTTATTTGTTGCAGTTTTTTTATACAGTTATATTGTAAAACTTAAATACCTTTTTTAGTTTGCGGTGTTAGATTTTTGGCTGCATTTGAAGTTCTTTTTTGCATAAGAAAATAAATAATACTGTCAAATTCATGTTAGATAATAAAAATACTGTAATAAATACAGTAGTTCACCATGTATTTGTTCATGTTTTATTGAGGGATCTGTCTGAAGCACACCATAAAAAAATTCTAGCAATTTACACAGGGCTAGTAGTATATACAGCTGTATATACAGATATACACCCAGGTATCGGATCAGTACTCGGTATCGGTCGATACCCTGAGCCCAGGTATCGGAATCGGTATCGGGAAGAGAAAAAGGGTATCGGAACATCTCTAATATTTGGAGGTACTTAATGATTAGTAATAACATATTTTTGCATAATAATAATAATTTTCTTTAAGAAATAATATGTTTTTATATAAAATTTAAATAATAGTTTAAATATTATATAACGTATTATAGGCACCCCCCCCCCTCCCCATTTTATTAATAAAACCTTCTTTATACAAAATCTTTTTTTTTTTTTATATAAAAACCTTTATTTTCATTATGCAAACATTTTTCTTCCAATATATAATGAAAAACAACTTTCTTTAAGCATTTCATTTTTCTTTCATAATAATAAAAAAATAAAAAAACAATTGTTCTCCTCGATTTTTACTAATAATAAAAATGTAAAAAAACTTTGTTTACTTTATGCAAACCTCCCATCCCCCCCAAATATCTTCTTCCGCATGAACTCCCTTTAGTTGGTGAGTTTTAGAGGCACATGTTCACATCGGGAAGGTCTTGTTTAATGCTGAACTCATCAGTAAACCCTGTAAGAAGTCTGTGTGTGTCCCACAGATAAGCTGCTCTATGAATCTTTCTTGGTTTTGCTTTAAATGCCAGCAGAGTTGAGGGCAAACAAGTTTCATGCATAAGAGCCGTTTCTGCTCTCGCATGGAGCGCCGCTGAATAAATCCATGCTGGAGTGAATGAAAGCCAGCAGAAACAGCTCTTCACAGCATGGGCCTTTGAACAGCATCTGCAGAGATCAAGGAGTTATCTGTAGCAGGAGATGCATCAGAAACGCCCAGAGGCTGCGGAGAACGAAACATGCGTCTGCTACACACACACACACACACACACTCCGCTGGAGACGCACGAGCCGGGAAACACTCCAGGAAACATCAACGATGTATCGCTGTTCACACAGTGAAGATGGCACGTAAGAAACTCTGCAAAAGAGGATGCCAGAGTGTTGCTAATATGTTCTGGACGGGAAAACCACACACAACACCCTAGCAACTGCTAAATACACCCTAGCAACCAATTAGAACCACTGTGACATCATTCAAGAACATTATTTTGGTTAAAAATGGACAATGGTTGATGACACTTTAACGGTTGACAAGTTAAGCATTACAGTCAGTTTATAAACACTAATATTTGTATTAATTTGTGATTATATAATGTCATGAAAATAATTGTATTGAACATGATTAAATAATATTCAGTATAAATAAACAGTTTTTTTTATATAATGCTGTATATTAATCAGTGATGTTTATTTTGTGTGATTTGTGTGTATATACTACACTGAAATTTGAATGACTTTTTCTTGAATTAGGCTAAAATAATTGATTTAAAATTGATGTATTGTGCAAATGCAGTGGTTGTGTATTTTACACATTTTGACAGGAATTAAGTTGATATGAAAATATTAAAAAGAGCATATAAAAAGTTTTGGTATTTAATCATTTCAGTTGAAAAACAATAAAAGCAATTTTAACTAGCTTTAATCATGAATCAAAATAGACATTCAAAATTCAATGCAGTATATTCACAAGAAATAAAATATTATTAGAAATAAAAATATAAAAAACAAAACTATTATTGTTAATCGAAGTAAACAATAAACATTCACTAATTGAAATAAAATAAAATATAAATTAATTAACAGAAACATTGCAAGTAATTGGCAACTAGTTGAAATAAGTTGAAGTTGAAGTGTTACAATTACAAACTTAAAATGGTAAAATAATAATAAAAAATAAAAGTAAAAGTCAATACTAAATCAAAAATTAATTCAACCTAAATTGTTATATTTAAAAATAATAAATAAACACATATTATTATTTTTTATTATTATTAATTATATTATAACAATTTCTTCTTAATAATAATAATGCAATACAATTAATAATTATATATTTATAATTAAATATATACCAGCATATATAAACTGATAAACTGTCTATTTTTTTAACCTATATTAAAGTTTTAGTTTATATATTTTTATTTCCATCTGAGGATTCCTCAATTTAGCTGTGTTTTAATCAGGTTTTTGAGGGGTAAAGCACTAATATCTAGAAGTGCCTGACATCTTTATCCTCTTCAGCTGTTTGTGTTTTGTTATGTGGTTTTTGTTTCTCATCTCTCCTGTTAGTGAAACATCACGTGCTATACGTATCTCCGTACATTTTAAATCGACAGACAGGAGGTCCAATCAGAATAATCAGTTTGTAAATATGCACAGCAGCTTCACGAAAACAGAAATTGAATGTGGGTGCCATAAAGAACCTGCTGGAGTTTTTCATGATAATTGAACAGTCTTTCATTTTTCTGAAATGAAATTCGAGATAGCAGCACATTAACGTCCGAAGATGCATCGCTTCATTTTCTTCAAGAGAATCTGTGTGGAAAGCAACTAAATGGAAAAAGAAAAGAAGAATGGTCTGTACTGCCGTCACGAGGAAAGACGCTCTCTGAGATGCCACAACAAAACACCTTATAAAAATCAATCAACGTACAAATGCTTCCTCACCGAACACTTTGAGGAAGAGCTGGCTCTCGGAGCTCCCGGCCTTGTTGCTCGCGCGGCATGTGTACAGCCCACCGTCGCCCTGCCGGATGTTTTTGATGGTCAGCGTGCTTTTGCCCCCATCCAGTGTGTTAAGCACGTACTGCTCCGATGGCTCGATCACGTGATCCTTCCTGTGGACACAAACCATCAGATGAGATGAATGACTGCAGCTGGGAACACATCTGTCATTGAGTTAAGAATAAGAATCTCTTCCCAGTTCAATTAGTGTGTGTAAATTAATTTGGAAGAAGAAAGCTTATCTATCCATGAGGTAATTAATCAGCAAATTCTACATGATGACTCTTAATGGAAAAACAAGCATCTTATATTAAGATAAAGAGTAATTTTATGGTAACAACATACAGTAACTTAAAAACACATGTTGTATTTTAGCTTATTTGAAATAAAATGAATAAATATATATTACAAATATAAATATGCCCAATATAGTGTTTGTTGTGACCATGTGATTAAGACTAGAGATCTCTTCTACTCACCAAGGCTGAATTTATTTAATTAAAATACAGTATATTATAAAAAGAAAATCAATATTATTACAATTTAAAACAGCTGCTTTATATGTTAGAATGTATTTTATTCCTGTGATCGAAGCTGTAATTTCAGCAATATTACTCCAGTCTTCAGTGTCAAATTATCCTTCAGAAATAATTATAATATGCAGATTTGCTGCTCAAGAAACATTTCTGATGATAATCAATGTTTAAAAAAAAAAGTTGTGCTGCCCAATATTTTTCTGGAAACTGGGGAATCAATGAAATGAATACCTGTAAAGTGTGGAGTGCCACAAGGATCTGTCTTAGGCCCTCTGCAATTTTCATTATACATGTTGCCCCTTGGTAATATAAAACTATGGGATTAGTTACCATTGCTATGCTGATGATACTCAACTATATATTTTGTTTTCTGATGCAGAAAAAAAAATATATTTATGACCCCAAGATTGGACTATTGTAATGTACTGGTAGTTGGTTGTCATTCATCTTTAATAAACAAGCTACAGTTAGTCCAAAATGCAGCGGCTAGAGTCCTTACCAGGTCAAGAAAATATGATCATATTACGCCAGTTTTACAATCTCTACACTGGGGACCTATCAGTTACAGACTATTACTAGTTACTTATAAGGCACTAAATGGTCTAGCTCTGCCCACCTAACTAGTCTTCTATCACGCTATGCAATCCATCATTTAATGCATCCTTGCTGAATAAAATAATTAATTAAAATAACCCTGCTTGCTAATTAAACTAAGAGTTTCTGAGTTTAATCTACAAAAAGTGCAGAGACAAAAGAAGACTAACTATAGAAATGAAGATTCACATTGCTAACGATTCAATCACAACAACAAGATCACAATTAAGGGAAGTGAGCGCAGGTCTCTGTTCAGAGACACAATTAGCCACTGCACCATCAGGAAAAACAGAGGAACACGGACCCAATTAGAATTTAACAAGCTAACGAAGCAGTCGTAAAGTTCAGAGACTCGATGAAAACACATTGAGCAAAGAGTTCAGAGGAATGATATGCAGTGTTGAAAATGACAATTCTGTCATGATTTACTCATTTTTCAGTGAAAATGAAGAGAGCATCTGCTCAACACCTCCTTTTGTGTTGCACAGATGCAAATGTCATAAATCGACATGGAGGCAAGTAAATGATGACAAAATGTAATAAAATATGTCTTTTCGAAAACAAAACAGAGCGACAATCCATGCATTTATAAGAAAATGACTTTTTTTATTTATTGTGCATTAAATACAAAACAACTTGATTATAGCACAATTTATAGAAGCTTACTAATCAAATTAACAAATTAAACTAACTGTTAAATTAAACAGCATTTAAATATATAATTAATTTGCATCTACACAGTATCTTCAGCAAACTTATTCGACATGACTCATATAACACACTTTTACATCTCTGTTATTAATAACTGTAATTTTGAAGTTTGAGTGAACTAAAGAGAACTTTGTTCTGTAAAAATACGTCAGATTTAATGCACTTTAATTTCATCAATTTAGAAAACTATCGTGCCAATCATAAATCGGTGAAGACTAATTGTGCTGCAATTTGTGCTTGTAATAATCAGACTGATGGTTTCAGAAGTTATAACTAATTCCTACTAAAGAAAGACCTCTGGACCTTCTCGTTCACCCTGATTCAATCCCATCAGTGAAAAACACAAAAGTCTTTATTATGGCTGTCAATTTAACACAATAATTTGGCTCAGACCTGTCCGTCATCTTACGCTGATGCAGGATGAGTGAAGAAGCCTATTAGAATGCAGTTATATCAGCCTAAAATTCAAGATGTGAGGGCAAAAAATTCATTTTTTTTATTTATATCATATGATGTCATATAGCTAATCACAACAACAAAAAAGCTGCTTTTCGTCAATATCTGCACCACTGATTTTATACAAAATACATTTGTATTGTCAATATTGGCTGTCTTGCTCTATTTTGCTAATAAACAATTGATAAAACAGTTGTGCCTTTCTGAACGACATGAATGAATACATGCTTTTGAATCAACTGAGTGACACAGTGATTCATTGATTCAGTCACTGAACGAATCGGTTGAATGAATGATTCAATGACTCACTCATTAAGACAGGGATTTGTTGCCACCTACTGGTGGTTTTAGTTTAATATTTAGTCTATTTAATTTATTTTTTTAATATTGAGAGCTTTCCTTTCTTATAAATTAATATTTCAATATAACTTTTTTAAACGCCAATTAAAAATAATTTCTGAGAATTATTTATGTGATGCTGAATCTAAATATTTTCTTCATAAGCTATGTTTTGTAATGTTTATTCAGTGTTATGTTTATTCAAAATATGGTTGTGTTTATGTTTTAATGCACTTATTGACTAAACATTACTAAATAGAACCATGACTTATGACAAAATAAAATATTAAAACATGAGCAAAAACCAAAACCCAAAAACAGGCATGACAATGTAATTATATGTTTATATAAAGCTACGCTTTCTTTTTTTTTCTTCTCATTTTTCACATTCATTTAATTTTGGGGGTTATTTCTCAAAATTGTTTTATAACAATTTAATCGCTTGACAGCCCTAGACTTCATATCTCCAGACTGCAATGAGACTATATGGAAAATAACTTTTCACATTTTCACAAACATCCACTCTCAGACTTCCACAAAGATCTCCACAACAAAATGTTGAAATCTGCAATGCAACTTCTTCTTCCCTCCACGCAGGTCAGCCTGCAAACATTTCACCCAGACAAATTCAATGTCTCCCTCACACAATAGAAAGATCTCAGAGTTTGAACATTTCCGGCCCTCACCTCGGTTATCATGGAAGGCTTTGAACGTCTGATCAAAGCACATATCAGCTCTTCACGGCCCGACGCCACAGAGCCGTAACCATTTGCATACAGATAGAATAGATGAATCGAGGACACTGTGCCCTACATCCTAGCTGTGATGTCCAGCGCCCTACATAGTGCACTACACATCGCTGCATCTTCAGGGTTTGGACCAAGCAGCAACAGAGCGTCTCTGGACAAACATTAATATTACCCACCATTTCCAGGTCACCTGAGGGTCGGGGGAGCCAGACGTGATGCAGGTGAACGTCACTGACTCCTGGTAGTCGGCGGTGGCGTTGAAAGACTGCTGCGGCACTGACAGAACCGGAGGAACTGAAACGATACCACACACGCACATTTAACACTTGTTTCCAGGTCTCTCTCTAAACAGGTGAAGTCAGATGCATGTTTGAATTCAAACTCCGTCATACCATCTAATTTATTCCAATGCATATGTGACTATATACGTCTGAAAACGTGCACATGAGACAACAAAAGAAGTATGCAAGTGGCTCTTTACATTTTTTTTTTTGCACTTAATAAAAAGTGTTTAAATAAACAATATTTTTAGTATTTAATAAAATATAAATATATATCGTCATATCTAAAATAATATTTAAATACATAAATGTGTAAACGTGTACTAAAGTTAAAAGTGATAAAGTCAAAAGTGCTATAAACTAATTTTTAAATTATTACTGCAAAACATATATAAAAAAATACAAATTAAAAAATAAATTAATAAATATATATAATGTACACAGACACACATTTTTTTCACACATTATACATTATCTATCTTTCTATCTATAAGAAAAATAATAAATAATATATTAAATAATGTGGATTAATACTTAATATTTCTGAGAGATTTAGTAAAACAAAAAACAAGCTAAATATATAAATGTATACAAATATTACATATAATACAATTTAAGTACCAGTATTTCCTGGCAGGGAGACACAGAAACACAGAAATCAACGTAACATATTTAATACAAAAGCACAATCTTTCAATGCATTGCACTTTTGCGTTATTGAGCAATGAGAGTATGTTTCTGGTTTTCAGTTTTTTTTGAGGGGTAAACACTGAATTATTAATAAATCAATCAATCAGCTGTTGCTATTGTTGTTTTAAGCTCCAGTTCCTATTTAATTATTTATTTTTTTGACCAAATTATGTTTTTTTTTTATGTTCCTATACTTTGTCTCAGGGCTGTAATGAAAATGATTTAACCGTCAAACAGTATTTCAGCAAACCACGTCCCAGAATAACGTCCTTATTTCAAAACAACTTTGTGTGGTGACGAGCTCAATCCATCTGATACGAAGCTTTAAGAGAATCAAACAGCCCCTAAAATGTCTCTCCAGCACAATCATTAAACATTCGCCTCCTGTTAGGATTCAAAGAGGCTGAAATGACTCGGTTTTTTTGGTGATGTGTATCAGCGAAGGACGACGCAAATGAGACACCCTCTATCTCGCTGACATTTCCTTTAAAAGGATCGAGCAGATGCAGACAGAAGTTGGCGATTCGGTCCCTGTCTGTGTTCAAACCGCTCCTCTGATGATGAAAGTCTGGGTTAAGGGCACTGAAAGAGCATGCTAGCACACGTCTGCATGCTAATAATCGACGTAAATGCATCAATGCACAGAGATGTACAGGACAGATAGAAGAAACACAGAAGGGCAAACAAAGACCAGGCGCTTCTCAAGTCATCGCTCAGTAATGTGAAGGACTTGAATGACCATTAAAGTCTCTATTAATGAGCTGATGAGTTTAAATCAGGTTCATTTTGTTCCTAATGTGATTCTTATACATATTATATGCATGCACATTTTTAAGGGAAATTTAACCGTCTTTTTGGTAACTTCATGACTTAACTGACCATGCACATATTTAATTCGCGCTTTAATATGCAAATAATTCATTTACTTTTTGAAAGCAATGAATTTGAAGTTAAACAGACATTGTTCATTTAAAATTTAGATGCACTTACTAAATGTCCAAATCTTTGACTTTTTTTAAATGGGAATTGCACATGAGATATATGTGTTTTTTTGTGTTTTGCTGGTTAAGATGTTTGTGCTGGTAAAGTCCCAGTTGACCAATATAAACCAGCTTGAAGAGACGAGTTCAGACTAAAATGCTAGTCTTATCACATTCAAACTAAAATGAAAAACATGCAGTTTATCAACTCAGCATCTTTGCACTCAATTTTCTGCTGACTAGACTTGTGACTAAATGTTTCAATTAACATAAGCTTCAAGCTTCTGTGACTCACAAGCAAACGGCGACCTTATCTTCACTAACGCTTCACGAAACGCCGACCGTCTTTTCAACGCATTCATTTACCGTGTTCTGCAGAATGAGCCGTCGTCAGGATTTGATAGCGCCGAGCTCTGCCTGAACGGACACAATAGTATTTGCACAACTCATACTTCTTTAAACTGATGTAATAACATGCATAGACTAATAAAAGTGCATTGCATTCAATTTAGCATCACCACTTATAGCTTTCAGGAAGATCCAATAAGCTTGCTCAATGAGGCACGTCCTATTATCCCCAAGACATGGCAAGTGCCGTCTGCCTCGGAACAGAACAACCTGCTGCTTAAATCACTTAGTGAGGACTGACTAGCAAGCGATGATGCCTGGGTCTCGTGTCCAAGACTGGAGATGGCATCCAGAATTTTCCCCTAGATTTATTCCCAGCCTTGGCTGAGCTGCCGCGGATCATAACGGTGTGTTGGAACGCCATCCGCTGCTGTAATGAAACGCCTCGTTCTGCTTTGACCTTCCTTCTTGAGTTAACACGGTCATGTTGCATATGTGCGCCATCTGTTTGAGGCTCGTTTGGATCACTGTTCTTCTAGTAAGGACACAGATTCTAGAGGCCTTCTGAGAGAATTATGATTGGCAATTGAGTTATTCAAGTGATGTGCTTTGTTTGACAACAGGATTTACAGATACAGCTCCTCAGATGGGTTTTTGAATTCATTTAAATTCATTTAAACTAAATTCATTTACAGCACCAGCAACTGATAAAAAAAAAAAAAAAATAAATAGCCTGTGTGGTAAATAAAAATGTTAAAAAACAAAATTTAAGAATAGTTAAACAAAAGGTTAAATAAAAAATACATAAAAAATTGGAAAGAAATGTGATTTAAAAAGAGTAAAAAAACTTTTTACATTTTTAAAATGTAGTAAAAACTTTTTTTAAATGGTTACATTTTAAAATAGTAAAAAATAAATAAATTTTAATTAAAAAAGTTACATTTAAATGTAAAAACAATTACAATTAAAATTAGTAAAAATGTAAAATGATCTAAATGTTCAACTGAAAATTGTAAAAAAATAAATAAATAAACATATATATATATATATATATATATATATATATATATATATATATATATATATATATAATGCTAGATAAATGGATGGATGGATGGATGGATGGATGGATGGATGGATGGATGGATGGATGGATGGATGGATGGATGGCTGGTTGGATGGATGGTGGATGGTTGTTGGATGATGGATGGATGATTGGATGATTGGATGGATGGATGGATGGATGGATGGTTGGATGGATGGCTGGTTGGATGGATGGTGGATGGTTGTTGGATGATGGATGGATGGATGGATGGATGATTGGATGGATGGATGGATGGCTGGTTGGATGGATGGTGGATGGATGGTTGGATGATGGATGGATGGATGGATGGATGATTGGATGGGTGGATGGTTGGATGGATGATTGGATGGATGGATGGATGGATGGTTGGATGGATGATTGGATGGATGGATGGATGGATGGTTGGTTGGATGGATGATTGGATGGATGGATGGTGGATGTATGGTAGGATGATGGATGGATGGATGGATGGATGGATGGATGGATGGATGGATGGATGGATGGATGGATGGAAGGATGGCTGGTTTGATGGATGGTTGGATGGAAGGGTGGATGGATCCCATGGATACCATGAGAAAACTCATCTTATTCTTTCAGTGTTTTGATATTTAATCTCATTGTTATGAAGTGAGTTGGTAAAGGGCTGGCTGGTCAGTGGGTGACAGTGGAGTGCTGTACACTTTCAGAGATCAATGAGGAAGTGTGTGAAGAACAGCTCTCACCGTTGACCAGCACCACGATGTCCCTGAAGTCGATTTCTCCTCGGGCCTCCACACGCGCCTCACAGCGGTACACTCCCTCGTCATCTTTACTCACTCGCAGGATCTGCAGGTTGTTGCTGGGAAGCACCTGAAGTCTGCCTTCAGGAAGACACACAAACACAGACATCACAGCAGTGTGAGACTGTGCTTTGCTATTCTACAGTTGCTAGGGAGTTCCAAATTGCTATTCCGTAACTAGGATATTCCGAGTGTTCTGCAGTTGCTACAGAAGGTGTTCCGAGCGTTCGGAGTGGTTTGAGTGCTGTTGCTAGGCTGTTCTATATTCTGAGACAGACTGAGAGGCAGATAAATACCTACATGACACAAACTGCACAGTTTAATCAAGCAAGTAATGTTACAAATGCAGTGCCCCAAAGATGCAATGTAACGCTGTAATAGTGACACTGATATTTGCTTTATCAAATGTCAGCAGTAACAAATGGATTTGTGTCCTTGCCAAGGAACATTTCAGACGGCGCAGTCCTGGACTCTTTGGATTGATCACTAAACTAAACCACCAGGAAGAGGTTTCTAAGTCATTGTGTTACATTTAAAGCATTTGACAGAAATATAGTCTTGTGTGCTGTGAGAAAGAAGAAAGATGAGGGTTTAATCAACAGACTCCTTTTCCATCTGTGCGCAATAATAGGAAAATATCACCATCAATCCTCAAAACTACTTCTGCTTTCATTTCAAGGACATTCGCTAAATGAAACACCTTTCAGATTACCGCCTTTCTTTGGCTTTTGCCGTCCCTCGCTGATAAACACACACCTTTTCTCCTCTCGTTCAGGAAAGATATTTATAACCGACTCCTTAATTAGAATAGAAATAATCAAAATCTCCATCTTTTAATCTCTCAGGCTGGAAAGTGCAGATAGCTTGTCAAATTTCTGCCTTTGAATTCTAATTAATGGTTTGACAGAAGTTTTTATTCCCTCAGCAGAGAACTTTAATGAATTTAGACACTTAATGTGGTTTAATTCAAACCGCATAAAAAAAAAAAAAAAAAATATATATATATATATATATATATATATATATATATATATATATATATATATATATATATGGGGTCAAAAGTCCCCTGCTGCTGAGGTTAAAAGCACAATAATTAACATGTCTAACATATTTAATTTACATAAATAGCTGGATGACTTTTCCATTTACTGATAATACATGGTTAGATGCTAATATGATAATACATGCTTGGAGATAATCATCATATTTATAATCAAACTATCATATTTAAAAATCTGATAATAATCATATAATGTATTTATCATGTCAAGTAATAAAATTTAATAATTTTTTATATATATATTTTAAATCATGAAATATATTAAATTACGTTACACACTATTTTACAATATTTTACAATATTTTCTCTCTTTTGTTATACATATTTTTTGCTTCTGAATTTTTTTAATAAATGGAAGCAAGTTATAAAATCCAATTCTGATGGGGAAAAAATAATATTTTCTTACAAAAGCAAGTTTGTATCTCACAATTATGATTTTATAACTAATTGTGCATTACAAAATCAGAGTTGTGAGATAAAAAGTCAGAATTGTCTTATTTATTTATTTATTTTTTATTCAGTGGCGGGCACACGCTTCCATAAAAATGTACATATTTTAAATGACAATATATTTATTGAACAACAATAAAATATTTTATTTATCAAAATAAGTAGAAAATAGCAAATTTTGCCTAATCTTTATTGTAATTTACTAATGCAAAAATCACAAGAGATGAGCTGAAATACAATATCAAGACTGCAATTACAAAATATCAATAATTAAAAACAAAACGGCATCAAAAAATATCACAAATAATTAAATTAAATTAAAATTCCACTTCAACTGAAAAAAGTAAGGTTTGTGTCCTATTATTAATATTTTTTATAATATATATATAAAATATATATATATATATATATTTTTTTTTTTTTTTTTTTTTTTTTTACATGTATCACAGTAACCATACAGCAATGGAAAGATTATTTATTCAGCTTTCAGATGATGCATAAGTCAAAATTCTGACAAACTGACCCTAATGACTGGTGTTGTGGTCCAGGAACATATACGAGTGTGTATATGAATAGTGAGTGTTCTTACTGTTGGGTTCAGACGTGATTTCTCGGTTCTTGTAGAACCAGGACACAGCTGGCACCGGGGAACTGATGACATCACAGACGACCTCTGCGTCCTCGCTCTTACGAAACTCCTGCGGCGTCTTCACCTCGAGGAACGTCAGCTTCTCTGAGAGCAAACACACACAGCGTCATCAAGAGATCATCAGAGATCTCAGTCAGGGCTATTCGAGTTCTTGTATGTGTGTGTGTGTGTGTGTGTGTGTGTGTGTGTGAGTACAAGTAGACAAACTTAAATTTTTGAGTGAACTAACCTTTTAACTAAAACAACAACAACAAACACTTTACACTTTAACTACATCAGTTAAAATGATGGTAATTACTTCTGCTGCATTTAATCATCTTTGTTAATGTTAATCATCTGATTTTAAAATCAAGTTGTATCCGTTCATATTATTGAACTAAATAACATGAACTAACAAAGAACTAAAATACAAAAATAATAAAAACTGTTAAAATATAACAGTATCTAAATACTAAAATAAGACATCTCCATATGAACTGAAATAGTTTTGATTAAATTTGAACTTTGCTATGCTATTTTAACACTCCATACTCTTATTGATGTATTTATGTTTACACTTTCTTTCAGTATTTTACTGTAGACATTCTGCTGACTATAAGTAACTTTGTAACTAACTTAACCCACTCTCATTAGAAAATTAATAGACTGTAAGGTTACAGTTCGGGTCAGTAGATAAAGTATTTACTTACAGTACTTACATACTATCAGTATAGTCAAAAAATGGCTAGTCAAAATGATTATTTTTCTCCCTTGACTTGTCATGGCACTTGCATACTGTTGTTGTTGTTCTCTTGTTGGTCTGATTCCTTCTATTGTTCTCATTTGTAAGTCGCTTTGGATAAAAGCGTCTGCTAAATGATTAAATGTAAATGTAAATATAATATTATAAATATATATTAATAATAAAAATAATCAGCACAAAAAAAATAAAAATAAAAAACTATTTTTAGGTAAATTGTCATTTTCCATGTGAATGCATTTGAAAAGATTGATTGAATTGATAAACTTTTATGAATTAGTTTGATTACATTTGTAAATCATACAATCGCAGAATAGAGAACAAATACAATATGCGAATAAAACCAAATAGAATTTCTACTGCTACAAATAAAAAATAACAATGAAGGGAATTTTTTTTTAAGTTAAAGTTCCAGAGAGCTACTTTTTGCAATAATTCCACAATGTGCAAAATGCATATGACTTTCAGCGAGCTGATAACTACTGCTGTGCACTCTTGAATGAAATCTTAAGTGAAAATATGACTATTCTGATGTTATGTAACCTCACAGCTCTTGACTGATTGTGCTCTATTTCAGATGAAAAGGTGCTTTGAAGAAGAGCTGCGTACAAGGACGGTGTGAGACTTTGTTTCTGCCGGATCTGAATTATCAGTGTCAATGTGACAAGCCGCTAATTTGCATCAATATTAATGAAATCTACATAAAAGTCTCTTGTTGTAAGGATAAGACGCTCAACTCATGGACCACAGTACTCATGGAAGACTTGAGCATCATGACACATTCATCGTTTTAGAGACTCTTATCATTATTACACCAAGTGAAAAACACTCAGAGGTCCTCAAGGAAAGTGTCCAGACTCACGGTAAATCTCCAGCACCACCGTGGCCTCCTGGCTTTGTCCCTTGGCGTCCACAGCCTGGCATCTGTAGATCCCAGCGTCCTCGATGATGGCGTTGTAGATGGTCAGCCTGGACCGCACGCCCTCCGTATGCACCACGACTCTCTGATTCGAGATGATGCGCTCGCCTTGAGGACTGAACCAGTTTATGCTCACCGGATCGCCAATGGCTGAAACAAATCAACATACAGGCATTTAAAACCTACATGCATAGTCAATTCTTGCATGAAAAATCTCATGCATCTGAGCGAACGTCTCATTTGCGATCTGGTTTACGCTGTAATTTGCTGCAGCTCTTTAGCTCTTAGCACCAGATGCAGACTCCAGGTGCTCCGCTCTGTAAAGCTGCTCGGCTGAAGGTCATAAAGCAGCCGTGTGGGAGTCTGTTTTTCTGCCCCTCTGCAATCAGAAAGGGCTTGAACTCTCTAACCTCTCCATGAGAGCGCTGGAGCCCAGGGACGGGTTACAGAGTAAAAAAGATGAGGAAAGAGAGTCGAGGAAACATTGCATGGACAAAACAGCGGAGCTTCAATCTGCTGGATTAACCGAGGTGATGTTTTTCCATTGGCTTCCATGATGCAACACCAGAAGTCACCATTCGTGATTTTTGCATGTTCTTTTTAAAATAATTTTGATTGGGTTTTAAGTGACCGAAAAGAGTGCAAAACGTACTTTACATAAGAAATGTTTCTTGAGCATCAAATCGGCATATTTTCATGATTTCTGAAGATCATGTGACACTGAAGACTGGAGGAATGATGTTGAAAATACAGCTGTGCATGACATAAATAAATTACATTTCAACAGATATTCACATAGAAAACAGTTGTTTTAAATTATAATAATATTTTACAATTTTACTGTATTTTTGATCAAATAAATGCAGACCTGATGAGCAGAAGAGACGTAGGGTACAGTATTTACTTTTAAGGCACAATGCAAAAGTTAGTCCATGTTCATCTGAAACATTCAGATCCTGTTGTGATGATTATTGAGATATACACGTACGTTTGAAAACCACAAACATGTGATTAAGTCTGTTCATACGTCAGCAGGTGTCGTTCTTACCTGTGCATGTGAAGAATTTCGACTCTCCGACACTCAGTTCCACTTTATTCAGTGATATTGACACCTGAAGCACCGCTGTGACAGAACGAGAGAAACAGAGATATTCATCATAATCGAGCGCTTTAAACATTACAGATCGTTGTCCAAATTCATCAGTATCTTTAAAGTCTGAACGTAGGATGCAACGTAACGTTAAATGCAGCTTCAGATATTTCTGGTGAGAAGACGAGGTCAGTAATCTCACATTGGTCTCCTCTTGAGAACCAGATGTCAACCGCGTCTCCAGCTGAGCTCAGATTTACACACAACATGAGCTGCTCCACATTCATTTCACAGCTCCGCATGACAGAAAGAGTCTCATGTGCTATTTTTACTCTACACAAACATCTGAGACAAACATTTTGTGTATTAAATGCAATTTGCTATCATTTCGGAAATACAAAAAATACAAATAAAAATGCATAACACAACTGCATGATTTGCTGAATTAAACCCAGTGCTGGTTTTGTTTGCTAAAAAGTTTTCACGTAACAGAAGATAAAACACCACAAACACAGCACTCCTGTCTGAATCTGAACCGACGATTTGTTCAACTCTCAGCCCATTTACACATGCATGAACGATTCTAAGATATTATATATTTTATACCTAACTTTATTCTGATTGCATCCAGACAGACAAAAAGAGCTTATTTAGGTGAAGTGTAAACTGAATTAAATTGAGTGTTTGTCATTGAAACATAAACTTCTGACATCTTCTTTATTTGAATTGTTATAACATATATACACACAGTACAGACCAAAAGTTTGGAAACATTACTATTTTTAATGTTTTTCAAAGAAGTTTCTCGTGTTCACCAAGCCTGCATTTATTTGATCAAAAATACAGAAACAAATGTAATATTGTGATATATTATTACAATTTAAAATAATTGTTTTTAAATTTATTATGCTTTAAATTATCATTTATTTCTGTGATGCAAAGCTGAATTCTTCGGATCATTATCACATGATCCTTTAGAAATTATTCTAATAATATGATTTATTATCAAAGTTGGAAACAGTTCTGCTGCTTAATATTTTTTTTCAGAACATGTGATGCTTTTTTAGGATACTTTGATGATTAAAAAAAGAAGCTATGTTTCTAATATATAAATATTTTGTAATAACAATATACACTACTGGTCAGTAATTTGGAGTCAGTAATTTTTTTTCTTTCTTTTAAAAAAAATAAAATAAAATCAATACTTTTATTCAGCAAGGATGTGTTAAATTGATAAAAAGTGATAGTAAAGAAAATATATTATTAGAATTTTTATTTTTTATTTTGAATAAATTTAGTTCTTTTTAACCTTTTATTGATCAAATATATTCGACAGCAGAACTGTTTCCAACACTCATAATAAATCAGAATATTAGAATGATTTCTAAATGATCATGTGATCAACTGGATATTACTAATGATGCTGAAAATTCAGCTTTGCATCACAGGAATAAATTATTTTTAAAAGTATATTCAAATAGAAAACTATTATTTTAAGTTGTAATAATATTTCACAATATTAATGTTTTTTTTCTTCTGTATTTTTGATCAAATAAATGCAGGCTTGATGAGCAGAAGAAACTTCTTTCAAAAATATTAAAAAGTACATATATTAAAAAGAATTAAAAAGAACAAATATATATATATATATATATATTGTTCAGCCACATGCATTTTAAGATTTCTGTAATTTTACGAATAAACTGACTGTCTCAATAACCCAATAACCAGGTTTATATATCATCCGATTTGTTTCTGTCTCATATATTTGATCTCATTGAATGTTACTTTCATCACAGCATTTATACAATATTTAACCATGCTTTTTCTAATGAATGCAATTTTTCTCAGAACGAACAGATTCATGCAGATTTCTTTTTTTTTTTTTCAGCATGCATGTATAAAACCAGTTTTAATCTTTCAAATGTTGTGTTCAGTTTATTATTAAGCTTTTACAGAAGAGTCCAGCATGCATCAGCATGACAGAAAGCCTCCTACAGATGGCAGCAGCCTGTCCTCTTACTGTTGGCCTGTTGTAGTTTTCTGCGTTCATCTCCTCGGACTCGTCTGTCGAGGATGTCTAATTTGGGAAGCTAAGGGCTGATTAATGACCACAGCACAGCCCTGAACTCTGCAATTAGAGACTACGGCTGGCTCAGGCCTGACTCTGATGGTGGGAAGCAAATGTCACTCGAGCTGTTCGAGGCAAACGTGGCCTAGCTTTAGAGCCACCGAGCTCGTTTTGCATTTTAAAGCTGGAAATTAAAATCCTGTCATCATTTATTCACCCGCAGGTCGTTCCAAACCAAACCACGGAGCACAAAAGAAGACGTGGGCGGTGACACACTAAAAGTATTTGGAGTGCCACTGAAGACTTGAAGTGAATTAATGATCCAGATGCTGTTGGGAGACAATAAAAACCGACACGGACGGAGCTTGTTTGTGGACCTAATCGGATTAGAGCGCTCGTTCATTCACGGCCGTTTGGCAGGTGTGGAAATTAATCTGAAATCGTGCCCACGCAAAATAATAAAACACAGACCTGTGCAAGTGATTAAACTCTTGAAGGCTTACAGCGGCATAATGCACATAAACAACGTTTCTAACAAGCTCAAGACAGCTTAGCAGAACAAACTCACAAATAAATGAGTGTTTGCCGTTTTAGAGCTCTGTAATTGCTGTTACACAACAAAAGAGGCTGCATTTATTTGAGTAAAGAAATCCTAAAATATTTTTACTATTTAAAATAGCTGTCTGCTATGTGAATATATGTTTATTTGTAATTTATTTCTGTGATCAAATCTGTATTTCCAGCATCATTCCTCCAGTCTTCAGTGTCACATGATCTTCAGAAATCAGAATAATATGCTGCTAATTTGCTGCTCGAGAAACAGTGTACATAAGCATGTAAACTTGGTTGAGAAGGATGGATATTTTCATTTAAGAAATATTGCAAAAATAAAACAACTTTACCCTGTTTTTGCAATAACCTGCTCCTATAAATCAGATGTTGTATGACACTGGGTCTTGTGTAAAAGCCCATCTATTTGCCCAAGCTTTTGGTTTGAGCTTGTTGTTGAATCTCTTGCTTTGTCTTGAGTTTTAAATGTTTTATGTCAATGTCCTTGGTTTTTGTTTTCTTGTGTTTCTGAATGTTGGAAAGCACTTTGGCCGACCTAAGTTGTTTTTAAATGTGGTATGCAAATAAACAAACAAACAAACAAACATCAAGGATTTATTATTTTGATCAAAAGTGACAGGGAAGAGATTTTTAATCTTACAAAATAAGATTTCAGTTTTAAATAAATCCTGTTCTTTTGAGCTTTCTATTCATTCTGTGAATCCTGAAGAAAATAAAAATGCACCAAAAATATCAATATATTTAATATACATTGAGAAAAAAAAATACTAATTGAATTTATTAAATGTATTTAAGCAGTTGCAATCAATTTATTTTAGTTACATTATTTTTTTTTTAAATTTTTTATTTTTTATGTAGCTAAAATAAATAGTTTGCAACCACTTACCTTAAAAACTGTTTTAAACATTGATAATAATCATAAATGTTTTTTTCCGGCAGCAATTATTTTGATTTCTGAAGATCATGTGACACTGGAGACTGGAGGAATGATGCTGAAAATACAGCGGAGCATCACAGAAATAAATTACACTTTAATAGATATTCACACAGAAAACAGCTACTTAAAATTGCAATAATATTTCACATTTTTACAGTATTTTTGATCAAATAAATACAGTCTAGTTGAGCAGGAGAGACTAATTTTTATCAAAAGTGTTTAACCTTCACTGACTGATTATGATGCAGAACAGCCTCACCTTGTATTAACTGTAATTAAACACACAGAAAGGACATGCCGGGGGCGAGCAGCACTAATTGACTGTGATTTGACAGAGGAATCCAGGCGGTGTGAGAGTCTCTGTGGACGTACGGCGGGTTGAGCACAACAGTGGCACTAAATGCATGCCACAATGCATGCTGGGATGCGTTTGTGTGACACAGACACACGCTGAGAAGCCCTCGGGCGTAAATACTGCTGCTGCTTCCCACCTGAGACTGCAGAGAAGGAGGTTTGTGTCAGCCATCCTCTTCTAAAGTCTTTCTAAAGTCCCACACGCACCTGTGAGAATCCAGCTGTAGCTTTACCCTGTTTACCGCGGTACTCTTGCCTGAAGACATGCTGCTCCTGTGTGAACGTTCACAGAATCTGAGGACTGAGTCAGTACAGTACAGTATTAAACAGCACTATATGCTTCACGGCTGGGAATCACAAGGAATTGAGAGCTTCTGGTTACAAATAATGATGTAATAATGATGACTTTTGAAGTAGAACATGCATCGAGCAATAATGACTTGCATTTCAAAGAACCAGTCCATTGATTATATTGTAAAAATTTACTAATTTGTTAAAATAACTGTCTTTGAAGAGACAATTGTTGCTAAATCAGTCATTTTTATTTTATTTGTTGAATTTTTTTGCCATTTTATTAATATATATATATATATATATATATATATATATATATATATATATATATATATATATATATATATAGCTTTAATCAATTATATATAAATATGTTATTCATTTTAAATATCTTTACATTACAGACAGATAACTGAATTATAATTTCACACACACACACACACACACACACACACACACACACACACACACATATATATAATTTTTATTATTATTATATATTATTGTATATTATTTGTTTTATAAACAGACAGTTATTGTAATATAAAAATATACATTATATAAAAAATATTAACATTAGTTTGTAAAATTTTAGTAATTGTGTTTTGGCCAAATGTATTTATTTTTTAAATATTTATACATTGCTCTAATTAAATTTTATATCATTTTTTATTTTTTATTTTTTTATTACAGACGGATGTTTTTTTTTTTTTTTTTTTTTTAGTTTGTTGCCAAAGCTCTAAACTGTATAAAAAAATAAATACAATTTTTAATTTTGTTAATTCAAGTTCAATTAAGCTCTAATACAATTTATGAAATAAAAAAAAGGCAAGAAACATATTTAGGAACAAATTAAATGTGACAATTTGAAGTAGAAAGACTAAAATAAAAATTACACATACCTTAATCATTTTTGATTTATTTAAAAAACTTCAAAGCATCATTCTTACAGTGTAGATTATTAATGTTAACAAGTAAACCTGTAAAGTGTGACTGAAAAACCTCAATCTTTTTGTATGAATGATTAAATAAATAACACTGATCTGAAAAATCAACTGGCTTTAATATCGCTGCTCAAAAACACAGAGGACATGCATGAGTGAATCAATGCAATTAAACTCGTTTCGGATAAATGCATAAATATAAAATGCAAATGAGGCCAGCGACCCTTTACCACTGATCCTGACAGTAAAGGGTTAATATTCCTCACATATAAAACCGAAGCATATAAAGTCATAATGCTTAAATGCACTTTATGGCTGGTAATACTGCTTCTGTTTAGTCGTCGCTTTGAGCAAGTGAGAAATAAAGCATGCTTATCATACCAAGAGCCATCAGAATCAAGTGTGTGCACAGGATCCAATCGATAATTGATGGCTTGTTATATTTCTAGTCATGTCTCGTCTCGTCGGGTTAATTAAACGAGCCGTATGTTCTCAGCGTGACAGTATTCGGCCCTTCAGGTGCTCAGGTGAGTCTCACACAGAGCTAAAAATACAGAACGGAGGAGACACATCAGTGCAGAGACACTAACTTTACAACTTACTAAGAGCACTAGAGCACATCTCACTAGCAAACACGATTTCAGATCGAACTCCTTAACGTGTTACTTGCTTGGCATCTACATATAAAGCCTGATGACCTGCAAATGCGAACAAAACACTCCAACAAAGACCCACAGTCTCAGCATGTTCTTGTGCATGCTCCCTTGTATCTCTGTGTAAATAGCACGCTCTGACACTGTCTCTAAAGACTCGTGTGATGCTGTTTGTCTTTCCATCAGTCTGATTCCTCGAGACGTCAAACACGTGAGACCGTGCGTCGGTTTATTATCAGTTCATCCGATCCAGATCCCAGCAGATATTGTGAAGACGCCTTTAGTGAAAGGTCTCCTGTTATCTCTGAGCTCCGTCTGTGTGTCATCTCTGTCCTATTTCACTGACAGCACAGCAGCGTCTCACTAAATCTGCTCTGAAAGCCTTTGAAATGCTTCCTTCGCAGCTGATTCTGAAGACGTGGACGGATTCAGGCGTAGGGACAGCTAGAATGAATATGAATAGTAAATGAAGAGGAGCTCAGAGAATAACACGCTCGGACTGATGCTCGTGAGATGAGACATGAGCCAGAATGCAATTTAAAGTGCAATGCAATCCGTTGCCACAAGAGGCGCTGCATTGATTATTATAGCATTCACCGATTATTAGTTGAAAATAAAAATCTAAACTTGCATTTGGGAGAAAATGTTCTATTTAAAAGTGTGATTTGTAAAATGTTTCCTAAAAAAAAAAAAAATTATATATATATATATATTAGTTTTTGTTTATATTAAAATTTAGAATATTATAGTAATTAATAATTTCAAACCAAAAAAGTATATATATATATATATATATATATATATATATATATATATATATATATATATATATATATATATATATATTTTTTTTTTTTTTTTTTTTTTTTTTTTTTTTTTGTAAATTAGTAATTTTATCACATTGTAATTTTTATTACAAGTAACACGTTGAATTTGTGCCTCTCGACTCGGTGACTGATTCAGTTTGTTCCTTCCTCCTGTAATGATGTTTACAGTAATTAGATGCTGTTCTGCCATTTCTAATCAAACTGAGAAATAATTACAGGCCTTTACATCAGTTCCTGTAATCGAAGTCTTTTGTTTCAGGACATTACTGGAGTAAACAAGAGTCCAGCGGAGCGCAGCGAGAGGAATTACTGTTCAGTTATAGATTCACTCCTGTTTCATTATGCTTTACTTTTATCTCAGACGTCTCTTCTGAAATTCTCTCAGAGGAAGAGAAAATAGATATAAAACAAATGTGGAGCAGTTAGTATCAGGGTTATTACCGTCATCTACAATTAAAACTAGATTTTCCATTATGAACTGAAATCAGATAAAATAGAAATTAAATAAAAAAAATATTAACAAAAAAAAGAATTTAGATTATTATTAAATATATTTTCTTTGATGAGTTTTATTTAGATATGATATAAAAATGACAAAAACTTAAAATAAGATAAATAATTTAAACTACAGAGACATGCTAAAAAAAACTATTAATAAATAGATAAATTATAGGCATGCTTAAAAAAACAAAACAAAAAAAAACAATGAAATTACAAAAAAAAACCTTTTAAATGGATATATAATTAAAGACACATTAATATATATATATATATATATATATATATATATATATATATATATATATATAAAACACACACAACATAAAAAAACTAAATTTAAATCATTAAAACAAATAGACATGATTAAAAATAATAAAACATTAACACAAATAATTTAGAAAATGTAAAACTATATAGACATACATTAAAAATGACTAATAAAAAAAATCACGAAAACTAAAAAAAATAGAAAATTAAAAACTATATAGACAGATATTTATTTTCAGATAGAAAAAATAAATTTATTTAAATTATTATTAAAGATGCTTTTTAGATGAGTTTTATTTAGATTTAATATAAAAATGTCAAAAACTTAAATTAAGATAAATAATAAAAAATACATAAATATAAAAAGGGGCAAAACAATAAATAAATATACATCAAAGGCATGCTCAAAAATAATTAAAACAATACAATGAAATTACAAAAACCTTTAAATTCAGAAAAAATATTTTTAACTTGGATACATAATTAAACTAATTAAAATATATTAAAAACACAACAAAATTACAAAAACTAAAATTAGATAATTAAAAATTATAGACATGCTTAAAAAAATATTAGCACCATAAAATCACACACACAAAAAAATAATAATAAAAACTATATAGACATACTAAAACAATATTAAAAAGGAAAACAAAATCACAAAAAAGAAAACTATATACACAATTTGTTTCAATTACAAAAGAAAAGAAAAGAAAGAAAAAAAAAACATTTAAAATTAATTTATATATAGTATAATAAAAATGAATATATATGATAGCATTGCTGCATTCTGTGATCTTTTATATCTGAGCAGTTTGAGACTCTGTTGAGTCTAACACAGAGAGTTTGTGTTTGATTTCTCAAGCCTTCATAGACCCAATCTAAGCTTGCTTTCACATTTATTAGATGCACAAGTCTCCACACACACTCACAGTTCAGAGCTCAAGAGCTTTCTCTGAATCTTTTTGTTAGTATTGATCTGAATGAAATGGATGTGAACGCTGCCCTTCTGCTTCAGTGTAAGTGACCATTCCTTCCTGAAATCAATAGTCGGCCGGTGTCTACAACCCTAAACATCCACTGATGCTGGACATTACACGGGTGGGATTGAGCAGAGAGTCAAATCCAAGTGACCAAACTGTCTCGAAACACGTCTTCGCTCATTACCTTCAACATCTCAATGATCTCATTGACGAGTCTCGAATTGTCCTTCTTCTCCAATGCATGCTCCTCAATGCGTGACCCAACGACGCATCAATGAAGTCGACTGAAGATCTCATCAGAACTGGTCTTTAAAGCAGGTTTTGCTCGGCTAGTGCTTGGATGTTCAGATCTTTCAATAAGAAATGTTTGAGTTCACAGTGAGATCTTTTGACGGCACAATTTAGTATCCGAGCAAATCCAAACCAAATGTTAGACTGCGTGGAGATCTGAAACTCTGAAAGAGACACTTATGAGATTACTGGGGTCTTTTACTTACAGGAGAAACATCTCAAAACCTGTTTTTCTCACTGCTGTCTAGGAGAAACAATTAAAAATATTTAATAAAAGTTTGTATAAATATTACATTTTTATATTTTCTGTTTTCCTATTCATTCTTTAGTTATATTATTTGTTTTTGTAAATAAATAAGCAATAATAGTCTAACTAGATTTTTTTTTTTTTTTTTTTTTTTTTAAGTAAGGGTTACGGTATAACCTTAGCTTGAGTTTATTTTACTGTTTAATCTTAAACTTAAGCAAAAAAAAAAAAAAAAAAAAAAAAAATGTTTGCAAATTAGCTGAAATAAAATTTTAAAGTTTTAAAAGTTTATCTTTGATTAATTTTCAGTTAAAAAAGTGATTTGGTTTTGATTTTTGGTTATTTATTTATTTTTAACGGTTCAGCACAATGGAAATGTTACTGTAACTGTATTGTGTCATCCTTAACAAGAAGGTTGTAACAGTGAATTGATACATTTTGTGTTAAATAAACTCAGTTAACATTTTAAGTCAGCTTTATTCAAGTTAAAATGACTTCAATGAAACCTCAGTTTTTTACGATGAAGTAGGTTTTTTACAATTTAGTTTTAATAACCCTGCTAGCTGTCCGAGTTTTGTTTAAGTGATTACGTTCTTCACCTTTGAGAAGTTACGATAAAGTCAGATCAGCAACAGAGATTAGTAATAAAGTTTGTTTTTTCATAAAATGCATTTAGTTTGTTCACTGCCAGCTAAAATAAACAGACAATTACTATTTAGAGCACATTCCTACTATCCCCAGTGTGTTAACAGTACTGATGACATTTACTGCACAATAAATCAGTCATTTCTAAGATTGATGCGGAGTGTGTTTGCGTCCAGCTCTGGTTATAATCACCTGTGACAGAAGCAGCAGATCTGACCCATTTGTGACAGAGGTGTGTATTTAACACAGGGAAGACGCCTAAATTGGGTTTAGATTGCTTGAGAAGCCTTAAGCATTTGGGGGGGGGGGGGGGTTGCCATGGAAACAAGAAAGTTGAAGGCAAAGGCGCTGCTAATGAGTCTTTGAGAAAACGATGGGCATACATTCACAAACGCTCCGGCTCTTACATAACAGACAGAGGATTTCAACAACACGTCTAGGTCACATTTCACCCTTAAAATTATGTTCAGCGTAAAATGTTGAATTATATTTTGACTGACAACACTAGAAAGCAGAGTGAAGTATTTCATTTATGGCCGAAGTTTTTTACAGAAGCCTGTTCTGCTGATTAAAGCTCTCGCATTTGCCAATATTTAAATTAAAAAAAAAAAAAAAAAACATGTAAATGAAAAACAAAATGCAATTATGAATTAACATAAAATATTTAATAATTCATTGCTAAATAAAATAGCAGGAATGTTTATGAACAGCTTTTTATTTTTGTGGAAATAAAATTGAAACAGTAAACCATTTAGAAAATTTAAGGGGAAAAATAAAACAATAATTAATTAAAATTGATAAAATAAAAACTATTTAAATTACAAAAGCACATAACAATTTTTTTTATAAATAAAAACTAACTTAATTAAATTGTAAATTCGAAAAATGCTAATAAAACTATATTATTATATATTATATATAAATAAAAATTGTGTTATTTCAGTATTTAAAAAATATATATATAAAGCATGGTCTCACTTGTAAATATATATACACATGCATACACATACACACACACACACACACGCACACACACACACACACTAGTTCTGAATTATACATCAATTGTTACTAAATAAAACAACAATTACATAAATTTTTCTGTAATAAATAATCATACAATAAATAATTTTAAAAGCAAAACCTATTAAAAATAAAAGTACCACTAAATCTAAAATGAAAACTGAAAATATAAATTAATTATATATTATATTTTAATTATTATAATAATAAAGACTACAATAGTATACAAATAATATCACACAACTAAATAAATAAACCCAATCACCAAAGATTTGTGCTCTAAATGTGGTAATGCAATGAGAATTATGATGTGAATCAAACACTATTGTATTAATACCACAGCGTTTCAGAGAGCATCGCTAATAACAACAACCTCAAAACACATTCATGTTCAGTGCAGCCGTTAGCAACATCAATAATGAAGACACAATTATGATCCTGACTCACGGATGCATTAGTGCTGTTATTCCAGCAAACAGGAAGTTCCCAGTGGCACCAGCTGACAATCACCATTAAATGAAAGGCCACATTAAACGAATGGAGTGTAACGCACCTCCACAAACTAGTAAACAGCACTGGCCAAGTTTGAAACGCTGATGCTTCACTTGGCACCGTGTGCTGCTCGCTTCAGTCTGCTTTGGGCTCTTCACAAAGGGCTCTTATTGAAAGTGTGGGCACCCAGCCAGCGGCCCGACAGAACGCCACGTTTAACAAGGGATGTAAATAATAATAATGCACCATCCTACGACAGATGAGAACACATGTGGAATATCAATGCGTTTCTAAAGGATCTTGGCACTTTTTGCATTGGGATTGGACCTCTAAACAGCACACGGCTCCGGGAATAGAGTGGGATTTAGAGGAAACGCCTCATGCACACCGTGACACGCTGAACTCATGTTTCTAATGTATTTACTCGCCTTGCAGTCCTAGCCCACAGGGAACGTTCTCAGAATGTTCTACCAGTAACGTTACTAGAACATTAGTTTATCCCTCAATAGTTTACAATTTTTTTTTTTTTTTTTTTTTTTTTACCGAAAATGTTACTTATACAAAATTCATGGCACTTTTTGTGAGATATATATATTTTTTTTAAATAAAATAAAAATGTTGCCATTGAATATGTGACCCTGGGGCACAAAAACCATTCATAAGTGTATTTTTTTTTAAATTGAGATTTACATCATCTGAAAGCTGAATAAATAAAAATAAAACAAACTGTAGAAGAAGACAGTTTACACTTATTCAATTATTCACACTATAGCGCCCCTTGTGGCAACACTGAGAATTAATGAATTGCATTGAAGACATATTTTTGTTGGTCAAAAAAACTAAAACAAGTTGCATTTTAGCACTTCCTGTTCCATTGTCCTGAAGTCAATGAGTTTTTGAATGCCTAAAATGTATGCTAATGGTTTGCTATTGTTCATATTATTTGAATGATTTCCTAAAGTGCAAAACATTCAGTTGTTAATTTTTTTATCGTTTGCAAACGTTAAAGGAATGTTCCATTTTATTATTTTGGAAACATTATCGGAATGTTCCATTCTAAAGTTTTCCAAACATTCTGAAACAAGTAGCCTAGCATTAAATAATAATAATAATAATAATAATAATAATAATAATAATAATAATAATAATAATAAATTAGAGAAACATCCAATTAAAATATTTCTGAAAAAATTAAAGACCATATAACCTGAATTAATGTTCTATTTGCATCACTGGAACAATATTTGCCAGAACATCAGTTAAAGTTCTGAGGATGTTCTATGTCAGCCAGGATGATGAAAGAAGCATGCAAGAACATAAATGTTTGACATTTGTTAGTCACAGAGCTTAATTTCTGCAATAATCCAAAAGCCAATGGAAAATCCTATTGGGTTTATGGGTCGGACTACAAAAACACACAATCACTGCAGCGCTCAACTGCATTCTAATCTAAACCTTCAGTAAGCGAGTCAGATCATTAACCACAACACCACACCATATAACACAGTATGTGCGGACAGAAATCAGCACCTGCTTATCCATTTAGCAGCCGTTTTGCATTGACTAGCATGTCATATAAAGCTAATGAACAGAGCTCCAGTGAGGCGTGATACGAGACACTCATAAATTCAAAAGTATTTGATGATGTTTAAAACACAGCGAGCTAATAAAGATCTCATAAATATATCAGCCCCAAAGCTATTATTCCAGTTAGATTCATTTCCGTTATCAAATAAAGCTGCGTTTTGCTGATGTGAACATTATCATGATGCTAATCAACCCTACATGTCCGGCTATAAACAAAATGCAATTTTTATTACATTTGCTGTAAGCAATATATATACATATATGTTTTTTTTTTTACAAAATAAGCTTACAAAAAATGGCCAGGCTCTTACTGACACGATCTGAAACGTTATTAAACAAAGTTCATCCAGTCTTTCCGAATGCTAGGATCAGAAACAAGGCAATGCAAAGATTGTGTTTTTTCACTGCTAAAGATGCAAAGTAGGTGTTGATCTTCTTCTGAGGAGGCGGGGTTTCGTCACACTATGACATCATAATCAGCACTAGAGAACGTTACTTTCAAAAGTGATGCATTACAATATTGTGTTACTCCCTACAAACTAACAACGCATTACAATAGTTACTTTTTATGGAATGTAATGTGCTACATTTGTGTTACTTTTGAAATCTGGTCTGGGCTTATTTGTTTTCAATATAAAAAAAGTACTATTTATAGCAAATGTAAAAGTTCTTTCAAATCAGAAGTGATGTTTTTGTATAAAAAAAGTAATGTTTTAGTTTTCTATATGCTTGAAAAAAGTAATCTGATTACATACATTACTCTCAAAACTGGTTATAATGTGACACATTCAAAAATGCTTGGCTTCAATATAAGATGCTTTTAGACTAACAAGAAAGAATTGAGTTGTGAAACAAACAGGATGCTTTTATATAGTACAATGAGCTTTTATATGTCAACAGATCCAGGGAGATTTCGAGCCCAGCTTCTGTATATGAGACACTTTTACGGACCTTCTGCTGGTTAATTTACTGCGGGAGGTTTGTTAGCGGCACTGTTTCTGCACTTCATTAAACCGCACTGTATGCTCCATCCGCATTTCAGGATTCGCTCCATATTACAGCAAATGAAAACTTGTCACGAGCGGCGAGACGGATATCACAGGAACTGAGAGATGTGAGGCTCGCCGGAAAAACTGTAGGAATGGAAAACGCTGCGTGAGAAGCGATGCGTCTATTAAACAGGTTCCTGCATCCCTGAACATAATAAAATGCTTTATTAAAACCACACGGAGAAGAAGGGGAAGTGATGAATGCATTTGTCTGTTTTCTAAGGTGAGTAATGTAACTTTATTGCTGATATGCCTCTAGTACATTCTTGAATATTGAATATAAAAAGTATGTGAATATAAAAAGTGTCTCTCTGAATGAGAGTCAAATTCAAATATCTTCACTGAACCCTCGTGTTCTTTGCAATCCATTGCACGAAGCAACAACAACAACAAAAAACCTAGCAACCATCCAAAAAACCATAGTAACCACCCAAAACAGCCTAGCAACCATCCAAAACACCATAGCAACCATATAATAAACCTTAGAAACCATCCAAAATACCTTAGTAACCACCCAAAACACCCCAGCTACCAAAAAAACACACCCTAGCAACCATATAAAACACCTTAGCAACCATCCAAAATACCCTAGTAAGCATAAAAAAACCCTTAGGAACCATCCAAAATACCCTAGTAACCACCCAAAACAGCGTAGCAACCACCCAAAGCACCCTAGCAAACATCCAAAATACCTTATTAACCACCAAAAACACCCCAGCTACCAACAAAAACACCCTAGCAACCATATAAAACACTTCAGCACCATCCAAAATACCCTAGTAACCATATAAAGCACCTTAGCAACCATCCAAAATACACTAGTAACCATCCAAAATAGCGTAGCAACCATCCAAAGCACCCTAGCAACCATCCAAAATACCTTAGTAACCACCCAAAAGACCCCAGCTACAAACAAAAAACGCCTTTGCAACCAGCCAAAACACCCTAGCAACAATATAAAACACCTTAGCAACCATCCAAAACACCCTAGCAACCATCTGAGCCCATAAACCACCCAGGATAGCTTTTGAAGATATTTCAAATTTCAAATTTAAAAAAAAAAAAAAACCTTTGTAAAATTATGACTTTTTAACTACTTGTGACAAATAAATGTCATTTATGAATACAATTATTAATTTCTTTAAAAAAAAAAGAAAAAACTACTAACACGAACTATATATAATAATATAATATAAAGATGCCTCAATTGTTTGATGCAATGAATTAATTATTAAATACATTTTTTTTAATATTAATTTCAAATGGAATTACTACTACACACCCTAGCAACCCCCAAACAGCCTAACAACTAATTGGAAAACCATAGCAACCCCAAAAATACCTTAACGACCTCCAAAACCGTCTAACAACTACTAAACACACCAGAGAAACCACCAAAAACACCATAACTACTTAGAAAATCCTACCAACAATCTACTGCTGTCCTAGCAACTACCCCAAACATCCTGGCAACCACAGAGCAACGCCCTAGCAACCAACCAGAAAACCCTAGCAACTACTCAAATGTACTACTTTCTTATGACTTCAAAAGGCTTTAAATAGTCACAAACACGACTGTACTGATACTTTCACACATGCACCTCCTCTTGACTCTTCCTTCTGAGCTCCTCGTGTGTTTCTTCACCTTCTGTCTGTATGAAGTTCACCGTATCAGTAACGAGCCCGTGATGTCAGCGACAGACGTTAATGAAGAACAGAGGATGCAGACGAGGGAAACGAGACCTGTGGAGCTGTAACGAGATGAAACACCTGATAACGAGAGCAACTCGACTGTGTAGTTGTGAGGGATTCCGAGTTATTCCTCCGTTAGTCGCACCTCTAACGAGCGAGGCCGATCCAAACAGGTCAAACTAAGAAACAAGCTCTCCGTTTCCGTTAGACCTTGTTTTCTGATAACCTTTCGAAGGTGACGATGACTTAACGACTCTCCTCTTATTAACACAAGACTGATCGTCTGCAGCTACCTTCATCATGTTTGATGTTCATTTAAATGTATACAGTTCTGACATTTCTACTCGATTTTGTAATTAAACTCAAGTGACTTGCAAATTTCACTAGTTTTTTTCATGCAACAATTAATTAATGTTTTCAGTTTTAGCCAATTGATTTATTTATTTTTGTCTACATTCATTTTGTATCATTTATAACTTTTTTTATTAAAAAAAATTGTGTCCTTTAGTAATTTTTTATTGTTTTTTTTTTTGTTTTGTTTTTTTGTTTGTGTCTATATAGATTTTATTTATTTTTTTATTTTTTTTGAGAAGCATTGCCTTGGCAACTAGTTGATTTTTTTTAATGTATTTCAGTTCAGTTAACATTCATTCATTCATTTATACATTCATACAGATTTTGTTTTGTTACTTGTCATCAGTGTTGTGGGTAACGCGTTACAAAGTAACGCGTTAGAGTACTCTAATTACTTTTTTCCTGAAATTTGTAACTTAACGCGTTAGTTTCGTGCGTAAGTAATCAGTAACTTCGTTATTTAAAAAAAAAAGTAATCCGTTATTTTAAGGAAAGGAAAATCCCGACTGCAGCCTGCTTTTTGTCAGACAGTAGTCCCAGGTCTACTGTGCCACCTGCGGATGTACAGTATCAGCGGAGCCGAAGCTCTGTGATCGTAAAGTCAATGGCTGTGATGCGTCTGTGCCCTGCGCCTGTGTGTGTGTGGGTCTTTTTTTTTTTTTTTTTGAACTCCCGGCAAGATAGCAGAGAGGACAGCGTTTGGTTTATGGAAGTACGCACATTATTTTCAATTTGTCAACGAAAAAGAAAAGAACATAACGGTAAAATGCACACTCTGCTTTGGTGAAAAGCTTCTGTCGACCGCCAAAAATTCTACCTCAAATTTAACGCTACGTTTTAATCACTACTTTGAAGAGTAAATGTAAGAGGACTGTGTTAAAGCGAATTTAGGCTTGTGACTGTGGGTGACACTTTAATAATAATTAGTTTGGCTATTAAGCGATTTGTCATTTGCCTGTGTGGCAGTAAAGGATTTAATTCGGTTTGTTATCATTTTTGTTTGACAGTTAGCTGTTAATTTCTGTTAGATCATTGGCTGGCTGGTTGTTCATCATTTCTAAATGGATTTAAATCTGCAAGCCTGTTTAAGGTTGTGTTTACAAGTAAGCATACTTGTACTTTGATAACTGTATTATTTAAAGTTAAAGAAAAATCAGGAGTTATCTTGTGGTGCTCATAATATACAGTAGCCTAGGCTACCCGGGCTGGGTAGGTGCGAATTTTATATATATAATATTTATATAATTAATAATATGTTCTGTGATAATAAATAAATAAAACGCCATGTGGAATAGCCTATTGCTGACTGTCTTTCCTGTTATTGTTATCCTGCAGTGTTAATTTAGTCGGATGACTGACGTTATTCATTGTCGGGAGTCACGACTTCTAGGTGCATTTAAAGGGGCCGGGGGCTGTGTCTGTCATGTGTGAGCCGCTGCAAACGGCTTTTAATTTTTGGTAACGCATGAGTACTCTAACGCGTTACTTTTATGAATAGGTAACGCTGTATCATAACTGATTACTTTTAATTGATGGTAACGTTGTAACCTAACTAACTACTTTCCAAAGTAACTATACCCAACACTGCTTGTCATAGCCCTGGTGTTTATTTATATATTTATTTATGTACTTTATTGGATTATTTTTTAATGCACTGCTGTTCATAAGTTCAGGAGTTTTTTGTTTTTATTTTATTTGCATTTTTTTAATTTTAATTATTATTTTTATTCTGCAAGAACACATTACATTGATCAAGTGAACATAACAACATATAATAATGCTACAAAAGATTTATATTTCAAATAAATGCTGTTCTTTTGAACTTTCTGTATCTGTGAATCCAGATTTTTTTTTTGTTTTGTTTTTTTTTTTCACAAAAAAAAAAAAAAAAAATCCGAAGATCACGTGACATTGAAGACTGGAGGAATGATGCTGAAAATACAGCAGAGCATCACAGAAATAAATTACATTTGAACATATATTTACATAGAAAACAGATGTTTTAACTTAATAATATAAAAAAGATGATGCTTTATTGTCAGTCAAGTCTTTAACACCAACAAATTTAATCTAAATAACACAGCCACTATAAATTGCAGTCTTTCTGAGCAGAAGAGATGTCTAAATGTACATTTGACATTGTAAATGCAACATGTGGCTTTTCTCTAGCATTTTTGTGGTTTAAACACTCATTTGGAACTTCAACTTTAAATTAAAGAGGGTTAGGGTTAGGTTTAGAGTTATGGTTAGGGTTAGGGTTAGGGTTAAGGTTAGGGTTAGAGGGTTAGGGTATGAACAGCTCTTTGCATTTTACAAGTTAAAACATCAGAGCGCGTCACACACTGGCGCAGATCTGCAGATCTGTGATTCACATACAGCACGACTCTGATTCTCACATTCACACGTAGACGCTTCCCAAAGATCCAGCGGCTGGACAGAGATGAAGGGGCGAGTGGCGGCGAGGAACCAGACGCCCTCAGAGACACAGACAATACGCTCATATTTCTTCTTCTCTAAACCTGACAGGTTTTTGGCTGTCATGGCACACAGAGCACTTTCAGGACACTGTCTCAGAGGCAGAAAAAGCTGATCTGAAACGCGCTGCTTTTGTCCCGCTCCCGCAGCAGAATTTCCCCTTTCAAAGCCATTATAAAGGCTGTGTTCATGCAAAATGAACACCCTGTCATCGTTTGTGTGACCCACATTCAGCGCTCGGATCTGGCAGCGCTCAAAACTCATCTGCAAACGCACACATTCATGCACGCTTGACGTCAATGATGCCAAACCATTCCTCGTGTCTCAGATCATGACATTTGGGAAAGACACTGCAGACAAAAACACTGTGTTCATGCACTGGTTAATTCTGATAAATTGGGTTTAATAAAGTTTTTGTGTGTGTGTATGTGTTTGTGTTTTATAAAAAGAAGTGTTTATTATTTTACTTATTATTTATAAAAAAAATTAAATAAATGTATCTCTTTGCATTAAACGAATTGTTTATTATAATATAATATATAAAAAAAAGAAAATAAAAAACTATTATAACATAAAAAATATATAAAATCAGAACTGTTTGTGCTCATATCTTCACAAACCCTAAATAGAATAGAATAGAATAGAATAGAATAATGAAAAAAATAAATTTAAAATATATTAAACGAAAACTGTTTGGTTTTTATATCACTAGGAGATCAATAAATGTAATATAATATAATATAAAAATAGTAAATGTACATATAAAAAATATAAAATAAAATAATAAGTGATAGGCTAATAAATACATTAAAATATTTAATAAATAATATAAACATATGAAACAAAAAGTCGTTGGTTTCATATCTTTACCAAACAACAACATCAACAATAATAATAATAATAATAATAATAATAATAATAATATGAGCCAAATTTTTAAACCTGACCTTATCCAGTGTTCATATTTCAAATCAATGCATATTTACGTATATAATATTTCATTTGCATATTAAAAGATCACTTAAATAAAAATGTTTGAAAACTTGTAAAAACAAAAAAAATAAATAAATAAATTGATTAATTAATAAAAAAAAATAATTAACTGGGAAAGTGGAGATAGATTAGTTAAAATGTTAACCTGTGATTTCTCACTCAAACCTCTCTTAACTCTTTGAATATAAAATAAAAAGATGAAGTTATTTTAGCTGTGCATCTCCTTTTGTTCTCAAGTAAGAGAGAAAGAAATGATGGTAGAGGTGAACGATTCCTTTATAATAAACTCTCAGATGCTCAGATAGTGTTCTACTGTATTTGCCAAGGAATAAACCTCCTCAAACTCATCATTTAAAGCACATCCGAACCTTCATCTGCTTGGCAGCGAGGAGCCCTTATTTCTTATTGATTCGTCCATCTCCCTCGGCAAGAACTAACACTTAATTCACATTTGACTTCGACTCTTAATCTGGTTTGAGTGATAATGTGTCTGCTCTGGTTTCTGAGAAGGTCAAGCAGAACACGGCTGAACTGTACGAGTACTGAACTGACCATATGGTAAAAATATCATATCACGGTTTTATCACGATTCTTTGTCATGTTGGCTTGACGTTTTGCAAGTTGTCTGAGCATTACAGCCGAACTAATTACCCTATTATAAAGTAAAAAATAATAAAGTGTTCTTATTTTTTTAGTAACAAAGATAAAAGAAAGTCAAAGATACACATCACAACTACACATAATACACAAATAAAACAAACAGTGATTTATTTCCAGGTACAACAGGTGTATTTAGCAGGAGCATTCAATAAATTTAATGAACAAATATAAAAATAAAACACTATATAAACTGATTCCTGTCCAGTTTCTTCAATCGAGAGCAGTGAATGATATTTCTCTGTGTTTTATTAATGTTAAAGGAATAGAGTCTGGATCAGTTTAATGGGGTTAGTAAAGCACTCAGTAGCTCCGCCCACAGTAGTCCCGCCCACAGTAGCTAGGCCCACAGTGGAATCCTATTGGTCTGCCAACAGCACGCTGAACATGAGATATTTCATGAGTTACACTGTCGAGTGTGTTTCTGCTGTATATCATCACCTGTCTGACTGCTGCCGGAGTAACCGAGGTCTGTGTGTTCATCCTATCAGAGTTAATTAGCCACAGAAAGAGCCCTGACCGCCGTAAACCACACTGCACACACGAGACCAGATCTAATAACGCTGCTCTGCTGATTTCTGTGCTCTTTCAGACTTTCTGTGCTGACTGATTCACAGTGTCACAGCTTTATTTTATTATACAATCTGGATACCAGTGTTAAAATGAAGGCTGCACACACACACACACACACACACACATACATATATATAAGATATGAAACCAAATGGACCAAATATTGAATATGTTTCGATTTTTAAACAAATCATCCCTGATTTTAATAATGCTTCCTAAATAAATCAAACTAAATAGACACAAAGTTCAGTTTTATTAGAGTTAGAGAATAGTCATTTAAACCAGATACATGAAATAAAACCATTTCCTATCATTCTGTGTGGCAGCACAAGAGACAAAACACACAAATGCATCACAGGTTGTCTCTTATAATGCTCATTTTTGCTATTCATCGGGTTCCACAAGTGTTTTTTGTGTTTATCTAGGAGATGAAAAGATAGAAGCATGAAAGTGTCCATTTCATTCAAACCAAATCATTATCATGTCTTTTCGAAGGAACTTTCCAACAGCAAAACAACATTCATTATCTGTGTCTGGATGATCTTAAAGACGACACTAAAACAGATTTCTGTGCAATCCTTCATCTGCGTCTCAGTGAGATGCATCACATATTAAAGTGACTTTAAGACACTAAATAGTGTCAATTATGACTTTGCTTTGTTTCTCAGGTCTGATAGTGATGGCCCTCGTCACATTTCATCATAACAGTGAAGTTTTCAGAGAGCCACACAGACGACGAAGCCGTCCTGAATCTCAGCACATCATTGCTATAATCATCAGCTTCAGGTTTGAGTGAGAAAAGCCTGTGGGCTGTAAACAGAGACCTTATTACATTATATTATTGAAGAGATATATCAGTCCTAAACCTCACCCAATCCTAACCACAATCAATATTATATATATATATATACTTTTTTTTGCTTAAGACCATCTGCAAATGTTAATTCATAAAATAAAATGTTAGGGTTAACCTTGCATCTTTCTGGGGGGAAAAAGCAGCGATTTATATGTAGCTTATTTATAGCTATTTCCCAAAGTTTCAATTGCTTAATTAATTCTTCCAAATTATTTCTTAAAACTAACCAAAATGTTAAATATTTTACTTATAATTCCTGCACTGGAGAGACTTAGTGTTGCTTTAAAAAAAAATAAAAAAAAATAAATAAATAATAAAAATATCGGTATCGGCCATAATGAGTTGAAAAAATATCGGCATTTCCGATATCGTAAATTTTTTTACTATTGTATATAATGTATATAATTGTATATAATATACTATTATATAAATACATATTGAATATCTTAATATTTTTATATAAAATTATATATAAATGTTCATTGGATTTCACATCATTAAATTAAAAAAAAACATATTTATATATATAAATATGAATGTAAATATAATAATATAATATAAATCATATATATACACACACACACACACACACACACAGCTTTTCACTTGATTCAAAATGATTTAAAAAAATCACTTCAATACTAAGTATTTTTTATATATGGTTAAATTGTTATAAAACAATAATAATAACATTATTAAATATTATATTTAATATAATAATTTAATATCAACAAGTATGAAATAATACAAAGAAATCCTTAATTATTTAGCAAAACTGTGAAGAACATTTCTTGATTGTTTTAAGCTTTCTAACAAACTGACTGAAAAAAGATCAGACTGTTTTTTGAGCAAATACATACTAAAGCAATAATTTACAAGTGGCCACGCGATTACTTATTATGAATACAGTCAATCTTTGCAAACTTTGAGTGCCTTATTACTTTTATGGGTAAAAAACCAAACAATATTATGAAAACAACATTTGATTAGGACATTATTTGAAGCAGCAACCTTGAAATTAATAAGAAGAACCATCTTTAGCAATAAAACCATCTATGACCAGCTCTATCCTCCAGTTTACAGTCTGTTGAATGAATCTGATCTGATTCCTGCATATGTGTCTGTGCATCGCTTGATTGTGAAGATTTCACAGACACGTCTCTAGTGAAAAACTCCGCCATGATCCTTTAGCAGCTTCTCATTGTGTAATTTTGATTAAGAAACTAATTCGGCAGACCGCTTCGGCTTTGTCAGATTGTCAGTCTTGGCAACAACCCAACACAGATCCAATCTGATCCAAACAATGCATGCTGGGTAACGCTAGTTATTCCCAGAACGAGACACTCACAGCAATAAAATGCAGTTTGAAAGCCAATATTTACTCTTTATAATCTATAAAGTAGCACTGAGCAAATACAAAACGTTCCAAAGTAACAAGCAATAATGACAAATTTAATAAACAAAGTTTTTCTAATTAAAAATGCACTATACTATATGCATTGTTATACAGGTTTATAAAGCTAAATTGAGAACTTTAAGACCGTGTAAAAGAAATAAGTAATTTTTAGAAATAAACTGAAGCAATACATCAATATGGTCTCTAAATATACATAAAAAATGTTGCATTAGCAAAAGCTTGAAAACACATTTTTTCTATTATTTTTAAGTAATTTTACATTAAACAATGCTTAACTAGAATAATGAAATAACTTTTACTGTACCTTCTGACAACACTGTTAAAACTGATGCTCTTCCTCAGTATATTTTGTCCTGTTTTTCCAGCGCAAATGTCTTACGATTTCAAAATCAAGATACATTTACATGAGAATTAGAAGTAGTAAAATTTTAGTAAATAGTAGTATACATTTTAGGTTTTTCCGTGAAATGTATTAAAGTGAGTTTATGATTGAAACAAGAACAAATATCGGCCAATATTATTCCACCATTTAGGTTTTTGTTCCCCACTGACAGATATTTGTTATTGTTTTAAGAATAAATACATTTTATTTTGTTTAATTTCTAAAAAAAAAAAAAAAAAAAATATATATATATATATACATTTTTAAGCGTTTTAATATATTTGTCAATATGTGGATAAATATGTTCATGGAACATGATCTTTACTTAATGTCCTAATGATTTTTGGCATAAAAGAAAAATCTATAATTTTGACCTACTGTATACAATGCTTTTTGGCTATAACTACAAATATACACTCCAGTGACTTAAGACGGTTTTTGTGCTCCAGGTTCAAATATTGTTTCATTTTTATTATTATTAAGAAAGCGCGAGAGAGTATATATATATATATATATATATATATATATATTCAAGTCTATATTTGTACTCTTGTGTTTGACTTCAGTTCACCTGCTGTTGAACATCTGTCTGCTTCATGCACTGTTTCTTGCTCTTGCATATATTTCATGACTAGCTGCTTATCCTTGGTCATTTACCCTGGCCTGCGGCACGGACTGAAGTGCTGTCACGGGCCGCTGCTTCACTGGGACACTTATTATCACTGCCAAACCGAGTGTGTCTGCTGGACGTCCTGTGTTGGCGCCTGTATTCACTCAGGTCCTGATAAAATACTGTAGTGCAGTGTAGTGCACTTCTGAGGTGATGAAACACATATATACTGCATATATCTCTAAGAAATGAAACATTCTTCTCTCTGAACTTTATGCAACTTAATGGCCAATTTGGAGAGCATTAAAATCTTCACAGTATTTACAATGTCGCCTGTATATTGCATATTAGTAGACAAATCATAACACATGAATATTCAATACATTGCCTATAGCCTAAGCAATAAGTAACAGTTTCTTTTGTCTTGTATATTTAAATTAATTTAAAATGCAAAACTATATTTTAACTAAACACTTCTGTTAATCTTAGTTTTTGCATTGTTCTGCTTTAGCCCTGCCCACTATGACATCTCATTGGCAGAAAGTACTGATATATGGTAAACAAAAAATAGCCCCGCCCACTATGCAGTCTCATTGGCCCAAAGTCCTGCTATATGTTAAATAACAAATAGCCCCACCCACTATGACATCTCATTGGCCGAAAGTACTGCTACTGCTACATATTAAACATCAAATCCCGTCCGAATGGCTGTTATTGAGTGGCTTTAAAATATTCAAGCAGCTTCACCTTCTGAAGGACCTTTATGCACGGACAGATGGATGGATGGCGGCACATAAACAGTATTCCAGATGATAAATTTCACTGGTCAACCATCTGCAGCTCATTTATCTTTCTCTGCAAGTTGTTTACCTACACCTGTGGGATGTCGCCTGCTTTGAAATGCAGGTCATATCTGAATGTGTGTTCCTCTCATACCAGCGTTGACTTCCTCTCTGTGTCTAATTCACACGATTGAGTTTGAGTTACTTCATTAAGTCCTGTTGTTTCTCTGTTTCTCTGACTGTGAGTCTGTTTGCAGCATGATTTGACCTCTGTGCCAAGGTTCCTCTTTAATTTTAGATGAGTGCGTAGGAGACGACGGGTTTCTGTGAGGATTAGAGTCTCACGGGAGACAAATGCACCAAAATACCTTCATGCGGTAAATATTACCTGGTTTGTGCTTGCGTAATATGCTAAAATCCCATTGGATTAGCTGTAAAGAACATATAATGGGATCCAAGGTAACACATTAAGGTTAGAAAAAAACATTTGTGGGAACAATGTTTTGAAATATTTCTTAAATGTCCAGTCCAGTTTTTTAAGGTTAAAAAAATGCTTCTTATTTGGACCGAATATTCAAACTTTTAATATTCTAAGAACACTAAAATGTCTAGTTTTCTTGTTGCGATTAGAATTTTATTCTAAAGTTACAAAAAAAAAAAAAAGTTTCTTAGAATATGCCACAAACTTTATTTTCTCCCAATATTTAAGGTTATCTGAATGTTTATTTTTAGTATTCTATAAATGTTAAAATGTCCAGTTTTATTATTATGACTAAAATGTTTAAGGTTACAAAATCGATTCATACAACATTCTACTAACTTTTTTTTAAACTTAAAATGTATTGTTATTCGATTTTTAAAAAATATATAATCTAAGGACATTGAAATGTTCAGTTTTCTTGTTTCTTCTGGAGTGAGGTATATTATGATTGGCTGATTTGAAGGCTCACATCTGATTGGCTAAAGGGAACCCACACAAATGACAATTTGCAAATACGGATTCAACAATCAATCTAGATAGTAAAGATTGACAAGTCAAATTTGATATTTGGCTTGAGAAAGCTGGACCAGAACGAAAAATAGTATGCTTCTATCATGATTACAATGTTGCTAGCATGTTTCTAGCATTATTAGCATGTTGATTGCATGTTTTTAAAAAGTTAATATCGGTAAATTTTATTCCAAATCTGCACCATTGATTTGTGGAGTTCCTCAAGGTTCAATTCTTGGACCAATCCTGTTCTTACTGTATATGCTATCCTTTTGGTCTATCTTTAAAAATGTATTTTCATTGTTTTGCTGAGGATACTCAGGTGTACTTTTATGAAAACAGGACAAGAGGTCAAATATGTCTTTACTAAATTGTCTACTTGAAGTTGACCTATGGATGTCAGCAATTTTGTTTTTTTACATTTAAAAAGAAAGTAAGACAGAGATATTTTGATTTAGGAACTCTGATTCCCAAGGTCTCTCTGATTTGGGGAACTTTTCTCCTTTCTGTAAATCCATTGTTAAGAATATTGGGATTCAGTCTGATATCTTTCTGAAATTTGATAAACAGATCAACTCAGTGATTAAATCCTGTTTCTTTCATTTGAGATTAATAGCTATCTAGAATCCATCTAGCAATTTTAAGAAGCTTATTCATGCCTTTATTTCTGTATGATTTAATGTGTTGCTAGTGATTTAGCACACCACTAACATGTTTCTAGAATTAATTAGCACATTGCTAGCATTAATAACATGCTGTTAGCATGACTTTGTACACTGATAGCATGTCCTAGGCTAGTCGCTAAATTTGGCTAGTGATAGATATTTTTTTTCTCAATGTTATGACAACGTATATCCAACATTAATAAAGACTAATGAGAACATTCCATGAAAATAACTTTAAGAACATTTTGTCCAATAACTTTTGAAAAACATTTCTTGTTAGCTGGGATCTCCTGATGCATTATGGGAAGAATGATTCTCCAGTGACTGTGTGAACTTTCAACTTGTCCTGATGTTATTTTCTAAGTCTTCTGTTTAATTCTTTGACTCTGAAATGAGACAATCGGCGTCAGCGATCCCATTCAGTGCGATATCCGCCCTGAGCGTCCATTATAGTGCTAAGCTTTCCATGTGGGAAAATTGGATTTAATGCAAATAGGCTTTGATAGAAAGACAAAAAATGGGGAAAATGAGCTTGCGTGTGTTTGCTTGGCCCAGATCCACAAAGTCTCATTTCACGCTGGGGCATATGGATTAGCACAGCACTAATAAGCTACCAAAAGCTTTCCTGATTAGAAATAACTAAACTTGGGCTGGAGAAGGACAAATAAATGGCTAGACTGTTGTCTCCATTAGCATTCACGTCCAGATTTGACATTTAAGACGCTTCCGGAAAGATGCTTTCTATTAATTGCCAAACCTCTTGGACCGTGGAGTCAAATGTGAGCGAGATGATGGATGATGCAAAGCGCCGCGTGTTAAAGTCTGTTTTACAGGCGACGTCTCGAAGGGCTTTGATGAGAGCCGGAGATTGGTCAGGCTTTTGATCTTACAATAACCGCGAGAAACAACTAAGACTTCAAGGCGATGGGAGACAGAAAGGGTCATGGCTCTAGTCGCTTTTCATATTCAATATTTAATCATTTATGCTCAGAACTTACAGTATGCTTCTGGAGTGAGGCGTATTATGATTGGCTGGTTTGAAGACTCGCATCTGATTGGGTAAAGGGAACATTAGAAACATTCAGATGTGTGCTAATATACCTCTGTGTATAACTTGTGTTTTGCATTAGTGAATGTAAGTGTGGTCATGCATCATATGAATTAAGTTTCAAGTGAATTTCTGTATGTGAATACACACTAGTGTTCAAAAGATTTGGGTTAGTAATATTAATCTTACTTTAAAAAAAAAAAAAAAGTGTGAATCCTGTATAAAGGTGCATTTAATAGATAAATTTCCATGATTTTTGTCATTATATAGATGACTTTTCACAATCATTTTTCAGTGGTTTATTTATCAAACCTTACAATTATTTTAATTATTTAAGTTTTTGAAATAAACTAATACTTTAAATCATCAAGGATGCATTAAATTGATCAAAAATGGCATTGAAAAAAATGTATAATGTTACAAAAGATTTATATTTCTAACAAATGCTGTTCTTTTTCAATTTCTATTCATCAAATAATCCTAAAAAAATTAAGATGTTTCACAGTTTCCACAAAAATATTGGGCAGCACAACAGATTTATTTCTGAAGATCATGTGACACTGAAGACTGGTGCTGAAAATATAGATTTGATCACAGAAATAAATTACAGATTTAACAAATATTCGTATAGAAAACAGTTATTTTAAATTGTAATAATATTTCAAAATTTTTACTGTACATTGGATCAATAAATGCAGCCTTGGTGAGCAGAAGAGACTTCTTTCAAAAACATTAAAACTGCATTGACTTAAAACTCATCACTTTGTCGAATCGTGTCTGGTACGGATAGAAGTCTTGATCTTTGGTCACTACTGAATTAAATCTCAGATAAAAACATGAAGGAACAATGTGAAGAACATTGTAATTCTCTTTTTGAAGTTCCACAGTAATTGCTTTTGTCAGTCACTGCTACGGCTATTAGTGCAGCTCTGACATCTCAAGCCTTGAGTGTAAATAGAGCCAGAGCCCAAAGCGAGGAAACGCAAATGATCATTTGAAGACAGCGAGAGCCGAGTGAAGAGGAGACGGCCTTCTAGACATTGCTTTGTTAAATAACAGAAGAGGAGGAGACGCACATCAAAGTCTGCAAGAACAAATTGAGAAGGGAGTTTATAACGTGCCATCACTGCTGGAGTGCAGGGGATCGGTGGAGAGCAAGAGAGGGAGACCCATGTCTTGTTACTGCGCCAGATAAATATTAGGTCTTAATTAGCTCTAGAAAAGACTAGTTAAGAAGAGATTTTTTTGTTCTTGATTAATGTGATTATTCACTATAGCAGAGCTCATGTAACCACTAAAGTCATGATTACATTCTAAATATAAAGCAGGTGAAATAACAGTTAAAAATTAATTTAAACAATTGTAGTATCAGGGTGCAACATAACAAACCTGGAAAAAGTGAAGGAGGTCAACACTACATATATATATTTGGGTAGAAAAAAAAAAAATAAATAAATTTGAATTTATCCATGCAGAACAGCATTGTTTTAATATTATGCAGATACTGTTAAAGTTATTATTATTATTATTATTTAATAACAATATTATTATTTAGTTTTTTTTGGGAGCCTTTTCATTTTAGTATAGAGAAATGTTGCCTGTTTTTAATTTATATCAGCTAAAGTAAATTATTGCAAGTAATGTGCAATTTATATTTCGACCACAGATGGCGATAGAGAGATCAAAGTTCTATAGCGCGGCTTTATTTCGATCTATAAAGACTAGAAGATCTAGTCCTGATGAAGTCCTGAAACTGTTTGGAGCCTCAGAAGGGAGTGATTCAGAGCGCACTACATATACCGCACTCACAATACACATCAGTAAACAGCAGTCAGTTCTGATTGCATTGTGTGAGCCTCACACAACAGAAACAACATCACTAATCTGTTATCGTTTCATCAGCACCGCACATGTGGAAGTGTGCAGTAAAGCTCCAGCTCTCATAAAGCACTCGATGCTCTGTTAAATGATTATCTGCTGGATTAGACGTGTGTATTCAACAGCAGCTCAAAGATCCCGCTCCGCTGCAGATATTTTTGTGTTAAAGCGTGTTTATGTAGAACAGGATTACAGATAAGAAGATTTGTAGTTTCTAGAGTTTCTTATGGCAAACATGTACAATTTATTTTCCTAAGACTCCCAAATGAAATCTATGACTCGCCGTCGTCTCAGTTCAACTCGCTTTGAATTTCCCTTTTTAAAGCGGTGGTAAATCTCCCCGATAGCTTTCATTCTTGCAATGTGGAATAGAATAAATTACACCTACCAGCACAGCATTGAAAGCACCATGAAAACCTGACATGTTTGCAGAACGTCGTAATTACCAGGTAGGTTCACTTCATTTCTTCAATTTCAGTTTGCATTCATGCCTATACACACATGAAAGGCAGATGTGTGTATAAATATAAAACCACACCGGCGTTTATACTATGAACGCCACAGTTACCAAAGCAATAAAAGCATTTTCCAGAGGAATCAAGTCTGTGATCTGTACAACGCCACATCTTCAAGCTGTCAGATCTTTCATGAGGATGAAACATGAAAACAACACTGACTACATTCACAAGCCCTCAAATCACATTTACATCATTTATCTAACTGTATTTAACTATACTTTCAATATCGTATGTTCTTAAGAAATGTATCTTTTAACACAGTAAGTATTGATTTTGTGCAAAGTGATGCATGTTTGGTTTTCAACCAATAAAAATGGGTAAAAATCAACAATTGAACATTGAGTCATATTGGGCACCCCATATCTCTGGGATGAAACCATATAGAGCTTAAAAAATTACATTACAAAATAAAAGTTAAGAACCAGAATCTAAAAGGATATTACGATACCTTAAACCCGCCTTGAGTTACAAGCACGCAAACTTTGGAAAAATATAAGTATGGCACACAAAGGGGTATGTTCAATGCAATTGTTTTGATAGAAGGAAACACTATACATTTTTAATTTTAACATTATTTGTTCTTCAGACATTCCACTTTAAAATATATATATATTTTTTTTTAATTCGTTTTTTCACGGTGTACAATTTAAAAATGTATTCATGGTGGCACATTGACATCCCAATATCTCTGGAAATTAACCACACAGAGCCTTAAAAATTAAGAAAGCCAAAGGAAAGTTTGAAAAGAACTAGAATATAAAAGGGTATTAATATATCTTTAATACTTCTTGAATTACAGGCATGCAAACTTCAGGAAAAAGCACACAAAAAGTGCTTTTCCCCCATTTTCGGACTGCCACCACTGACATATAACACAATAAAGATTTCAAGAAGTCAACAGATACTTACAGACAAAAACAATCTCTTTGTAAAAAAAAAAATAATAATAATAATACAATGATGCTTTCTAAAGTTTATCCTCCTGTATTTTGGCTCCGAATCTCATGTGAAATGGCATTTTTTACAAAATAGTGAATTATGCAGTAAATATCACAATTAATATCTTGACTTTTTCTTATCCACTTAAGCTTTTCTAAACTGAAATATTCTGTTTTTCGATAGCAGTCATCACGTCAGAATCAGAAAATCAAATTTACCCCAAAATCGATGCTGTTTGTGAAGCTTTGAATGTCGAGACATTTGTGTAAATAACAAGCAAGTAAACGTGTTGTTTCTGTCTAATAGTATTTCTCTCTCTCTCTCTCTCTCTCTCTCAAACACACACACACACACACACACCTGTACCCGTGATGCAGAAGCACTGGTGTTTATGAGACGCTGCCCTCGGCGCTCGTTCACTTCAAACCACTTAACACCCGAGCAAGAGTCACAGACCCTCGAGTAATCGCTGACAAACAGCCTCTCGTTCTGTTTGTTTCTGGAGAAGAGCTCGTCAGACGGAGCAAACGAGCCACAATAAAACACGCCAGACATCTGAAACAAGATTAGCTGATGATGCAACCAAACGCTTAAACGACAAACTAGAAAATCAACAACATCTCCAACCTGCGGATTCACGCTTTACACTCCCTTTAACTCAATCACACAGCCTGGCTTATTGCTTTCATAAAACAATATGATAGAACACACCGATTAAGCAGAAGGCGCGTTTTTTATTCATATTTCATAACTGCTCATTTAGCAGATGCTGCTATCCAAAGAAACGAACAAATGAGGAACAACTGAAGGGAGCAACTGATCACATTAGAGGCAATAAACCACTGCTAATGTAAACACTCAGAACACTAGCCCCGCCCCCAGACTAATCCGATTGGCCCACTCTTTCATAACTGACATAAAGTGGAACAGCAGTAAAAACCCATTCATTTTCTTCATAGGGGAACTGATTTGAACAATAACTGTTAGACAGGCTTACTGTGAGCCACGTGGCTGTTAACCGATGGCCTTTGCTTTTGTTGAAGCCACCAAACTGCATTATTTGAACTTAGTGTAAATTAACAGCTGAAAAAACTACATTACCCATAATTCCGCTGCAAAATCTCCACCAATCAAATAATCCAAATCAGGGATACAGCATACAATATAGAATGATGTTTCTGTATTTTGTCTGAAAATTCAGTATATAATCAATAGTTTTATTTAAATGCCATTCACAATGTTTCAAAGGGATTGTCTGATATTCAAATATTTTTTGGAAAACCCAGTGCAGCTGAACGTTCGTCAAATCCTATCATTTATCAAATACTGAAGTGTTTTAGCATGACATGGATCTTAAAAAGCTAAATGAGTCATGTATCTGTCACATGCTTATGAAGAACAAACTTGAAGAAAGTGCAAATGGAACATAAAATAATTGGGGATTTATCGGTCGACCACTATAATATAATATATAATGCTATTTGATTGATTGATGGATTGACCAATCATTATATTGACATACAAGGAAATGTGTCGACCAATTAATCAACCAATACATAAATAAATACACCTGATTCAAATAGATTTTCCATACTTTTTCCTTCATTGACCTTGACAGTTTAAACCTCCTGTTTAATACAGATATCATACTATAAAAATGTTTTGATAATTAAGCTTTAATTATGATTCTGACAGATGAAAATCTGATTCTATTGAACTGAGGAAAAAAAAAAAACAGTTAGAGAACAGTGAGTTAAAAATACAAGCAGAAAGTAAAGGTCATCGGCGGGTGGCTTTATAACACAGATAACAAGCTCTGTCTTTGAAGACTTGAGCGCATACGCAAAGCTCAGAAGATGAGAAGGACGCTGATTAACCTGCAGCCAATCGCAGAAGAAGATCGTGTACAGAGTCGCAGATCTGTCAAATGTGCAAGTTACTCAAATGAAGGCAAAAGCCACTTTTAATATCCGTGTGGAATGGCTTTTCTTGTGCAGGTGTTGCAGAAGTGGTTTACTTCGCTGTTTCTACCAGTGAAGCTGACAAACACTGAGCTCTTACACTCTTTACTGTCACAGTAAACCCTGAGATTCTTAAAAACAAGATATAAACAGTCAAAAAATGTCTAGGAAAAAAATTAATCATTATTGTTGCAATCAATCAATCAATTACATAATTGTGGGGAAAAAATGTATGGGAACAAGCCATTATTGTTATAAAATGTAATAAAATTAAATTAAATAATTATTTAAAAATATCTTTAAATAAAATATAATTAAAAAAAAAAATTTACAACTTTTTTCATAAAATAGCTATCGTATATACCAAAAAAAAAAAAAAAAACACTTTAAGTTCAGTTGCTGCCTTGAGTTTTTATGATTTAATCGAAAACATCACAAGTAATTTTAACTTTCATTATATTATAGGATTAAAAAAATTGAGTTAAATTCTGTACAAGTTACAGTAATGGAAAAACATGTTATCATGGTTATCATTATTACAGTTATTAATGATGTTGGCTAAATAATGATAGTATACTTTCAAACAAATTTACTGTAAAATGACACATATCTCTGACTGCTAAAGAAAAACAGCAGATATGAAGATCCATATGAGAAGATGAACGCATGCTAAAATAATTATTGATTGACAAGCATCTGTTGGTAAACAGCATTTCCCCAAAAAGAGTCTGAACCAGGAGCAATCCTACAAAATGTTGATTCATATTCATGTTTTCATGCGTATTTGCTAAAAAAAAAAATAAAAAAAAAAAAAAAAAAATTTGAGAACAAAGAGTCTTTAATCCACTTCCGGGCCGTCATTCTTTGCGGTATTTGGGCCGAGAGAAAAGTCATCGTGTGGCCCGGATCTGGGCCAGAAGACATTTGCTATGTGGGAATATGCTGATTTATTATTATAATTATCTATATTTGCAACAACTGTGCTGCCAATTATTTTTTTGTAAGCTGTGATACTTTTTTCAGGATTCTTTGATTAATAAAAAGTTAAAAAGAACTGTATTTATTCAAAATAGAAATCACTTCTTAACAACTGAACACATCCTTTCTGAATAAAGGATTCTTTCTTAAAGAAAAGAATACAAATTTACTGACCCCAAACTTTATAGTAGTGTATATATATTCATATTTCATATTCATATACTATATATGAAACCTACCTGCAGTTTTAGTCACTGTAAAATGAGGATGCTGTCAAAAATAATCACTGAAATGCAGCATAAACTCCAGCAGCTTCACACAAACAGTGTGGCAGTAATAAGTCTGCTAGTGTCTCCGCAGCTCAAGGCTCTGTCAGTGAATGTGTGTCATAAAGCTTCATTTAGTGCGTGAGCAAACATTTAGTCCCAGCAATTTACTGCAGGCTTTTCATAGCTGTCAATTACAGCATCCAGCAGGTGAGAGAAAACCGGACAGTCACATGCTCATTGTGCTAAATTCAATTATTCCCATCGAATGCGATCCTGAGGCTGTGTCTCGATGAATAATGATGTCACGCCCGAGAACCGGACGGACGGGCCCCGAGTCTCCGTTAATGACCGTGACTGGAATAATCAGCCTGCGATGTTGCACGACGAGCGCATGATAAATGCATCAGTTTGCATGAGCGTGATGCTTCGACTGGAGCTGCCGAGTTGAACTTAAGCTCTGGACTGTAAATTATAGATTTAGTATCACAGACTGTATACTGTATACTGCCTCCTTTACATGGAGTTTCTGAACAAATATCAAGTGAACTACTCTAAACGAGCATCAAAACATTCTGCACATATGAGCGTGTTCCTCTATTGATGCACAGTACAACTGCACAGCAATCATTTATTATCTTATCTTTATTATCTATTGTCTTGTCTTGCACACACACACACACACACACACATGGAAGATGGTGCAACTCACTAGCATGGACGACATTCGTCGATTTTACCGTTTAATTTGACAAAACTACCGTCATATCACACACAGCAGCTGCAAGTTCCTCATGGCAAACCGTCAAAATAAAAGTTTAGTTTAACATGAAGAAACTGTTAAAAATATTTTACTAATTAGCAGTTTTAAGACTCAATGTAACAACAATGCTACTACTAATACTACTACTTCTAAATATTAATAAATCTTTATTTTTAAAGGAATAATCACACTTTATTATTTTTTTTTTGTTTGCCAAAAAATATATATTTTTTTTTCATTTCATTAGAATAAATGAAATAGTTTTATGCTTTCATCTAATTACCAGAAAAATGTAAAACACTTTATATATAGCTTTATTATTGTTTAAAAAAGATTTTAAAATATGGTTTAAAATACAGGTCTGTGGCTATTAATTTCTTTATTAATTCACCATTTGTAATCTGATGTTTCCTATAATTTTTTTTAGACATATCAATGGCATTTGTATTAAAACTATATACATTGAATGTAGTAAAAAAAGGGAATCGAATCACTTTTACAAGCAATACAAGCTTGACATTTCTGCTTGTAAATCCTTCAGAATGCACCAGACACACACACATTTCTGAACGTTACACCTTATATATATTACACTCTCTCGCCCAAACCCTGCCATGTCTGCTGACTCAAAGGAACGGAGCGGTCGATGCCCAAATCCTGCCGAAAACACTGGACTTTACTCACGAGAGCGAACACAGCCTTGAGCGACACTGACGACTGATAAAGAGTCTGTCAGCGTACAGGAGCCGCGTACATTTCACTTCACTTCAATACAAACACACCGTCATCTGTTCACACCTCCAGCAGTTAAACTCTTTATCATTCTCCACCGGTTCCTGATAACTGTTCAGAAGCAGCTGTCAGTCACTGGGGTTTATATGTACACTATATAAACACACGCCAGTGAGGAACGAATAAAGCTGTCATGAAGGATGTACAGCGCTGTCTCACTGAATGAATAACACTCCAGTGAATGAATGGCATGTACGGCATGAGGACACTTGAACACTTTGGTTAATATAAATCAATCAATGCATCTTTATAAACAACCATTAGTGGATGCTTTAGAAGTGAGATGAAATGGAGATAGAAAACATCATCATATTTTCTTCATAAGGCAACACTAAAGCATATACCGCTATATGGCTGTAAAAACAGACCGATGACATCATCTCGTTAATGACATCATTGCAGGCTCTTGAGGAAGAGGAAGCTGCTCCTCCTAACACATAAATACATGCTGTCATTTAGACAATAAGAAATACAAGGGTATATGAGGAGCAAATCCTTCAGCCGTTATGAACTGTGCGGCTGCTTTCATACTGAAGGTGATAGACATGTTAACTGGATTACTGTTTGTCTGCAGGCGTCCGTTTGTCATTTGTTCTGTGCTTGAGGGACGAGCTGATTACAAACCGGACTGTTTCATAATACGCCTGGAGCCACAAACACAAAAACCTGCGGCTGCATGCTAACACCTCTCCAAGCACAGCTCAGATTGGGCTTTATTCATTCATCTGTTATCGGCCCTCGTCCGTCTCACCTGCAGTCGCTCAGAGAAAAACACAAGCTTCATTCATCTGCTCAACTCTCTTATTTACTGCAGGAGAAGCAACCCTGAACTGACCCTTTAATAATGCATACATTTTTATGAAAAAAATAATGTGATTGAAATATTTTAACGCAGTTAACGCACTGGCTCCACCCCCAGAGATTTCATATAGTTGAATGCTGACGAATATGATGTAGGGCAGCAACTCCATAAATGCAGCTAAGCTCAAAAATGTAAGATATTGGTGCAAAAAAAAAAAAAAAAATGCCCGTTTGAGTTTTTGTCTCATTTATATCATGCGATAACACACAAGCAAGGAGAGCAATATCACGCGAGTGCTGATTTTATACAACAGTTCAGTAAATAAGAAGTTGATATTGTGTTATATATAAAATGTGTTTGTGCACAACTTTGCAAAGAAGATATTACCTGTAAAGCTGCAGCAGAATTGTTGTGTGTCTCTTAGATTCTGAATGTTTCCTCGTTTTAAACAAATCATGTGAAACAATGATTCAAAGATTCTTTCATAAAGTGAGCATATCGTTTATCGCATTTATCGCCACCTGCTGGTAGATTATAGCATTGTAATATAATTTAATTGATATTAACCATAATAATAATTATAAAAATAAAAACATTAGAGATAGTTCACAGTCAAACTTAATTAATCAACACATCATGTAATTCATGTATATAATAATTGGTCAAATATGAGCCATATGTGAACTATAAGATAACACATTGTTTTTCGTCATCAAACCTGTCGGGTGCAATTTTCCCCCACACTTCAGTCATTGATTTCGTGGTTTTGATTGAGTTTTTGTTTTCTACTCAAGGTCTCATTGTTCTGTCTCCTCTGAATACAGCGAGCGCTGAAAGCTGAGCAACTTCCCGCACAGAGATAATTGTGTCGTCAGATACTAAAGCAATTTCCAAACAATAGAAGAGCGCCAGGCTGATTGAAGAGAGCGGCCACACGTTCCTCCGAGGAGCGCCGTCCCATCAGCCCCGTTAATTCTGCACTTCTGACGTGAACCTTCACCGCGGAGAGACTTCATTACAGATCTCACAAATAACACATATTGACTTGAAAGCTGAGTTCCAGAGTAATGCATACTGATGCTCCTCTAGTCTCCAGGAGAGAATCGAGCGTCTGTCCAGAGACGGTTATTTCCGTCTGTTCCTCTGAATAACAGTCTGATGGATCTGTTTGATTGAGTTTGATATTTTATTACAGGCAGCACAGTAAGAAACGATTCTGTCATCATGAACTCTCACTTACGTTTCAGATGACTTTCCTTCTTCAGTGAACAACACGAGCAGAATGTTTTGAGGAGAGGAAACGGCGATTAAATTCAGATTTTCAAGGCTTCTGTTGAATGAGTGTCAGATGTTGTAGATGTGAGAGAAACAGCAGATCTTCATGACTGTAAAATCTTAAAATATACAATCTACACCTGTGTAAATCCTACAGCGTACTTCTTAGTTAAAGTTCTTGTCAGTTTTAGGAAGAAAAAAAAAAAAACCCGCTTTGGTCCCAATGCAAAATATTTTTGTTTAATTGAAGTAGAAGTATTAAATAAACATATAATAAATAGCTATACAGACAACACATAGTATGTATATATATATATATATATATATATATATATATATATATATATATATATATATATATATATATATATATATATATATATATATATATATGTACATGTATGTATGTATGTATGTGTATATATATATATATATATATATATATATATATATATATATATATATATATATATATATGTACATGTATGTATGTATGTATGTGTATATATATATATATATATATATATATATATATATATATATATATACACATACTATATATTTGTTGTATATATATAAATATATATATATATATATATATATATATATATATATATATATATATATATATATATATATATACAAAATTACAGTTTAAATAAAATAAAAAAAAAAAAAAAAAATATTCAAAATATAAATAAAACAAATACCATATTTTGATATAAAAAACTCAAAAATTAAAATATAAAAAAGAAAAATGCTAAAAATTAAAAAGGAAAAAGGGGAGAAATAATACATTTTAAAATACAATTACAATTAAAATATACAATTATAAAAAAGTCAAAATATTAAAAAAAAACAAAAAAAAACAAACAAATGACTAACTGTTTAATTAAGATTAAAATGAAAACGGTGAATATGAAAATACAAATTCTAAATATTAATAAAAACTATAGGGTTTTAATGTTATTAAAGTAACACTGGTGAGTTTATTATTATTTCTCAGATGAGAAACCCCGAGCTTCAGATGAGATGAGGATTCTTATTATATTCTCAGAAACTCAATCTCCAGCCGTATGAATGGAGCAAATGAAGCACAAATCTATTACGACCAGCCAAAAAAGTCAACATGAAATCAAAACTCACTCTATTTAATCTTAATTCATATTCCTGTGATGATTCTTCAGCGATTCCATGCAAACAATAAAATCCAGTCCTACATTTTCCCCTAATTCCAATCCAGTTTCACTCTGAAATACTTTGCGCAACTGAATCAAAACAGGTTGCAAATGATGTTGCATGTCAACAGAAACACATAATCAGACAATTGCAATCTCTCACAATAAACAAATCCATAACTATTCCAAGAAAGCACAATGCAAATAACTTGACATGCACACACTGTCATTAGATAATGCACACGACACCAAACCTTCCTCATGCAACATTAAGATAATGAGTGAGAGAAGTGCTGCAGAAACACAGCATTACAGACGAGCTCCCTCATAGTGTTAGGGTTGGATTTGAGGACTGATCTCTCTCTCTCATGACATTATCCCCGTAGCAGGAATTATGGGATTGAGCTGTGTGCTAATTACGCCGTTGGGCCTCAGTTAAGCGCTGTAACGTCCCGCTGGATCGCTGCTTACTGGGCCGTAGCGCCGCTCCTCTACTGAGAACACAGACGCTCACGGCAATGTCACTGATGTTTCCCTCTGATAATGAGCACACATGCAGCACTGTAATATCATGGTGTTTTTCTGATGCATGAATATCATTCAGTATCGTGGAATTCTGTACAACGATGTATCATCTCACACTTTTGCTACCAAAAAAATAAGAAAATAATTTAGAAACTGCAATAACGCAGTTTGACCAGTGTGGCGCTGTAGCGCAAGACTGTAATTCAGCCCTCCTTGATGCAATTCAAAAGAAGAAGAGATACAGCACTCAGCGCTGCTTCAGGAAAACTAATTAAAATATATGATGCACGCTTCTTCTCAACAGCCAAATAAACAACAACAACAACAAATCTCAGCAGTGTGAAAGCAGCAGTTAAAAAATGCATCGTATTACACCGATGTGGATGTTTGCACGAGCTCAGTAAAACATTCACGTCACGCCTATAGTATTTTATGCAATACCTTAAATCAAGCAGCTTTATGGTATTAACCCCTTACTAGTAACCCCCCTTTTTTGGCATGGAGACCGAAATTACATACCCAAAATAAAAAGGTTTCTGCTCATGATTCTTTCTGACTAGATACATAATCAACCTTTGTTCACAAAGCTGACACTTTAAAGTTTACTGGTCAGGAATCAGAATCACTCAGACTGTTATGATAATAGAGATATATAAGCTCAAACATAAAAACAAAAATAAAAATATTAAAAACATATGTTTTAAATGTATTTAAAAAAATGTTGATGTAGGAAATGAGTTTGAAAACACAGTGTAGCTAAGGCCACAAGTCTTCCAAGACTTCATAAAAAATTTCATAATCGAATCTGTAAAACTGTGAATTTTATGAAATATTTTCTAAGGCCATGTCATGTGTGTTTTTAGAGAAGGCTAATCAGATTGATTTATGGCCCTTGTCATCTCTGTAAGATCTCACATGTAGGCTAAACATGTGTATGTTTCACTGTTGAAAACTGCCCGAATCATGATTGTATTGTTCTCACCAAACGGTTCTTTCACACCTCCGCCAAGTATGACACATTATCCGCATTATTCTTTTATCATTATTCTTTTGTTTTTATTCCACCTTTATTAGCCTTGATTGTGGTTTTTCAGGCTTTACAAAGCAACAAAGCAGCGATCTCACTTCAGTCTCTCTTTGCATTTAGCCCTTATTTATCAAAAGTCTTACTATAAAAATACAACAAAACATTTTCTTACGACCTTACGTGAATTATTGAGACAAAAATGCATTATGAAGAAGAAAAGCACCTGCTATTAGTAGCATTGGTGCTAACGTTAGCATCAAGCTACATCTGACAATTTATGAAATTATTAGTACACTTTTACTAAAAACTCACTTTAAACCCCGATCGAGTGTTTATAATAACTTCCTTTAGCGATCAGGGGTGGAATTTGGTCGTTTACTGTTGTAAAAATATGTTATTTGTAGCCTTTTTCATCGCTGCACAAGTTAGCATTTCCGATGTACATTTTCGATTTTTTTTATAAAAACGCCCCAGATCTCAAGAAATTCTCATACCAAGCTTTACTATCGTAATCGCGGGTTTATTATTCGGATATTTTGTGTGTACAGAGGTGTTTCAGTGTTGTTTTGGCCAGATAACTACCAGGAAGTGTGCAGGAAGCATGTGACACGATGGGGCGGTGTCCAGATATGAAACTCTAAGATTGACGTTTGAAAGACCCAATCAGAGTCTGAGTCACACACCGCACGAGCTGTGACTACTGCACGCACACACAGATCGCTGGGAGAGGCTGTTTATCATCTGATCGCGTAAATCCGTGGAAAATGAATAGAAATGACGATTCTGTCTGAAGAAATATGAAGTAAACATCAGTAAATATATCCATATATCTCCGCAGATATGCATCTTTGGTCTATAAATCCTTATTGACGCTGTTCAGTGAGTCTATGTGAACACAAATAAACCGCTCTTGACGTGACTGAATATGAGTGAGTTGTGAATTTCTATTCAAAATGTGGCATAATACGGATTTATTATTTTGCACTCCTGACATAAATCACTAAATATCTGTCACTGCAACAATGTTTTATCAAAATATTGGTCAAATATCGAAGCTTGAGTCTTTAAACTTTCCATTGATGCACAGTTTGTCCAGATGAAGTAAGACAGTGATGTTTAATGTGCTGTGAAAGTGAAACAATAATAAACTGGGGCCGTCAGCGATGTTTGCACGCAAAGGGGTTAAACATTATTATTACATATTTGAAGAAAGTGATAGTTTGGTTTGTACAGATCAAAGCTTAATCTAGCTCAGGACTGTTTTGATGATCATAACCCAGTAAGGTATTTTAAGAGAGATTACTCTACCAGTCAATATATATATCAAATGTTGTAAAATTAATCAATTGTTAAACCAATTCAATTACAGTTTTAAACCAGCTCTGCCGAACACAAGGTGTGTCAACATATTAAATTAATAGACCATAATTATTTAAGTGATGCCATCATTTTTAAGAACTGCACACTCTTTAATAAAACAGTATTTATATAATAATAACAATTATTAATAAATAATAAAATAATATATCTAAAATGTTTCAGTTATAATAAAAATATAATTAAAATTAACATATAATTAACATTATATAAAAAAGTTTTTTTTTAGCATTTTAAGCAAGACACATTTATTTCATTATTTATTCATTTTTACAAAGCAGATAATTTCAAAGCATTCTTAAATTAAAAAAATAAATAAAAAAATAATAATAACAGTGTTAACTTTCAATTTCATCGGTAAAGCAGCTCTTCAGAAGACAAAAGTGCTATTATTCAGCTCTATTTAGTTCAAACGTTGTTATCATCTAAAAGCATCAGTGCAGTTTTTAAATTATATTACTGAATATTAATCATCTTTTAAAATCCAATTCAATGAACTTATCCTGGATGAGAACCATCAAAGTGTTGTTAACCGAATAGAAACCCACTTTACAATCAGGTTTGTTCAGTCTGAAATGATAACAATAGATCTAGCACTGAAAATAAAGACACTTGAGCTACTTAAAGACGTTCACACGTTTATGAGTGTGATGCAACTGAACAAACAAGCTAAGTTGTGCATCTGCCACACATCTCATTTGCATATGTAAATATGAGCTCACAGCAGATGTTTCCACGCGTCTCCACACTATATTTTTCTAAGCATAGATGCTAAATGTAGTAATAATGTACAAAGTGAGGAAGCTGATTGTTGGCTGAATGTGAATCAGCTGCAGAGGGTCAAAGGTCGTCTAGCAGGAACACAATCGACTGCCAGCGCATCTTTGAGGAGCTCGTTCTCCCCTCTGAAGACAAAGTGAACGTCTTGGTCTTCACTTAAATGGCAGACAGAAAGGCTAATTTGAGATTATAAAAGGTCAGTGTCTGTGCCACGTCTCGGTCTCAGTGACCCACAGTCCTCGCAGGATGAGAGAGTGAATATCTACAGCCGTAATGAGACGACAGACTCACATCCGTCAGAAAACAAACCATGCTGCTTTCCATTTTTTAACAAATAGAGTAACACCTGATCCCCTTGAATGTGAACTAATGTAAATAATTACATGCATAAACAAAATAATGCATTAGTATATAATTAAGCCATATAATTATATTATATTATATTTAGGGCTGGTAAGTGATTAACATTTTTTATTCTAATTAATTACATGATGTGGTGATTAATTAATCGAATTAATCGCACATCAAATTCGGAGAAATTACTCTGAAAAGATCATTTAAAGTCATTCTTGTGCAAAGCATCAAACAGAGATCACAAAAAGTAGGTTCAGCAAGAAATATTTTGTTTGATAAAATGTATTACATGCAGTCTTACATGTGAGTGAATGATGACAGATTTTTTTCATTTTTGGTTTGGTGAACTATAACTTAAATAATTTATTTTCTTAATTTTATTATTATTACTTTGAAAATATTAAATTATTTCTTTAATTAAATAATTTCTTCTAAATAATAAACTAAAACTGACAGTAGGTGATGGTAAATGTCTTAATGATTAAGTCATCGAGTCATTTATTCATTCAATTCGTTCAAAAGGCTGATTCATTCAGGAGTGAAGTAAATGGTTCTTTATGAATGGTTCATTGCATTATTAGGCTTGTTCGACTTGAAGAGAATCATCACCATCAGATCGATCGGTGTGTGATCAAAGAACCGCAAGAGATTTAGAGAGCAGACGACTCCTTGTGCTCTTGAATCGCTCTCGCGGTACTTTAATGTTATACACTGATCGGTCTGTGCAGCGCTGCTTCAAAACAAACGCATATGCCAAATGGTTCACCTATTTCGCTTAAAATGTGGATTAAGAAATGAAATGCCTCTGTGTGTTGCTCAGGGATGAACAGTTCTGCTTTGTCTTTATATTTTGGTTGGCAAAATTGAGCAAAACAGACAACATTATTAACTGTTGTATAAGATGAGTATCTGCATATAGATGTCTTAACTCTCACTTTTAATCAATTAAATGCATCCTTGATGAATACAAATTAGATAGATAGATGGATGGAAGTATGGATGTTGGAAAACCTCCACACTAAGGTGTGGATGCGAGCCGAGTGAATTAAAGCAGAACAGATAAACGGACAATAGCTCCAGCAGTCTCGTAACAGGATTAGCCAGCGTGACGTCTTCAAACATCAGCCTGGGGCAAAGAGAGAGCTTCTGGGGCCAGACGTGAACACACCGTGCTCGCTTTAAACCGTCAGATGCATTAGCCCCAAACAATCAGTGAACGCCCATTCCACACAGAGATTTGAGGAACAATGTTGCTTTCTAATCCGGGAGGGGAAAGATGTTGTGTTGCGTGAATCTGAGCAACATAATTCATTTGGAAGTGAGAGGACCGATCTGAATGTTCAATTTGTGCCACGACAAGCATTGGGAATTACAGCCCAAACGAAAGTGTTAGCGTAGGTGCGTCTGCGTTTCTCAGCTGAGAATAATCAGATCGACACTTACCTGATGACGAGGAGAAGAGTTGAGAGAGTCGTAGTGGATGGAATGATTATTTTATGAAGAGTCGCCCATCATCGACACATGAAAAGAAGCACAAACAAACAAAAGAAAACATAATTGGCATGATGAATAATGTGCAATGTGTGTTTTTTTAATAACACAGATAGAGTATTCAGGAAAGATGCAATTAATGGTGGACCCTTTAATTTTGAATTTATAAATATGGAATTTACTGCATAATCCCAAATGTCACAAAATTTGAGAAATTTTGGATGGATAAATCAAAAGTGGGTCGGTACACTTAGCCAAGTGCCTGTGAATATTCGACCACAAAAAGACCAGTGTTGGTAAACATTTCAAAATTTCAAAATTCGGTAGCAATACCATTCGACGGTTCCCTATATAAATTTTCGGTGCCAAAGCAAAACACAAAAACATGCTAATCAAAAATTGTTCCATACTTTAATTTAATTTAAACTGTGTGCATAAATATCCTAGAACTGCTTCTTCCACTGATATGACACAATGTTAATTGTTTCTATATTCTCTAACACGTACATTTTCGATTCACAAGTGTGTAAAAAAACAGTAAATATCATCATGTCCTCCTTTTTTTTTACTTTATTAAAATTAAAGGAGCATTAACTAGTTAATAAAGAAACTTAATTCTAATGTTCATTGCGTTAGCTTATGCTAACGATTAACTACTCTAATAACAGCGTTCATTTCAATCTGACATTCAAATTCAAATATTTAATAATATTCATAACAGAACGGTGTTTCCAGTCTTGCTCTCTATTTGTGACATCATATATATTCAAATTCATTCTCTGCCTGCAGGAGGCGCTTGTAGAGCGGGAGAAAGAGAGAGGTTTCCCAGTAACGGCTGTAATCAAATAAACGGTGCGCTCACAAATGCTGCTCAAATGCATTTTCTTCAGAAATACAGTGATATAAAACACATGCACCACGTTTCGACTGACACATGCAGTGCTTATGTTTATTCAACAAAGTCAAAGCCTTTTGGAAAATCTATTTGTGGTGGGCCGACACAAATAAATCAACGTACCTGCTTCAACTCTTTCATTTGATTTAGGTGTCTGTCTTTAAAGTATTTTGTTAGTTTGGTGTGTTTCCTCTTCCTGATGTCGCCATGTCTCAGTGCTTTTATAAAGAGAGCGCATCTGTGCATTAATAACTGGGTAGACTGGGTACTCACTGCCATCGCTACTTTATCGCTACTGTAGTATTTTTAATTTTTTAGTACTGAATTGGTACCGAAGTACCGGATCTTTTTACAACAATAAATGGCACAGACACGCAGTTTCACCTTCAGCACTCACTATATAAAGAGTTCAAATGCAAAAACCAACAATAGGCACTTATTTTTATTTTATTTTATGATTCTCCACATATAGAGTGATCCGAACCCTTAAACATGTTTTTGTAAAAAAAAAAAAAAAAAAAAAGCTGGATTTGTCCACTTTCAAGGCATTCTGAGTTCACGTTTTATGAACGTATGCGATAAATCAATTTTAGCGAATCAGCGCGCTGTGTTCAGGTCAGGTGACAAGGCTATTTTCACTTTGAAAAGACTCAGTGCTAGCTGAGAGGAGTTTCATCAATGCTGACTAAAAGTGATTGAGGATGGATAATTTTGAAGAACTTGATGATCCTGTGATATCTTCTTCAGGACGAAAAATGTAAATAAAAAAAAAAAGTTGAAAGGTTTTCACAGAACCTTGCAAAAGTAGCACGTCGATACAGTTAATAATCACAACAACAACGACGACGTTTGTCAGGCGTCTACATTGTCATATGAGGAGATTACAAAGATTAAACAAGAATTATTATTTATTTATTTTTTCATCTAAAACACGAAATGTAGACTTTTGGAGTTATCTGCTTTTGCTATAAAACTTTTATTATGAAAAAAAAAGATAAATACTTTCTATGAACTTTAATTTTGTAAATTACCTGTATATGTTTAAGTTATTATTACTCAATCAAAATAACCCAACTGCAGTTTGATTCATATTACTTGGAATGCACATAAAAAAAGTGATTTCTGAAAAAAAAAAAATGTTATTTTTAAAAATGGACTCTTCATATAAAGATAATCTCCAGAACTGCTATGAGATTCATTTCATGAGCATTTTTCAGTTGCTTACAAAAAAAAATAAAAAATAGATCATATCATAAACACACACAATGAAAGCCCTTACAGAAACGCATCAAAATAAAAGTTTGGTTTAACTTGAAGAAATTGTGACAGAAATATTCTGCACATCTCATTATAATCGTAATAATAATGAAACATGATAATTTCTTCAGTCATTGTTTCATGGTTTACTTTTTATAGTAAACACAGCACTTTATTTTCCTACCTGAAAACGTAGTAGTCAGATTATATTACCTAAAATGTGTAATGCAATGGATTTTTGTCGTATAATTTGGAATCAGTGCTGGATTAGAATTTGTAAGTAAGGCACCGGCCTGGAAGGTGTTTTAATGGACTCTGTGTGTGTGTGTGTGTGTGTGTGTGTGTGTGTGTGTGACGGTGGTTAACAGTGTCAAACTAACCCGTCCTCGTCTCAGACTCCCTCTCACTCTGAACAGAGCGTTTAGAGGACGCTGTGCTTCAATGGATGCCGGTAATGAGTGAGGAATGACATTTGTACGGCGCGGTGGCATTTAGTTGAACTTATCGACATGTGTGACATTTGTATTTCCTCATTCATCTCCCGTTCAGCCGCCGAAAGGATGGAAAAAGCGGGAAAACAAGGTTGACCTTGTGTTGTTGTTTACATATTTCGCCAGCGGTCCTGAAGACACGAGCCTCTGACTTCTCTGATTCCCTTATCTCTTTGAAGCTCGTACAAGAGAGGAACACACTACTGCTCTTTCAGAGTCTTATTTATGCCTAAAATAAACTATCATCTGCTGAAATTACTGCGGAGGAATTAAAAAACAGACCCAAATGAGTCACTAGTTACCATCCAGTAGGGAAGTATCACATAGATCTCATATCTCAGATTTAGCTTATAGACAATTTATCAATAAATATTTATTTATTTATATATTAATGCATCTTGTTAATATAATTAATTAATAATATATTATTTTATAATATGATACAAGATTATTATTATTTTTACATTTTGTATTTTTATTAAAAATAATTGATATGACAATTGTAATATTTATTTATTTGTTGTTTTTTATTTGTATACGTTTTTTATTTCAATTACAAATAATAATTTATAGGATAATAACTGTATGATATTTCTAATAACTGTAAAATATTTCTATAGAAACTATTTATATCCTTATATCATTTATTTATTTAAAATTGTTTGTGGTTAGTGAAAATCAAACAAAAATACACTACATACGTCCCATACTTCTGTTTCTATTATTTTATTATTATGTTTTTTTTTTTTTTTTTTTTTGTTTTGTAATTTTAAAGACTTTATTCTTATTCTGAAGAGGTCACACAAGTGTGTAATCGCTCTGTAGTTTTATGGATCTGAGGTTTTCATATACGTATACCCCCTTGAATGCATTAATAAACAGCAATAATAATAATTAGCTAGTTTCTGCAGCTCGCTGACCTCTTGACACACAGTTTGTTTATGTGTAAGGAACAGACATAATGAAATGAAACTGTTCTGTATTTTTTAAAGCACCAGTGTGATAAAACCAACCTCGTAATTAACCTTACAAAAGATCCGTCTGCGTGAGATGAAACTAGATTTCATCAAATCCACATGGTCAGAACTCATGAGGCCAGAAATAAAGAGAATAATAAATAAATAAATAAATAATGAGAAATACAAAAAAAAAAAAAAAAAATCTGTTATATTATCAGCACTCTGCAAAGAATTTATATATATATATATATATGAAACATGAAAAACAATTCTTCAATTTCCTTCAATCATTTCAGTTACACTTACAACTTTCAACTGTAAAGTAAAAGACAGTTTAGTGTGATTTATTCACCTCAATTTAATTCGTTTATACAGTGATCTCATTCTGCAGTTTTAAGCACAGCCAAATTAATGCACTTCACTGAATATTAATTGCCTTTTCAGTTAACTTGACAACAGCACTGCTGGCTGGACGTGACATCACCTCATTAATATTCATGAGCTCAGCTGATGTTTCTCCGCCCCTCACTGGACCGGAAAAGTGCAGGTTTCACTTTCTCCTTCGTGTTGCATTATTCTTTTTATTCGTCTGAAAGTTTTTGTTCTCTGATTTGACTTTGGGGGACGCGGGGGTTTTGTCATGCCATGTTTCTCCTTGACTTTCACCATCATCTCCAGGGTCATTCTGTAAGCAGGAACGTCTGATCACTGACCTGTGTCTCATCCACTGCTCTCTTCTGTCACGCCGGGCTCATTTCTGCCTCTCGCTGCCCCACATTGTTCAAATCACACTTTTAAACAGCTCGTGAAATGGAGAATCTCAATATTTACACACAATAAGAACTAGAGTTCAGCAGATTGCCAGTTGATGCAATGTTGAAATGTTGAGAAATGACTGAAAACTTAAATGATTTTTGTAAATCCAATGGTCAAATGATTTGTAGCTTCTCGACAGTTGACTTTCTGAATGTATATAATCATGAATAATGTATTGCCACTGTTTAAATAGTATATAAACAGTAAGAAAAATAACTGTAGTCTGATTACAAGTATTTAAAAATGTAACCTAATCAAATTACAAGTAGCTACACATGTAAGAGATCTATATATAAAGCTAATTTCATATTTAAATATGTCAGCCAATCACATCAGGGGGCGTGTCTTGCTGTGATTCAATGTACACGCCCCTTCCAACACACAGCCTTCAAACTTAAAATCAGAGCTAAAAATCCTCATTTATATCTAAATGATAGCCATTTTTGATATGAAAGATTATAAGTGCATCTCAGAAAACATTATATAATAATAATAATAATAATAATAATAATAATAATAATAATAATAGATGCATTTAATGACCTCTTTTAACAGAGGTCTATACATCCGTCTGTCTGTTTCAGTAATTATAGGCTGCTGTAAAAATATAATTATAATAAATAATTCATATTATAATTTAAATTTATAATTATAGCTTCAGAAAAAAACACTGTACTACATGCAATAAATAAATACTTAACAAGTACTTACATAAAATAATTTTAAAAATTAATAAATAAAGTTTAGAAATAGGAGAAATATTATCATAATATAAATCAATGATTTAAATAAAAATGTAAAAATGTAATTGTTATAAATAATTGGTACTATTGAAACAATCATGATTATAACTTCTAAAACAAGATTGTTAACAACAAAAAAAAATTGTTTAAGGTTAAAAGATGGCATAAAGTTTACTAATTAACATCAGTTTACTACATTAGCTAAAATTAAATAACAATTAAATACTTTAAAGTATTTATTAATCTTAATTACAGTTAACTTAAAAATTTACTAATATATTATTAAAATCAAAAATTAAAACTTTAACATTATTTAATGCCCTGTGAACTATTTTTATTATTATTAATATTTGTGAATATTTTTTTATTAACTAACATTAACAATATTTAATAAATGCTGGACTCATGTATTGTTCATGTTACTTAATGCATTAACTAATGCTAACAAATGAGACCTTAATTTACAGAGAATCATGCAGCAAAACTTTGACATAAACAAACAAACTAATAAATAAATGAAGCTGCTTTAAATCATTAAATGGCTAAATATTAATGCTAAATGCAACCTAAAATGGCCTTTTGTGAGCGAATATCATGCTTTTGGTTTAAATAGTGATGTAAATGTAAACTGCGATCAGAAATGTATCATTAGTGCGTCTTCAGAGGCTTCTAGAGAAACGTTTATGCGACTGAACACCTTCATAACATGAGATTAGACACAACATGGAGCTCTCAGATCTACATACTGATGAATAGCTTTGTTTTATATGTTAAATAGCACTTTTTAAATGATGAATCATGATTAATTGCATACAACATAAAAGTTTTTGATTGCAAAATATATGTGTTCTGTATGTGTGTGTGTGTGTGTACAGTATATATTTTGAAAGTATTTACAATTTACATTCATTCGTTAGAAAATGACTAATATTTTATGGTTAGGGTATAATTATATAACTCTAATAATTATCATAATTTTCTACGAATTATTAAAGAATATCTTAATATATATATATTTTTTAAATGTATGTAAATGGATGTCGAAGTGGTTTAAGAAAAGCAGTCAAAGTGTATTTAATCTAAATATACTACTTTTACTATTCCTATTACAACAATTAACAAAAAATAAAATAAATAAATAAATAAAATAATAATAATAATAATAATAATAATAATAATAATAATAATAATAATAATAATAATAATAATATATAAATTAAAATTGTATTTTCTATGAAATGTTTACTTATTTATTTATTTACTTTTATTTTATTTTTCCTAAATAAAAGTCAAGTCAGAAAATGTAGATAGCGTAAATAATTAATTTGATGAGAAGCATCTGAACGAATATTTAGATTTTGATACACTTTGAGACAAAACTAAACGGTTAACTTTCACAGTTAGTTCAATGCGTTGCGTTATTTTGATTTAAACTTCATCTTAAATCATGTTCTTTTCAGCACAGGAGAATTATTTGAGATATTAAAGAGATCTTTCCTGTGATTTTCTTTCCTGCAGGGCGTTAAATATAATCAGTCTGAATGCATTTGATTATAAAGTGCTGTAATGAGTTAGTCTGATGTCTTTAAAAGCCAATAAACTCAATATGAACTGCAATCATCCATAATTCTGTATAAGCTGTATATTCCTCACTGCATCACATTATAGTCACTGCATTAATTTCCAATCAGATCAAAGTGGTGCTAATGAAGCGCTGTTTAAAAGAAGCGCCTCTAGAGGATCTATCCCACACAGCTTCCTCCAAACATCTCTGCAGACAAATGAAGCCGGCCGATGGGGAACCACGATCAAACACTGAGCATCCTTATCAAGAACAGACAAACAAGACAAACCTGCTGAGACTCGATCAATAACTCTCTCCAGAGATCCTTTCAGGAGAATAACATAATGAAAGAAGTTCTGCATCAACTCGTAACGAGTCGTGAAACTCTGAATCTGTTTAAACAGACGGACGCTGAAAACTGTAAAAGCCTTAGCAACAAATTCTCAGCAGGATTCTTGAAATGAGCTGCAAAATAAATGAATGAAGATGGATTGCAGTCCTATTTACTTTAATCTTTCTATTAAAAATAATAATAAATAAATATAATAAAATAAATGAATAAATTGAAATTAGAGAATTAGAAAATGTAAATTAGAAATTATTAAATTTATGTAGTAAATAAATAAAAGGTTTTTTTAATCATTCAATCAATCAATCAGTAAGATAAAGATTTAGAAAATTGATAAAAAATAAAACATGTTTTATTAAAATTAATTTATATTACATTTATATTAATACATTGTTTTAAAATATAATACATTAAAGTAGTTAATTATTTAAAATACATAATTAAAAGTTAAACAAAAAAACTACAGAAAACTAAAGAAAAGAAAAAAGAAAACAGAAAAGAAGAGTAAATAAAACAAAAGACAATAAAAAAAAAAAAATTTAAGAAAAAAAGAAAAGAAAAAAGTACAATTATGAAAACAGAAAAGAAAACATTAAAGAAAAGAAAATTAAAAATTTTTGAAAAAAGAAAAAAGAAAAGAAAAACAGAAAAATTATGAAAACAGAAAAAGTTAATAAAACAAAGGAAAAGAAAAAAAAAGAAAATTTAAGAAAAAAGAAAAGAAAAAAGTACAATTAAGAAAACAGAATAGAAAAAAGAAAAGTAAATAAAACAGAAAAAAAAGAAAAAAGAAAAAATAAGAAAAACAGAAAAAAGAGAAAAGAAAAGAAAAGAAAGAGAAAAGAAACTAAAAGAAAAGAAAAGAAGAAAGAAAAATTAAGAAAAACAGAAAACAAAACAAAAGAAAAAATATTAAGAAAAAAGAAAAAAAGAGAAAAAGAAAAGAGAAGAGAAGAAAGAGAAAAGAAAAGAAACGAAAAGAAAAGAAAAAAGAAAAATTAAGAAAAACAGAAAAGAAAACAAAAGAAAAATATTAAGAAAAAAGAAAAAAAGAGAAAAAGAAAAGAGAAAAACGAGAAAAGAAAAGAAAAGAAAAAATAAGAAAAACAGAAAAGAAAAGAAAAGAAAAGAAAAGAAAAGAAGAGAGAGCTTGTTGTGATGTTTGCTGTAAGCTGCAGGGAGTTGTTCCGTGGATCATTATTGGCATTGTGTTTACTTCATCAACACAGCGGCCATTCATCTCTATCAGACAGAACACAGTCTAATTAAAGCAATTAAACGTGCGCTGAGAGAAACATCACGTACACCGTCTGAGACACGATCGATTCCAGCTCCTAATGAAGAGCTGGGGTGTTTTACTACAGTACAGGAGAGAAGAGGATCACACACACACACACACGTCTACAGCCGTCAATGACAAACACCACCAACATCATCTGTGAATTCAGAAGAGACGATCCATAACAGCATTTCTACAGCTCTCAGAAACAAAAGAGATTGATTATGTTGCTCAGAAGAGAAAAAAACTGCATTATTAACAGATTTCTGTCATTTAAATGAAACAAAACAAGAAGTACAGGTCAGAAGTTGAAAATAATTAACTGTTTTTAACACTCAAAGGCTGCATTTATTTGAACAAAAATACAGTAATGTTTTTTTAAATATATTAAAATTCAAACAACTGTTTTCTGTGTGAATCTCTGTTCATCTTTAATTTATTTATCTGTATTTTCAGCATCATTCCTCCAGTCTTCAGTGTCACATGATCTTCAGAAATCATGAAAATATGATTTCTGACTATTATCAATGATAAAAACAATGACACTTGGGGTAAAATATTCAGAAAAAAAAAAACAATAAATAAATGAATTATTTTAATTTGCCAAGGATGTATTAAAATGGTCAAAAGATACAGTGAAGCAGCAAATCATCATATTTTCATGATTTCTGAAGATCATGTGACACTGAAGACTGGAGGAATGATGCTGAAAATACAGATAAATAAATTAAAGATGAACAGAGATTCACACAGAAAACAATTGTTTGAATTTTAATAATATTTCTAAATTTTTACTGTATTTTTGATCCAAAGTCTTGGCGCGTCATGCGTCTGTGAAGCAGGTCGGATGTGGACTCGGCGCGTCTGAAGGCAAATCAGAGGGAATTACAGTCATTAGTTCTGGGGCTGTTTCATGTTCCACTTCTGTGCTTCAGAGGAGCGCCGTGTCCTCATGCACGAGTCCTGCTCTTATCAGCAAACACCTCCACAAAACCAGCTCTGCTTGGGAGTCTGCAGCAAGAAAACTCAACTTTTGAGCACTTTTCCAAGCTGTTTGGAGCAGGCGATGGACAAAGCTCTCCACAAAAACATCAAGCGTTCAGGTGCAAGAGGTTTTAGTCAAGCATTTCATTCAGAAGTTGCATGGAATACACCTTGCATCGTAACATTCTTGGTTAAATCTCTTAAAGCTGAAATTCTGGAAATCATTGGGAAAACTAGTTTTAGAGGCCAATTTAAGAATATTAAATATGGTATTTTTTGATGTTTTTATACTTTTAGTTTAAGATGAATTAATATAAATCAGCTTTGTTATTGTTAAAACAAATGAAAATTATAAATAGGTTCTCTTAGCTAAAATAAAATAAATGATAATATGTTAAAATATAGATATTATAATATTTATTTGGTAATTAGAAATGTCTCCTTAACAAAGCCAATGGAATTACTAAAGGTGAAATAGAAATAAATTAAATGACAAAGGCACATTAAAATATAAATATATCAATAAAAGCTTATTTAAAACATCATAAATATTAATTCAAAATATTTTAATACAGTGTAAATGATACTAAAATGATTAGATGAATATCAAAAGTATCAGATGAAAGACCTGTAGAACATAAACTATAAATGTTGCCTTGGCAACAAAGTGGAACAAAACAAAACAAAACAAACAACTGAAAAAAAGAAAAGTTGTAAAAATACTAAAACTGGAGAAAACTGGAGGAAAAACACACTGCAATTATTTTCAAAAGTCTTAAAAAAAACTTAAAAGTCTTATAAAAAATTTAATAAAATATGATTTTTTTTAATTATAAATTTTAAGATATGTTATATTGTATACTATTCCAGGTTTTTTTCAAAAATAGATTTTTAAACTGATTGTCCAAACCATTTTAAGCAGGTAATAATCAAAACATTTCACAGATACTGATATATATATATGACCCTGGACCACAAAACCAGTCTTAAGTGTCAATTTTTCTGAATTTAGATTTATACTCTACATCATCTGAAGCTGAATAAATCATCTTTCCGTTGATGTCTGGTTTGTTCGGAGGAAAGTATTTGAAAAGCCGGAATCTGAGGGAGCAAAAACAACTAAATACTGAGAAAATCATCTTTAAAGTCGTTCAAATGAAGTTCTTAGAAATGCATATTACTAATCAAAAATTAAGTTTTGATATATTTACAGTAGGACATTTACAAAATATCTTCATGAACATGATCGTTACTTAATATCCTAATGATTTTCGGCATAAAAGTATAATTCTGACCTCATGACCCTTGCTACAAACATCCCCCAGAGACTTCAGACTGGTTTTGTGCTCCAGAGACACATAAATGCAAGCAATCCTGAATCTGACATCTCTGTCGCAGCGCATGCGAGAACAGCAGTGATTTCTACAGTAAGTGTGGGAGTCTGAAGATGATTGTACATTAATGACGCCGACTCAGTCGAAATGGAAGAGCAAATTGCCTCAGAAGAGCCTTTCGGTGTTCCTCTCCAAATGAAAAGAACCGGCCGTCGTTTGGACGTCTATCATCAAACCATAATGATCTCTGCAGAGCTCACAGACGGACGATTTAAACACCGCTTTCAATAATGAAACACTAACTATCAGAATCACTGCCACCGTCTCGTTTCATCTGTCTTTTGTGAATATTATGTGACAGAACGCTCACCTTTATCCAGAAGAGAATCACCTCTGGAGATCTGACAGAGCGATTGATTCCCGTCATGTGAAGGCGGACGGACGAGTCTCGTATATACTTGTGAAAGCACAGCGCTAGTGTTTGCATGCTCAGATATGTTTCATCAAAATAATAATAATATTATTCCTTTGCCACTGACATCAAATCCTCTTAGAGGCACTTTTCAACATCTGCTCAATTCCTCACGGATGAAATCAAGTCCTAGAACTGATTTCCTCAATCAATATCTTGCTCTGTTCAGAAGAAGGAGCCTGTTTTAAAGCCTCACACACGTCTATATGAGAGCAACTCTCATAATCACAGACACTGCACATGATCCATTAAAGATGGACAGTAATCCACTCATCCAATAAACACACATGATGATTCAGACACTTTACATGATTATACTGTACACACATGTGTTAAACAGCGACGATAGAAGAAGAAGAAGAAGAAGAAGAAGAAGAAGAAGAAGAAGAAGAAGAAGAAGAAGAAGAAGAAGAAGAAGTGACAATGGAACAAAAAATTATAGACCAAAAAAATAAATAAAAAACCCTCAAAATCATTTGAAAACTGATTTTACTAAAGAAATGTGAGGCTTAATGTGCATACATATATATATATACATCAGGTAAAGCATATATATACAAAAACAGAAAATGATTATAATGCAAGTGCGTTGTTTTATTTGAAATGACTCTTCAGTAAACTATTAGTTTAAAAACACAAACAAATAAATGAATAAACCCAAAAATGCGGGAAAATGATTACGAAAAATGAGACGTCTTCAAGAATTGGCTAAAAACACATGTCTTTTCCATCTTTATTTGACCCTCTAACTCTAGCATTCTCTATTCTAATTCTATTCTTAAAAATAAAAAAAATAAAACACTTGTTCCTTTAAGACTTTTTTCTTTTTCTTTTTTAAATAATCGCTTTCCAATCGTTTTAATTCCGGCTGTTTTTTTTTTTTTTCATTTACTAGCTTGCTTTATTCTTTTTCTAATCTGTATGTTTTCTTTATTTTTTATTTTTTATACTTGTTATAGCACTTGCGTATCGTTGCTCTTTTGTTGGTTTTTATTGCTTCTATTCTCATGATTTTTTGTAAGTCGCTTTGCATCTGCTAAATGACAAAATGTAAAGTCAATAAGGCAAAATCTAAATATCTGTGGTTTTAAATAATACAAAATTGCACGCATACTGTCTGGAATTCTCAATATTCAAAATGTTTTCTGAATGTTTTAAAAATTTAAATCTACTTTTTTTTTTTTTCTTGCGAATGCAAACATTAGTGAAAACATCGCTGGAATGTTCCATTTTAGAATTGTGCGAGCATTATGGGATGTTAGTTTTGACTGTTCTGCGAAAGTTCCGAAACAAGCAGTTACATTTAAAAATTCAAAAAAACATCAAACTAAAATGTATCAGAAATAGTGTTCCATGGTTGATGTATAAACTGTGTTTTGAGCACATTACTAAAAACCAGATATTACTAAGACTGTGTGTTTATAACTGGGAGAATCTTCTTCTCAGAAAGTGGTGAAGGCTCCCTGTTGGCTGTGTTTTCTCACAGGTGCAGCTTTCTTCACACTACATCTAGATGAGGAATATTCCAGCAGGAACTCCAGCTGCTTCTATCGTTATGAAAGCAGCTGTAACAGCTGAGTAAACGTGCATAGGAAAATTACAGCAATTAAAATGTTAATTAAGGCACAGTGGTTTTCTTTCGTCACCTCCTCCTTCAGGAGCAGCACCGCAGGTCTGCCTTCAAACGCTCAGCTGAGACTCGCTTTATCTTTAACTCGTCAGAGATAAACAGATTCAGACGGATTACACAAAACAAGAAAAGAAAAGAAGACGTAAACCTGAAAAGAAAAGAAGGAGAGCTAATAAACACTTCACTGCAGCGACACATCAGAGTTTCAAAAATTATACCGGAGAAAAATATCATCGATTTCATAGTTTCAAGTTCATAGACTTTTTATAAATTGCTGTTAAATTGTATAAAATGTGTGTTTTTGATTAATTAGACATGTTTTTGTTTACTAAAATTCAACCATTAAAATAGAATAGAGTTTTGGATTGCTTAATTGTATACTAAATTAAAATAATCCAGTTTTAGCAGTTTTAACTCAGTCTTTAAGTCATGATTGGCTGTAAAAGAGCTAAAAGATGTTTTGCAAAATGCATTTAAAAAACACAGGAAGTCTGGGAAAATATGATCAAATCTAGTTTTTTTATTAGTTTATTTAAAAGAACCAATTTGTGGAAATGAATCAGATTTCTAACACTATTGTAGCTATTTTAGGCTGCAATATCTTTTTGGAATGAAATGTTTTATTAAATAGTTTGCTCCAAAATAAGGAAGTTTTTTTTTTTTTTTAGGAAGTTTTGTTCTGTTTCTGTTTTATATATAAGTTAGTACATCAAAACTGAAGTAAAAAAAAAAAAAAAAAAAAAAAAAAAAAAAAAAAAAACTGACACTGGACCACACATTTCTATTTAATTTGTCGTTAACTTCTTCTGTAAAGTCTTGAATTTATATATATTTTTTTTTCTGGTTTTACAAATGGTTTTATGAATAATTACATTAACTGTTGCATCTAAAGCGGAGACAGTTTTGCTTGAATTTAATTTGGCAATAAACCTGTAACAGTGTAATATAAAAACAGGAGCTATGCTGCTCTTTGTTAAAAAAAGGGAAAAAAAAATAAGCTTGTTATGAAATGTTTTAAACCAAATGAGCTAAAAGTGAAAATACCAGTGTGGTTGCTCTAGTTTTTAACTCTGATTCAGACACAAAACATGGAGATTGTTATTTGTCCAGGTTTCTGCTGACCCTCTCAACCACAAACTGAGGGAAACGAATGAAGAATAAAAGAACAAACAAAAAGCTGCAGTTTCCACAAACACATGCAATTATGTCTGTGAGCACAACACACACACACACACACACACACACACACACACACATGATCATCCCACACACATCACCACACTGATTATTCCCTGGCATTTGCATGGAAACCAGATTTAATAAAACCTTATCAGTCGGTACAAAATTAGCGCTCACAGCAACCGCTAACGCTAATTAGTGAGCAACAGCGATGGTTTATTTCATCAGAAAACAACCATTCATACGGCCAGAGAGTAAAGTCTTCCCACTGACTATTATTGGTGAACATCGGCCAAACTCTGCGGCCACCGGCCTACGGGAAGAAACACACATCAGCCGTTACTGAACACATCATTAACACACATGTGATTACAGCTACACTGATGACCGCAGAGAAGGAGAATTAAACGAGCTTTTGGAGATTTCAGAGATGCACACACACACACACACACACAAGCACACGTACACACACGCACACACATACACATAAACACACACACACACACTCAAACACTCACACGCACACACAAACAAACACACACACCTGGCTGAAACACATGCACACACATACACATAAACACACACACACACACACACGCATGCACACACACACTCACACACACACACAAGCACACATAAACACAAGTAGACGCACGCATACACACACATGCACACACACACACATAACACACACACACACACACACACACACTCACTTGCATGCACACACAAACACACACATACACATAAGCACACACACACACACACACACTATTAAACACTCACATGCACACACATACACTCTGTTTCACGGACAAACACACAAGCACACACACACACACTATTAAACACTCACATGTACACACACACACACACACACACACACACACACACACATACACTCTCTTTCACGGACAAACACACAAGCACACACACACACACACACAAACAAACAACAGCGATGCAGAAACATCCATCCATCATTAAACGTCTCCACGTCTCTCCTGTGATTGTGTATTTCATATTTTGTCTTATTTGATGATGCTTTCAGCGTCCAGTAGAAGTGTTCAATTACCCTCAGCTCAACTGAACACATTTCAACATCTTTACAGCCGTTCTGCAGGAAATCCACCGGGACCTGCTCATCAGTCAGATCCCTCACACCTACACAACACATGCTTGATGTCTTTCTTTTCTTTCATACTGCGTGATACTGTATTCACAACCACAAATCCTTAAAAGTTCGGTTTTTGCATCTTTTTGTCAATTACTTTCAATCTTGTACAGAGAAGTACATAGAATTATGATTCATATGTCAAAGGTGTTTGCACCTTTTTTTTTTTTTTTTTTTTTTTTTTTGGATGATAGCTTTTATGCAACTTTTTTATGCAAATTGTTTCAGAATGTTCAGATAAACATTTAAAAGTAACATTCTCAAATTCTCAAAATATTTTTTAAATAATAACATGGAATAACATTCGCAAAATCAAGGACAAATAAATAAATATAAAAAAAACTGGGCATTTTTAATGTTCATGAAAAAAAAAAAAACTGTTTAATTAATGTTCCTTAATGAAACACTGGTAAAATATTCTTAGAACATTTATATTGGCATCTTAGTGACCAAGTGTATGTTTTTGGATTTTGTTTGCAATATTCATTCAATTAATTAATTATGCATTTACTTCATGGCGGGAACAACAAGTGAAGAATAATAATAATAAAAATAAAAATAAACATTTAATATTAATTCAAGACAAAACTTCTGAAAAGCATTACTTTAAGTGCTTTAAATATTTTTCGCAGAGGTGCTTTTAAAGTCTAAAACTTTATTAGACTCATATTTGTCTTCCTGACATACAGACAGTACACTAAACCCTCTTTAACCATTTATTAGTCTGTAAATGTATTTGTTATACAGAAGCTGCATCACTAAACTAACTTCATCCACCGTCGTCAATAATACATCTCAACACAGTTACTGCTGTGAGCGCAGCTGTCTGCATTACTATTAATGCTAGTCTAGTGCAATGAAAGGTTACAGACATAGAGTCTCTGTCAGAGAAGAGCTACACGTCTGCTTTCTTTAACACCAACTAGTTGAATTGAAAGGATCTGGTATCTAGTGAAAGGCTTTTGAGCTGTGTTTGAGCTCTAGAGATGAGAGCAGAATACAGAAGGAGGATAACAGATGACAGAACGCTGTAAGTGTGTGTAAATCTGTTATCTAAACTAACTAGCCCGGGGCTCCGCGTATAATCGGGTGGATTCAGAGCAATGCTAATCACATCACACACAACTGAGACGTATTGATGCATCTGACTTTATCTGGATGTCACATCGCTTGCGTTGCATGAGACAACAGCACAGCTGTGTTTGGAAAAGATTCCTTGTTTGCTGCACGGGTTTTAGATGATGCATCAACTTTATCACTCATTTCTGGAAGTGATATCAAGTAATGTCTTATTCTTAACTCGTTATCTGTCCAAACAAAAGTACGAATTATCAGATATAAGCTTTGTTTACTCAAGAGATGACTTTTTTTACAGCAATCTTAAAGATTGGACTGATGAAGGCTAGTTTATTCACTTTGGACTGTAAAACATCTGCATTTCTTTGGTGTGTTAATAATACAACTGTGTATACACCATTGTGTGATTGTCTAAGCAATTGATTCAATGAAATGATGATTCAGTTCACAGAACAGAATCAGGTTTCCCAGTCTGGATTACAGGTAATAATGTTTAGTTTCTTGCACAGACTGATCGTTTCTCTTCATAAGACCTCAATATATCATCAGGAGCCATGAGTATTCATTTAGGACAAACACACAGCCTCAAACATTTTCTATTAATCTTTCTACAACAACACAAACACAAGAAGCAGATCATCACACACACCAAAGCCTGGGCTTTCACAGGAGCAGACGTACACACATCATGATCAAACTCATAACCTCTCCATCTGTTATCGCTGTCAGATACAAGACAAGGAGGAAATTAATGCGACCCGTGGCTCATATGATAGAAACACACACATATACTGGGTCTAAAGTCAACTTATTACCTGAAGATTGTGATATAAATATTACATTAGAAACTACAGATCGTCTTGAACATGTATTTGATGTTGCAGTTTCTGATTAAACTCCTAATGAACGGTTTTAAATTGCATTTGGTATTAAGGTGAGTGTTAATTTTGAATACTTCCTCCCTCAAGACAAAACGACAACAATAGTGATAAATAAAACAGGTCATACTGGAGAGAAAGTTTGCACTGGCGCTCTCAAACTTCTCTGAATGCATTAGACGTAATGAAATGATCCGGAGGGTTAGTCATTAGTTAAAGAGAGAGCCGTGAAATCAGTTTAGAGCTCAAGCTGAAATCAGGGGAAATATACTGCTGTATAATTACACTTCTGAAGTTTTGAAATGCATTTTTGGTCATTAAAACCACCAACATCCTACTTGTTTTCCTGCTTCAAAATGTAATTTGGCTGTTATACAAGTCTCCCGAACTTTTCAGGACTTCCCATTTGTTTATGATTAAAGTAAAAAAAAAAAAAAGAAAAAAAAAAGGATTACACACAAAAGAGCGACTTCTACCAAAATGATTTATTTTTTTAAGTCAAACATAACTAGAAAAAATATATAATTAATAATATATAAAAGAATGTATTACTATCATTATTATTATTATTATTATAGTTGTTGCTACATGCTTCAAAATATAATTTAGCTGTTAAACAAGTTTTCACCATTGAATTTCCAAGAGTTTTTCCCAATACGGTTGGTTTGTTAAAGATTATATATATATATATATATATATATATATATATATATATATATATATATATATATATATATAATTATTATTATTATTATTATTATTATTATTATTATTATTATTATTATTATTATTATTGATTTTAAAGGATTTAACCTATAAAGTAGATCAATTATTGTTGATGTGCAAAACAGTTGTGCAGTAGTTTTGGTTTGAGGTCTTAATGACGTTTTTTTTTTTAAGGTATAGTAATTCTCTCATTAGGTGAAAACAAATGAACATATTTGGACAACTTGTCTAGAAACAAGCTGTGATTCAGTTTGGTGTCACTTAGTGGCTACACATCACACACTCACAGTCACTTCTGAACAGCAGCTGTAGCAGTAAAGTGTGTGTGTGCTTGTCTGGTCCGTCTGTGATCACAGGTGCATGTAAAGCAGGTGTGACCCGTGCAGATCCGCCACCGAGTGACTGCGGGACAGATGCACGCTCCTCGCTTCGCTGTACTCTAACTCTCCCGTGTCTATTAGCGGCCTGAGACGTCTGCGGTCAGTGACACCTGCTGCTACAGATGTTCTGCATCCTCAGCGTCTGTGATCACCAGCGGTCATCAGAGGGGCTTACAGTGACTCAGACACTACACATCATGGTCATTACTTCTGTGTTCAGACACATACAGCCAATCACAGCAGACAAAAGCTCCTTATCAGACCAAAAACGGCAATAACAAACTAAAATGTGTTAGTGTAAAGCAGTTTACACTCAGAAATAGGCTGTGAATTTCACCTATTAAATCTGATTATTATTGTTATTGTTTTTTTTATTTTGAAACACCAATATAATTTTTAACTTTGTGTCTAGTTACAGTGGTCTAGTGAGTTTAGTTAATTAAACAATTTTCCAAACAGTGTTGTTTTAATATTTTGATAATTTAATTAGATTTTTTTGTTTTGTCAATCATTTGAATTTTCAATTTTCTTGTGTGTTTTTATTATTTTAATTTATTTAAAAATATAGTTTATAGTCTATATAGGTTTGCTTATTTTTTAAGCAATTTAAATGCATCAAGCTGAATTAAATGCAAACTACCTAAAATTAAAATAAATACATCATAATAATAATATTTTCAGGTAGGGTTTTTTAGGCAAATACAACTGGTTAGTGCTAAATATCACTACAAATAATTTCATTTCAGTTAAGGTTTATTTCAAATAATAGATAGGACACATGTGGCTACATTTGTATGTTTGTACGTTTTTTTTATGTCTGCTTGTTGCCATTGGAGCCAGTATTTCATTCAACATTTTTACAAGCCACATTTGCATTTGTGTTTATCACACATTAAAGCATGATACATTTATGGCACAACTATCTGTGCTAATGAGATGCAGAACGTAAACCAGGACCAGAACAGAGACGCTAAATAAAAACAAACAAATCATCACTGTTATCACGTCAAAAACAGTGTGCTGCATCATGGGAAATATTGGCTGGGATTATTCAGAGTCTCACTAAAAGAGCACTTGAGATGGTTTTGACTCTACATAAATAAACATTACTACAAAAAAATAACTATAAAAAAATTGGTAAGTGACACATCAGTAAAATCATCACTAAACAGCACTAGAAAAATAGAAAGTAAGAAAAAAACACTTGGTTAGTGGCAACAGTACTAGAAAGAAAATGTATTATTGACACATCATTAAAAAAATGGTTATTGTCCAACACTAAACAGCATAATTAGTGAAACATCACCTAAAAAGCAATAGACAAAAACAAAACTGGTTAGTGGCATCACTAAACAGCACAACAACTAGTTGTTTTTTTTTCTAGTGCCATTTGGTGACGTCACTAACCAGATGTTTCATTCTAGCTCTGTTGAGTGATATCACTAACCAGTTGTTTATTTTGTTTTTCTAGTACTGTTTGGTGTAGTCACTAACTAGTCATTTTTTTCTAGTGGCATTTAGTGATATCACTAACCAATTTTTCTAGTGCTGTTTGGTGAAGTCACCAACCAGTTGTTGTTTTTCTAGTTTTGTTTAGTGATATCACTAACCAGTTTTTTTTCTTCTAGTTCTGTTTAGTGATATAACTAACCATTTTTTTCTAGTGCTGTTTAGTGATGTCGCTAACCAGTTGTTTTTTTCTTGTGCTGTTTAGTGATGTCACTAACCAGTTGTTTTTTTCTAGTGCTGTTTAGTGATGTCACTAACCAGTTGTTTTTTTCTAGTGCTGTTTAGTGATGTCACTAACCAGTTGTTTTTTTCTAGTGCTGTTTAGTGATGTCACTAACCAGTTGTTTTTTTCTAGTGCTGTTTAGTGATGTCACTAACCAGTTGTTTTTTTCTAGTTCTGTTTAGTGATGTCACTAACCAGTTGTTATTTCTAGTTCTGTTTAGTGATGTCACTAACCAGTTGTTTTTTTCTAGTGCTGTTTAGTGATGTCACTAACCAGTTGTTTTTTTCTTGTGCTGTTTAGTGATGTCACTAACCAGTTGTTTGTTTCTAGTGCTGTTTAGTGATGTCACTAACCAGTTGTTTTTTTCTAGTTCTGTTTAGTGATGTCACTAACCAGTTGTTATTTCTAGTTCTGTTTAGTGATGTCACTAACCAGTTGTTTTTTCTAGTGCTGTTTAGTGATGTCACTAACCAGTTGTTATTTCTAGTTCTGTTTAGTGATGTCACTAACCAGTTGTTTTTTTCTTGTGCTGTTCAGTGATGTCACTAACCAGTTGTTTGTTTCTGGTGCTGTTTAGTGATGCCGCTAACAAGTTGTTTTTTCTAGTTCTGTTTAGTGATGTCGCTAACCAGTTGTTTTTTTCTTGTGCTGTTTAGTGATGTCACTAACCAGTTGTTATTTCTAGTTCTGTTTAGTGATGTCACTAACCAGTTGTTTTTTTCTATTTCTGTTTAGTGATGTCGCTAACCAGTTGTTATTTCTAGTTCTGTTTAGTGATGTCACTAACTAGTTGTTATTTCTAGTTCTGTTTAGTGATGTCACTAACCAGTGTTTTTTTTAGTGCTGTTTAGAGATGTCAGGCTCCTATTGTGTAAGTGGACAGTTCTTGAACTGAATAAGGCACAATGACACTAAACTAGCACAAACGTTCACACAGACTAGTTGTTTTTGATAGTATGTATCTGCACTGGATCTGTAGTTTGGGATGAGTCTGAAACGCTTCCATCCTCCACACCAGAGGAATGCAGGCAGTAAAAGCACGAGTTAGTACAGAAGGTTTGAGCTTTCAGACCATCAGCGCAGCAGATTAAAGCAATAGTGGACGTCCATGAGACAGAACAACAACGACAGAAAGATCTAGAAGAGCTAACACAAGCGCAGCACAATGCTTTCGTTCGGCCGGTGTAATAAACGTGCCGCTGTCCCCGCTCTGCTTTATCCCGCCTGACGTGGTTTGTTTGTGAGCGTCTCTACAAGAGCCGTAATAAAGCTGGATGGCTTTTAATCATCTCCCAGCATGAGCTTCTCACAATCACTCCCATCTCACTACAGACCTCCTCCAGAGAGACGCACAGAGCCAGAGACCAGGGAAAGATGGGCACTCAGGATCCAGACAGAAAAATCAATGTGAATGAATAACAACTTAAAGATCTTTGCAGCAACCCACCAAAATTAAAGTTTGGTTTAATGTAACGCATTTGTGGCAAACATATAATACCATTGTACAATACAATGTCTGTCTTAATGTTATAATAATAATAATAATAATAATAATAATAATAATAATAATAATAATAATAATAATAATAATAATAATGCAATTGCAATAATATAACAATAAAAATAATAATAACTTTATGAATTTTTTTTAACTTCATAATAACTTTATGAATTATCGATATCTAATTTTAACAGTAAACCTGATGTGCAGCACTTTGTTTGCAAAAAAGATATGTTTATTTCCATCATATCAAATTATTAATTATGTTTATGTTTTTTTCCTTCACTTAATTATCACAAAACACATGTAATTTCACAGCACAGAGAAGGAAAAATACAAACAAACAAACAATATTTTAATGGGCACCTATTATTTAAATAAATAAAGTAACAAATTAAGTTGTTTTTATAAATGTAACGAATTAACCATGCTTTTTGATTACATGTATAATATATAAAATGTATACATTTATCTAAAAAAAAAAAAAAATATATATATATATATATATATATATATATAAAATCAATCAATCAAAAAGCAAAGAGAAACAAAGCTTTGGGAGGTTTTGGTTGAGCAAGGGAAGATGTTTGTTGAGATGTTTTGCCGTGAGACACAGGTTTGTGGATGTGATAAGATCGAAAGGCTTCAATAATCCAAATGAATGTGGTCACAAACTGTGAGAGAGCAGAGAGAATCTGCTTATTACACTAAGAAAACAGCGCTGGCACTCATTAGATTACACACACATCTGTCATGCTGATCGTCGATCCAGCGCCTCGATTAAAACCACAGCAAACAGAGGATATGAGAATCTCACTCTTCTTTACTGCACTAAAGGGAATTACTGTGTGGAGGAAGCAGACGGCAGCGAGGACGTCTCATTTCCTCATCTGCCCATTCATCGAGAGTGATCTCCAAAAGAAGCTGTTCTCTTTCATGAGCGTGGGACACAGGCGGAGGTTAATGTAGCATAGCGCTGCTATTGTTACTGATGCATGAGATTGGCTCGTTTCCACCCAATTAATGAGCAGATCTGCCCACTGAGCAACGCCTGAGAAGATGAGAGAAGAAAGACAAGAAGGAGAAGGACCACAGAAGTGACGGACATTTATAATGTAATAGAATTTTTCTATTTGAAATAAATGCTGTTTTCTTTTTTTTTTTTTTTTTACCTTTCTATTTATCTCTGGATCTTGACAAATAAAATATATCATGGTTTTCACAAAAAATATTGTGCAGCACAAATATTTTCATCATTGATAATAATCAGAAATGTTTCTTGAGCAGTAAATCATCATATTTTCATGATTTCTGAAGATCATGTGACACTGAAGACTGGAGGAATGATGCTGAAAATACAGCGGAGCATCACAGAAATAAATTACACTTTAACACAGATTCACACAGAAAACAGTTTTTTAAAATTGTAAAACTATTAAACAATATTTGTATATTTTAGGTCAAATAAATGCAGTCTTATTTAGCAGAAGAATAAAATCTAATACATATTTTCACTGTTATTCAATTGTTATGCACCGACCACAGAGCAAAGATTATATGAGGAGATATTTAAAGAAATCATCAATCTATCATCACAGGGTCACCTTTACAACCCCATTACACACAAAACAAGCATCTAATGTTTCTCCGCTCTTCCTCTGAGACTAAAGGAAGTGAATATTTATTGACTTCCAAAAATAAGAGGGAAAAAATAGGGTTTTCCATAAACATCATTAGTCAGTTTGGGGTCGCCTTCAATTACACGAGCGGAGGAGCTTCTTGAGCTCGTTGCGTTCGACAAAATGTTTTCAACAGCCATTATATAAATGCAGAAGACTGAAAAGAAACCAATGACCTCCTCATCACTCAAGACTTCTGCAAACTCCTGGATGGAAACATGACGCAGCAGATGTTGTGCTAAAGCGGGACGTTAGTGTGAGATCAAGAACACAAAACACACCCCTCGAAGATGTTAGGAGGAACATCTCTGCTGCTGCTGTTGGATGGGAAGTTCTTCATCAGTTTGCTAATTTCTCAACATCAGATGGACTGTAATGAAACACGTGCTATTAAAACTCACTTCTAAGACTAATCATTTCTTGCTATTTCATTTTTGCCGCTGGGTGAATCTCACCAAACCTGGCAATCTGGCATGCCGTTTTCCACCAAAAAAAAAAATGTACAAATAAAAATTGTCTGACATTTTTTGATTGCATTATTACCTTTCACTATATTTTAATTACTGTTATTTCGTGCACACACTTGATTTGATTATCGCTTTGGATTACACAGTTGTAACAAACTAATACACTTATTATTTATTACATTTAATTAAATGTGTTTTGTTTTGTAACCCTGATTTATAACTGTAATGTATATTATGATGTATATAAATTCAGAGTAGCAGATGTTGTCTGAATTTTATTTATTTATTTATTTTATTTATTTTTGACAATTATCAGGGAGATGTGAAAAGATCCAAATTGGACAAAGGCTACAAATCATTTTTTGAGCAATTTATTTTTGATTATCAAGGTATGTATAATGAACCATTTGTATTGGCACTGCTTTTTTAAACTGATTACTTTTATGGTTTTATGGATGTTTTTCAAAGCCGTTTATTAAAAACTAATTTCTTGTTGACAGTGTGTGTGTGTGTGTGTGTGTGTGTGTGTGTGTGTGTGTGTGTGTTAGACACTTAGGTAATTAGGGTCACATGTTATAGTTCATTAAGTAAGCACGAGGAACCACATGAGCTTGGGGTAAATACACACAGGATTTAGTTCATGTTGAACTGCAACTTTTTTGATTAAAATAAAAAAGGTTTTCAACAGGTCCTATTGGTTATCTCACAGTCTGTAGCAACTGAATAATTTAGTAAGGAAGCACCTTCAGCGGTTGATGAGATTTAAAATGCTTTTCTGTGCTTAATGACATTATTTATTTATGAAGTAATGGTCATTTTAACCTCTGTGCAGTCTTCAGGGTACTTCAGAACGACAAATGACATTTGCTTGAATAAAAAAAAAAAAAAAAAAGAATTGTTCTAAATCTAAATCTAAATGACTTGACATTTGATGACTTTTTTTAACACTTGCTGTTATTCATCTACACAGAAAATAAACATTTCATATAAATGTAATACTTTTTCTATTTCATGCTTGTCAGTTGCTTTGTCACAATCTTTGTTGTTAAAAGCGCTATATAAGTGAAGGTGACTTGACTTAACATACCAACTCTACAGTAAAAAACATTAAAGGGTTAGTTCACCCAATAATCAAAATTATGTCATTAAAGGGGGGGTGAAATGCTATTTCATGCATACTGAGTTTTTTACACTGTTAAAGAGTTGGATTCCCATGCTAAACATGGACAAAATTTCAATAATTAAGTTCTGTTCCAAAAATACTCCTTCCGGTTTGTCACAAGTTTCGGAAAGGTTTTTTCGAGTATGGCTCTGTGTGACGTTAGATGGAGCGGAATTTCCTTATATGGGTCCTGAGGCACTTCTGCCGGAAGAGCGCGCTCCCGTATAGCAGAGCACTGAGAGCACAACACACTTCACTGATCAGAGCGAGAGCGTCGCCAAATGTCACAAAAGAAGTGTGTTTTTGGTTGCCAGGGCAAGACAACCCTGCACAGATTACCAAAAGAGAAACAGCATTAAGGGACCAGTGGATGGAGTTTATTTTTACAGAGCATCAACGGAGTTGTGCAAGTGTTTGTGTTTGTTCCCTGCATTTCGAAGATGCTTGTTTTACAAACAAGGCCCAGTTTGACGCTGGATTTGCACATCGTTTATTTCTTAAGGATGATGCAATCCCAACGAAAAAGGGTCACGATCGTGTGTTGGAATCGCAGGCGGTGAGTAAAACTGCTTCAAATATCTCTGTGTTGTTAACTTAGCTATCGGCGCGTAAGCACATCAACTAAACAACATGCGATGTTGTCATCAAACTGCACTTTCCACATGTACAGCTTAAAAAAAAAAGACGTCATAAAGTGGAACTTAGTCATTTTCCAAAACTGCTAAGCAAATATATACAGTTTCAGTACATACCACATAGAGAAGCCTTTGCTGATGCTGCTCTTGATAAATTTCAGCCTCTGGATCTGTGTCACAGCTTCCAAACGCTCTCAACGCAAAAGCCTACTGGCGCTCGTGATTCTTTAGCTCCGCCCACACGTCACGCCTCCAGACGCTCGTGTTTTTCCGGGAAAAATCGGTACAGACTATCTTTCTCTTATGAATATAATAAAACCAAAGACTTTTTGGAGTTATGAAGGATGCAGTACTACTCTATAGGTACTCAAGATTAACAGGAGATTGAGTGAAAACCAGCATTTCACCCCCCCTTTAATAACTCCAAACCCGTGAGACCTCCGTTCATCTTCACCGTTCATCTTCAGACTTACCTTTCTGGACATGGACAGTATACCGTACACACAGCTTCAATGGAGGGACTGACAGCTCTCGAACTAAATCTAAAATATCTTAAACTTTGTTCCGAAGATGAACGGAGGTCTTCTTGGTTTGGAACAACTTGAGGGTAAGTTATTAATTACATAATTTTGCCATTTGGGTGAACTAATGTGTGTGTGTGTTTCTATCACTTTCTTCAGATCACACTTGAAGCTAACACTCCACCTCAAGTGACACTTGTGCTGTTGGAAGACGTTTGTGCAACTATTAGTTGCATTACTTTACCAAAACAGCACATTTTAGTACAGGTTGGAACCCAAAATGTTCCAGCTGCCCTTGCATACACAAGCAAACAGCAGGCCTGGCATGGGCCCCGATCACAGGTAAATATAAATAAATAAAGACAGAAACCTCATTTCAACAATTTAAATTTGCCAACCATTAACGAATCAAATTAATTTAAAATGCATGATGTGGAAAGCAGAGTGCAATCTAGTGCAAGATATAAATGTTTTGTCATGGCATCACCAAAATGTGCGCAAACCAAAAGCCTCTGGTATGACGTGCCTGCAGTCCACTCTGTACAAAGCATATGGAGGTGATATCCAAATACTAATAATCAATCCAAAAACCCACTATGGGTTAGCATGCATTGCCCTTGACTTACAGCAGCCAAGTTCAATGAAGCAGCTCATTTGAGGTCCGAATCCACTGCATTGACACTGGCTAGCCGAATCAGTAAAGGTGTGCGAATGCATCGTTTCTGCAAACATGTAGAACTTTCTTCTTTTGATATTTTATAGAATGCGTGTAACCAACCAGTTCCATGTTTCCATAGTATTCCACAGTATTTTCTTCACACTGTGGAAGTGAATGGGAACGAGCAATTTTCTGGCTACACACATTCTTTAAAACATCTTTTTACCTTCAACAGAACAAATTCGAAACAACTTTAGTGTGAATAAATGACAAATACAAATGTTGGGTGAACTATCCCTATAAGTCATGGTTCATTGAATTTCATTGAAAGTAAATAATGTTCACTGTAGACTCTGGGATTTTCTTGTAACCATTTGATTTAGATTAAGCTTTATGATAGGGTTTACTCAGATCTTTATTTCCGAATACTCAAAATATATTGTTGGAACATACCTATCCCAAACTGGATTGATGACATGTCAGGAGGGGTGTCAATATTTACGACGTCACCTGAACATGTTACTTGACAACTAAATTGTAGATAAAATGTAAAAAAAATGAAACTTTGCTCACTTTCTTTGAAAATGTTCATATCATGCTGGAAAGTAAAAGTTCAAAGTGCATCTTGACAAAATTTCCCTATTGCCTATGTTAATAATATAATTGTCTTTGATTCTTTTGTTTATCATTAGTATTAATAAATGTGTCAAGCATTATTAATATTATATGAAGGATTAATACTTTTAATATTTTTAATATTTTATTATTAAAATTGTACACAAAAAAGAAGAAAGAAAGAGCAAGTAATGCAAACTTAATTTGTTACATTTTCTTGCAACTTGTCTTTATTTTGTGAGACTCTGAATTTTAGTTTCTTTGAATTTTTCTCAGTAACATTTCAATAGAAATGTCAACATTCAAATTTCAAAATTAGTTAATTTAAATAGAGTTAATTTCAGTTAATATTGGTGAACACAGGGAATCTGTGAGTCATCTCACAAGACGTGAGATACAAAGCTCTGATGCTCAGAAAAGTCAGACAGCTTTGTCGGACTGCGATCAGAGAAGGAAGAAAAAAGGAACAACTCTGCATGGATGAGCATCTAACATTTTTCAGAAAATGCATTGCAAAGCAGCTCCAGAAATCACATGAGGACTTTGAAAGTGTGTGAAAGACATGAGAAGCATACTTCATTAGGAAAGCATCCATAATAACTGAGCAAAACACATCAGAAACTACCTAGTAATGACATAGCAACTACCCAGAACACCCTAAAAACGTACCTAGAAAACATCACGTTCACATCAGCCATTGCATAGTAACCACACAGAACTAATACCATAGAATCTACCCATCAATCACCCAATACATGCTTTACAGTCAGTTATAACAATACAACATTATTTGCACCAATTAATTTAATGAAAAAAGGGTCCATTCTATGATCATCTTAATTTGGATTGAAATTGGGCTTGTTAGGAATTCAATGGTAAAACTAAATCTATACACCAGACCTTGGTGAAACACGCAAGCATCACTGCCAGCAATTCTACATCTGAAAACACAAAACTGACATGTGTGTTTGCACACCATAGTAAAACTGGTAGAAAAAAAGATGTGCGTAAATGAGGTGAGAACGAGCAGATGAGGAGCGACGGAGTCTGGCAGCAGGACTAGCGGGAGAACAGTGTGTCGTCCCGAGGAGTCCCTCAAGGGTCTGTCATCATCTCACACTGCCACCGAACATACCATCTGCTTCCCTCCGCTACCCACAATGCACTGTTCTCCACGCTGTATATGTGCACTCACTTTAAAGTGTACTCCCGCGGCCCAACGCCACATCTTCACTATTACCGGCGACAGAAACTCTGTCGGGAACTGGCATGAGTGCTCGGATATAATTACAGCGGCCCGTTAAACTCTGAATACGGTGAGTCGCGCTGAAAACCATTACCGCTCTATCACGGCTCCAGAGATTTAAAGAACATTTCTGTTTTCTCATTTCAGTCTCGTGTGTTTCTTCTCAAACTTCAGAGGAGAAACCGAAGGAGGGAACTGCACACGACTTCTATATTTACGATGTTTTTGATGCCGCCCACAAATAAATGCAATTAAACCGTGAACGTAAATTCCTTAGACCTTTAACACCCTGCTGATTCAGTGAGACTAGGTAGAAACTACACAGCAATCAAGCTAATGAAAACGAATGCTATGCACTTGCACAGTAGCGGTTTCTTGCTAAGGTAGTATACAACGATTTACACGCACTCCTGGAGGCTTTAACTAATGAGAGTCTAAAGGCAGCGATTACAGCCTTAATTCAACCAGCAATTGACATGCTACAAATCAAAACAGCTAACATAATGAGCCTGGAATGGAGCCTTGATCTGAGAGCCAGCGTCTGTACCGAACACTACATCAGCTAGAGTATTAGCAGCATGGATACGGAAAGTATTCTTGTGTCTATATTTGTAGAAACGAAGTGCATGTTACTCAAACGTTCATGAACATGCAATAGAGTTCAAACATTTAATTACATGTTTGTGGCTTTCTGTTAGAATTAAACTCATTTATGTGCAAGTGTGCAAGGTGTAAATAAATAAGTTCATCCTATATCAAAACAAATCAGGATTTATTAAAAAATAGAGCATGTGTACAAACATGTCACACTCAACAATAATTTAAATAATGTACAGATAAACAAAAAAAAATATTGCATAATGTTATTCTATGAACAAAATTGACATCACTGAAATTGCTAATACTTAAAAAAAAAAAAAAAAAAACATGAGACGCTGAAAAATTATTGTACCAAGTCATAATTATGAGATTTTGTCAAATGTATGAGATACTAAGTCATAAGTATAGCTATTTAGTTATTATTATGAGATAAAGGCCGAAATTATGATACAAATAAAAAAAATATTAGATAAAAAGTTAAATATAAGATTCTAAGCATTAATTATGAGATAAAAAAGGTCTAAATTAAAAGATACTTAGCCATTATTATCCAATAAAAAATAAAAATCACAATTACAAAAAGCCAAAATTATGAGATATTAAATTATAATTATGAGATAAAGTCAAAATAATGAAACTGTCAATTAGGACTGGACAATACAGCTAAAAAATGTATCTGTTATCAGTATCGATAATTATTGAAGTTTTTTATAACCTTTTTTTTTTTAGACAGAGCAAAAAAATTAAATAAAAATAATAATAATAATAAACCAGTGTATTTTGAATTTACCCAATTTAAGACAAACGACAAATATATATATATATATTTTTGTTGTTGTTTTAACAGTTAAACACAAAATAAAATGTAAACAAATATCTGATTTGCAATGTTGAATATGCAGATTAAATAACAACAGGAGGGTGCAATGAGCAAAAAAATGCAACACATTAAACAGTTTATATAACACAAGTAAAATAAGTCTAGAAAAAACGTGTACAACATCTAAATCAAATCAAATATAATTTCGTAAATTGCATAAACAATTTTTAACAAAACAATCATGTATTTATATACAGCTTAATTAAAATAGCAGAAGCGCCGATCACACAGATTGCTTTTAAACAAATTTGCAGCGTGTTTTCTAAAAGTTTAAACTCTTTTAACTTTGCATGGCTTTCTATACATCTCTTGCGTGACACGCGAGTGCAAAAGTCATAGTAACATGCGCCTATATTGTGCACTATATAAAAATTATTTTCTGTTGTTATAGATGAAAGTGTACTGTCGATAAATACCGATATCGTTTTATTTTATCGTTTTATTTAATATTTTGATATTAAGTCTTAAGAGATAAAAAGTCTAAATTATGAGACACTAAGTAATAATTATGAGATAAACTCAAGATTGAGATCATTAATCAATAATGAGATAAAAAGTCACATTTATGAGATAAAAACTGTGGTATGTTTACATTTAGAATTATACTATGCATGTCTTTAAAAATCTGGCCCTTGTCCGTAGACACGCATGACACGATTTCCATAAATAAAGCGATCGTCACGCCCAAGACTTCCAGTGTGTCTGTGGCCATTAAAATTAGATGCATTTGTTCAGATGTGTGTGCATTCAGGTTTATAAACATCTGTGTGTTTTGTTCAAATATGTGTTTTTGTGTGCATCCTGCAGCCCTGATGAGAATCAGCCGAAACAAGGCCACAGTGTGTGTTTGTGTGCCGATGCTATCAGGAGTGTGTGACGGCCCATCAATAACTCAAGACCTCTGAGGATGAAGATGTGCTGCTGCTGGAAGCAGGAAAATGGATGTTAACTATTTATTCCTGAGCTTTCTCTCCGCTGCTTCCCTCTTTATCTCACTGCAGGATCCTGAGCCATTTCTCTCGCTTTCTCTCTCTGTCTGACTTAATTTAGACCATTTGTTTCTGTTGCATTCTCTCCGGAAGTATATTCATCGCATAACTGTCTAAATTTCACCAAACCTAACAAAAACACATCCAGGTTGTTAAATATTTTTATCAACATCAACCCACATTCTCATTACTGTAATGAAATATATACACCTACCCACACAAACATAGATAGATAGATAGATAGATAGATAGATAGATAGATAGATAGATAGATAGATAGATAGATAGATAGATAGATAGATAGATAGATAGATAGATAGATAGATAGATATGCACGATCTTTTATGTTGGTGAACTTTCAGTGACTGCATGGTTAGTAGTTTGTACGCAGACATCAGTGTTATTCTTCAGAGGCAAGGTTCAAAGTTAGACATTTTTTTAGATTCCCAATAAAAAGTTACAATTACCCCCCGAGTCTTTTGTGATGCAATACTCCTCAAAGACGCTGTGGCTCGTCCCATTTCATTATCTCCAGGGACGGATCTCTCTTCAGGTGAACGCTGCACAAAGCGACTGAGTCCCTGAAAAGAGGTAAAAGCCTGGCGCTGGAACTGATCTTCCCCATTTATCTCCTATTCTCTTTAAACGACAGGAAAAATCTTCTCTGCGGCTGTAATCGCTCTCAGCACACTGAGAACAAAAAGATCACAACCAGAGCTCTCAACACATTAATACTGGCTGACCGCGAGTGCACAGGGAGATCTGGGTAAAATCTCTTCTTTAACACCGACAGAAAACCAACATGCTCTTCTTAAATCTCACAGAACCCCACACAGTCAACTACTGGCTTACTGCTCACTATCCTGCACAGTTTACACCCCAACACTGCTATTTTACTCACGGAATTAAAGTTAAATTTATGCATTTAGCAGACACTTTTATCCAAAGCGACTTACTTTGCATTCAGTCTAACAATTTTCCTAACATGTGTTCCTTGGGATTCGAACCCCAAACCTTGCGCTTGCAAAAGTAATGCTCTACCACTTGAGCTTGATATTTTTGTTTCAATTTTAGTTTTTCGTAAAGTGTATGTATTTGGACTTTTAATTAAAAAAATGAACGTTTACTTTTAATTCAAGTAAAAATGCTTTTAGTTTTACTTAACTATAATATTGCACTGTTCACAGACTACTAGGGCTGGGCGATATATCGAATATTACCGATTTTAAATAAAAAACTTATCCAAGGTGCATAGCTTAAATTGTGAATTGCATGCATAAAAAAGTTGACCGAATGCACTTTCTGTACTTGTTTTGCACTACTTCAGTTACATACAGGCCTACATGTGTTCATTTAATAAAAAGCAGCAAGTGATCACTTGGTCTAGATTTTTTTAACTGCTTAAATTAGCTGTTTAATCTAATATATATATACATATATATATATATATATATATATATATATATATATATATATATATATATATATATATTATGGGCAAAATAAAATCATGTTTTTTTTTTTTTTTTTTTACTATTTGAATGCAAATGTAAACACATCGAGGCGACAATATCGATATATATATATTTTATATATCGCCCAGTCCTACTGACTACTGTTTTATTACATAGTAAACAGTATGCATTATGCATACAAAAACATTATAATATATTAAATATTGTTTTTAACACATATAATTATGTTGCATGTGAGTTGGCAAGTTATCATTTAGGAAACATCTTGATTTGATGTTTTTAAACTTCACTTTCAGTGTTCTGTAAAAAAATTATGAATAAAGAAAGGTTTTCCAATTTTACCAATTCATCAACAAATAAAATGTTTCTCTTCAGTCATAACATTAATAACATAAACATATATAGATTTAAAAAAGTATGCATCTAATCATTTTTATTTAAGTTCATAAAATATATTAAAACTCGAGTAGTATGCTTCAGTAACAGCGCTGACTGAGCCGCTGTGCATTATTGATGAATTAATGGCCATTTGATGGCGTTGTGAGGTTTTAGAGAGACTAAGTGATTCATTCAGGCCCGTGGCAGTGCAGTGAGAGACTGATGTGAGTTTGCCATCTCTTCACTCAGCAGTCGTGTCGACTCGAGGGGACGGTAATGTCCCAGATCACTGAAAACCTCTCGTTAACCTCCAGATGCTTCTGCTGCATGGGGAGGACTTTTACCGCCTTTCAAGTTTTTACTCCACCTGAAGTTTTCCCGTGCACGCCCACAGTCCTGCATTTTTAATGCTGTTGATTATGTTCGATGAGAAACGTATAAGAGGAAAAAAGGCAATTTGCAAAAAAACAACCAATTGCACGGTGCATTTGTTTAACGAAACACCATAAATCCGGTCTCAATGCTGCCTTTGTTGCTTAACGGTCAACAAAAATAACTGAAATAAGTAACTATTTAGTGCAAAATTCCGATTTTTAAAATTTGAATTCTACAAAGCAACTGTTATTAATATCATCTAACTTTTCTAGAAAAAGCCTGACTAATGTGACAAAATAATTAAATTACTATATTATTGTATATGCAATTTGTTTATGTTTATATTTTAGAAAAAATACAACATAAGTTTACATTATATTACAGTACCTAATATATTTATTACATATAAATTAAATACACGTTTATTAGGTGGCATTTCAAACACTGGTAATTACTATCAATTTTTTTTTTTTTTTTTTTTTTTTTTGTGAATGAAAACATTCATGTGTAAAATTTCAAAAAATATTATTAGACATCACTTTTTATTTATTTTAGAATATTATGTTTATGTCAGATTTCCTGCGGGAAGCCCAGAGTTAGATTCGGTCACGGCTAACACAGCGCCGTCAATATTTCAGCACATATGTGAGTTTAATTAGATGAGAATGTAATTGGATTCGCTCCAATGTACTACTCAGATGAACATATCAAAGATTTAAGCACATAAAAAACCCCTCGGCTTCAGCTTTGCTACGGCTGTTTCCATTATCGCCCCAATTCTGTTGTGAAAAAGTAATGAAGCATTGAAAATCATCCTCTATTCTATTGAAACCGAAGCCTCATGGGATCCTCGGTCCTTGAAGTGTCCTTCCTTTCTGGACGAAGCCGTTTCCTTATCGCCACCCGTCTTCTTATCAGCCTTCGATTCTGAATCAATGAGTCGCGATCATTATTATCTCCTGAAAGACTCGATCCAAAACTCTGCAGGAGAATATTGTTTTGAAACAACCTGAAACCGATTTTATGACAAGGACAAGTGGATGTGTCCCTATATTCTTTCATGAACCCATTAGAGCAAACCAAAGGGAAAAGTCAAGGACGTTTATTTATTCCAATCAGCTATATACTTTACTAGAAGTTATTAAATCAGATAACCAGAGCTTGAATGCATGTGTGCAGTTTGTGTAATTTGATTCGCGGAAGAATTCTGCTTTCATTTATGCATCTAAAACACAAGCTTTTATGAAAAAGGAGAAGTGGATGTATATTCTTTCATGAAGCCATTAGAGAGAACATCAAAGGGAAAAGACAAGTCCAACCAGAAAAGTACCTTTTCTAGAAGTTATTAAATCAATTAAATCGAATAAACGGAGCTGAACATTATAAAGTAAAAAAAAAAAAAAACAGTCGCAAATAACCACGAAAAAATAAATAAAAAAGCTGCCTGAAACACAAAAGATGGAATAATGTATTTTTACGATATACAGAAAATATATTATATAATAATTTATATATAATAGCTTCTTACCTAGCTGTGAGATGCATTTATTAATATTTTAAACAATTTATTTACTCGTGAAAAATACTATAATAAAATAAAAGAATCAAAAAGTGTCTATTTTATTTTTAAAATCAAGTTCAAGTTTTTTTTTTTTTTTTCAATACAATATTTATTAAATATTCAATTACGTAGCTAACATTACGTAAAATAAATATACTGTAAGTTGAATTTGAGCAATTGTTATCAAAGATAATATCTCGAAGATATCTGCCAACAAATAAATTCAATGTTGGTCATTTTTTGTCCATTTGTGCTGGAAGCAGATATAAGTTATGTCCGATCAATGCAGGTCTGTCGGAAAGCAACGGAGCGCTCTGCAAACGTCAGAAAGTGGCCTGCCAACACTTCCATCAAAGCTGAGCAGACTTCCCTTCTGCCAAACACACTTTCATTTCCCACCTTCCCTAATATCCATGTTAAAGAACTCTTTACCATATAAAGTTGGCATCGTTAAGGTCCAGGGACCACACTGTAGAGTCGGTCGAACGGTCGAGGCTATTATCAGAGCCTTCAAAACGCCCGGACACTTAAAGAGCCTTTTTATACATCTACTGCAAAGTTTAAGCCCAAATGATGAAGGGAAGCAGTAAAAAAGGCACTTAACAGGGTAATGTGCAATCTTTGGGGATAAAAGCTAACCTTTCTTACTCCGGTGAAGCAAAATTAGAGTGGAGGAGTATAAATTATTGACAGGAAATGGTATTAAAGTCTGTACAGACATCTTGTTGACCACTTGATAGATTGAATTATTAAAAGCCATCGTCAATGTCTTCACTGCTCCTTTATTAACCCCGAATGTATTTCACTTTCAATTCATGGGTTTGAATTTTAATTGAATTATGCTCTACCACAATGGTACCCATTGGTATAATAAATACCATTCCAAAAAAAAAATACAATAATTTTTTTTTTTTTTCATGAAATGATATACAATATTTTCATTAAATATGAAATAAAAATAGCACTATTTTATATATATATATATATATATATATATATATATATATATATATATATATATATATATATATATATATATATATATATATATATATATATATATATATATATATATATAATGTATTCATTATTTCACTATTTTATATATATTTATATAATGTATAAAAAAATACAACATTTTAATCAGTGGCATTTAAAATATGGATTATTAATAGCATCTATTAACAATATTAAATATTTTCATTAAATATTAAAGAACAATACAAATTGTAATACAATATAATACAAATTCAATTATGGATGAATACAATGTCTTGAAAATATGAAAATTAAAAACTCAAAATTATAATTCAAATTAAATTCAAACTCAGGAATTGAATACATTTTCAATCAAATTCTAAATTAGGCACAAACCTGATGCTGAAATAAAAAATTAATATATATATATATATATTTTTTTTTTATAAAATAAAATTCTGTAGGGACAATCTTGTTGACTGCTTCCTGGATTCAATTATTAAAACCATCATTAATCAAATCACCAAATCGAAACAAGTTGAACTCGAATCCTGAAACAAACTTTCAATAAACTGACAGCCTTAATTCAGTCTGAAACAACCAGAAAACATTGATTTTGACACTTTTGCAGACATTCCATGCACTTTTAAATTAAATATTTGCATTAAGAAAGATTACAAAGGCAAACATGCTTTAGAATAATCTGCAACAATGAATTGATCATATTTATGAGTCAAATATGCAGTACATGAAAATTTGTTTTGATTTATTTATGATGATTCAGTTCATTTTTATAGCGCTTTTGAAGATGCAAAAAAAGGGTAAAGATTTAAGGAAAAGAAATTCAAAATAAATCCTACCAAAGCACAGGTCAGTAAAAGATCTTCAGCACTTTCAGTGATACGGGGATACAGTTAAATCTTCTCAAAAGAGATGTGACCTCTTTTCAAAAGTTATTTCTCAAATCCAATTTACGGCACACTATAAACTAACCCACTTTCACTTCTGCTTTGTATCTCACACTTACAGCCAGAGATGCAGTTATTCACAGACAACATGAAGCTGGAAGCAAGCAGAAACACACACACACCAGAATGTAAAGATGTGCATTGATTTATACTCGTTAGTTTCTTTCTTTCTTTCTTTCCAGGCTATAAGCCACGACTGCTCGAGTTCTCCGATCAGTGAACATGGATGTCTCTCACATCTCTCACTTATAACCCTCGATGATTTATGAACAACCAAATCACTCAAAGTCATCACATCTTAAACACATTATCTCAGATCCCACACATTCATCTTCATTTTTCACTGGCTCATTTTATACCCAGTTCACTCAACACATCGTCAACAAGAGATGAGAGTCAATGTTGTTCTGGAAGTCATCATTAGGCCATGTTATGACGTGAATAATAAGAGAACAAGCGCTGACTTACCTATGACAGAAATTAAAACGAGCACCGAACATGAAAGAGAAAGAGAAAAGAGAGAATTAGTGTTAGACATTCAAGTCCCAACTCGTTTATCTTGTATCAGTCTTCCTGAAATTATTCCCAATAACAGACAAAGGCAGCTGAAGATCGAGACATAAAAACGTTCTCAGAATGTTCTGGCAAGGTTATAAACAAACGTTTTTCCAGTAATGTTGATGGAACGCTTGTTTGAAGTTATCTGGTACTTAATGTTCTCAAAACATTGCCACAAAAACACTTTGTTCATGGAACGTTTTTTTCTTGATACTTTTTGTTGGACATTCATCTATCATCTAGGTTACAAAGGGTCACCAAGTTTAATCTGTTTTAGGGTTACAAATATAGATGAAACAGTAACAGTTTGATGATAAATCAAGACAAAATTTCAGACGGTTATTATAGCTGCCAAATATTTTAAGCTATCAATAAAACATGTTTGATTCCTGGGATTTGGAAAAACTACTGTAAATACTGTTTAACATTAAGCTCTTTTTGATGGCAATTTCTTTATTCCCCCCCCCTCTTTGGTTACACCTGTGATTCTGCTGTTTCATGAGCGCCACCTGCTGCCACATTTATTTTAATTTACATTTTCATTCAGCCTGTCTGTCGTTTTTGTTCAGAACAATGCAAAAATTAGAATGCAAAGTTGTACATTTAATTTTAAAAATCTACATGATTCAGATAAGGTATAGAATTATGAACCAACTAAAAAAAAAAAAAAAAAAAAAAAAAAAAAAAAAAAAATATATATATATATATATATATATATATATATATATATATATATATATATTACATGCGTTTCACAAAACTTTATTTTAAAATATAATGCATGTAATTAAATTTAATTCTATATAATACTGGTAAATTTTGTAAATTTGCATATATATGCAATCAATGGTTCTCATAACAAAACTGTATTTCTTAATAAAATGTATTATAATAACTTATGTTTCAACTACAGGTCATGTAGGTTTCTGATGGATTCACTAAATATAATATAATATAATATAATATAATATAATATAATATAATATAATATAATATAATATAATATAATATAATATGTAACACAATGCATATATTTATCAAAATTAGGTAAATCAATGTGACATTGTTTGCAGTTTTACTGATTTTTTTTTTTTTTTCGTGGTGGAAAATCGAGAATCCAGCCCTATTTAAAACATATTATTGTTAGCTATGCTTTAGATAATTTTAAGTACACCTAAACCAGATTAAGTATTAAATGCTAACATCTCTAATTAGAACAGCACCATGCCATGAACTCTTCTAAATGAATGACAAAGTTTAGTAGCTTATCCTCCAAATACAGTCTACATTTATCACCACAAAGAGCCCAGGAACAGTCCACTAAATCGCAAGCATTAAAACACAAGGGAAAATGTTTTAATGCATGTTTATGTATCATCTCTTAAGAGTCTCTTAAGTTCATTCTCATTCTCCAGATTCTCAGAACAATTAACTATGGCATTAACTTAAGGACATACATTACAGAATGCATGTACTGTATTTATTGACACACATTAAGCATTTCCTAAAATAACTGCAATCTAGCTGGATATCTGAAGGAAATGCATATATCATTTAGTCTAATATTATAGTATTTCACATAAAAGGCTGTATTAGTTTACATATAATTTGTACAAATGAATGTATGACTCCTTAAATTTCACATAAAATGTCATTTATCTGCTTACTAAAAGTGAGTTAGCTTAAATTTCATAACTGCTTTTGAAAAAAAACATACACACATAAACCACAGTACACAAAGCATCATCGAATCTCTAATAAACAAAAATCCACATGAAATATTGATATGAGAAATTATTGTATTATATGACAGAAACAGAGTGCCGTGAACTCAATCTCTGCTTCACATCGAGATCCTGATCAATCTGTTTGTATTTATTTTGTGATAATGACGTCTGTCTGTGCAGTATCCCGGTTGTTGCATGACTGTTTATCACATAAATAAATACAAGGGCATGAAATATTGATCTGTGTTGAGTCTGAGCTCACTTGATTCTGCTCTGCATTCAGTTATTTTCTATTTATTTGCAAATCACATATATTTTGTATTAAACATTAGGTATGTAATGATTAACCCCCAGGTCGGTTGAAAATAGATTCAAATATGTGACGATTCAATTCGGTTGAGATGCTAAACAATAAAGATTTAATTAGGGGCATGAGTTTATATAAATGCATGTCTGACTATCTTTAGAAAGTTTAGATGGTATTTTTTTCTTTTCATCTTGCCTATGTATAATGCATATTAAAGTTCATAGACCAACGCTACTTTTGCGTCATCGAAGGTTAACGCCCCTTTTTGGGGGAAAACAAACGGATTGCCCTGATACAGAACTCGCTCTAGTTTCTTGATAGCAAAAAATGGCAGAAACATACACACTCTCTTTGCCGGCCGAGGACCGTGAGAGGTATTTAATGAAGTTACTGGATACGGTGTTTACAGAGGTTTCCCTTTGAAATGGTCGAAAACTGGATTAATAACCCCACGCAGTGGCCAAATATGGACATCTAACGTTACCATTATCTCGTGGAATCAACAAGTAGCCTATTTTTGTCATTAACACACTCACAGTATGATAAACTAGACGATGAGGCCATGCCAAGAGGAGTCGGTGGTTTACTTGGATCATATTTCACTTGATTTAAGATATTGACAGTTTTGTTGTAGTTAGAAATACGAAGCTGCTAGTAGCTAACTTAAGTGATTAACGTTAGCTCTCATTAGGCATGCTACCTTGGCTGTTAACTGATTTTAAGTTTGAAATATTCGCAGGCTAGGACTAAACAATATAAATAGTATACAATATCTGTTTGTAATTGTGCCTGACAGGCCTGTACACATCAGAAACAATGAAAAACAAAAGGTCCCTTGGAGCGAGTTCTGTATCAGGAATCCGTTTGTTTTCCCCCCAAAAGGGGCGTTACCCTTCGATGACGCAAAAGTAGCGTTGGTCTATAAATGCAACTCTTCTTTGTTTACAGCGGTAACCAAGGAAACGCTGTATCACTGCTGTTCACAAGTGCAGCTCTGCTTTGTTTACAGCGGTAACCAAGGAAACGCTGTATCACTGCTGTTCACAAATGCAGCTCTTCTTTGTTTACAGCGGGAACCAAGGAAACGCTGTATCACTGCTGTTCATAAGCGCAGCTCTGCTTTGTTTACAGCGGTAACCAAGGAAACGCTGTATCACTGCTGTTCACAAGCGCAGCTCTGCTTTGTTTACAGCGTTAACCAAGGAAACGCTGTATCACTGCTGTTCACAAATGCAACTCTTCTTTGTTTACAGCGGGAACCAAGGAAACGCTGTATCACTGCTGTTCACAAGCGCAGTTCTGCTTTGTTTACAGCGGTAACCAAGGAAACGCTGTATCACTGCTGTTCACAAATGCAACTCTTCTTTGTTTACAGCGGTAACCAAGGAAACGCTGTATCACTGCTGTTCACAAGCGCAGCTCTGCTTTGTTTACAGCGGTAACCAAGGAAACGCTGTATCACTGCTGTTCACAAATGCAACTCTTCTTTGTTTACAGCGGTAACCAAGGAAACGCTGTATCACTGCTGTTCATAAGCGCAGCTCTGCTTTGTTTACAGCGGTAACCAAGGAAACGCTTTAAGCTCCACCTGCTGGCAGAGAGTGGATCTGCGTCTCGTTCAGCTCGTCTGCTATTTCTGTTTCAAAAAGATATTCTTTTTATATATAGCAAACCATTCTGTTTTTGCTTCAAATTTCAGAGGTATACAATCTAATTTAGATTAAAAACTGCTAATGTTTCATGAATACAGAATTTTTGTCTGGATCCTGATTAAAGTGGAGTGTTTGCCTCTAATTTTAAATGGATAGAGCACAAAGCCAACAAAACAAGTTTTTTTTTATATGAATAGTTTTTTTTTTGTTTGTTTGTTTTTTCTGCTACTTATTTGATTCGAAGCTTGTTTTAAAATTTCAATTTAGTTTTTCATATTTACATATTGATCACATAGCAAACACTTTTATCTAAAGTGACTTACAAATGAGGACGATAGAAGCAATCAAAACCAACAAAAGAGCAATAATATGCAAGTGCTATGTTAGTATAGGGTTACATTTCAATTTCACAAAGAAGCATTCTGTCCAAGCAATAATAAAAGGACTTAATAAATGTCATCTATAATTGGTCTTAAATCTCATTTTGTTAAAATAAATAAATAAATTGTGAATCGAATCGTGAGTTGAGTGAATCATTACATCCCTATTATACATTAATATACAACAACAACAACATGTATAAAGATATTTTGGTGCATGCACATTAAACCTGCAGTACCTCAAGAGAAACAACACTGCATTAGAATCATCAAACATAGTTAACCACTCTACTCTCACTGCTTTTCACTCTATAAAAGCATTGCGTTTGCCCGCATTCTCCAGCACCTAATACCACTGTACCGTATGTCTGGTTTTATCTCCGAGACGAGGGCCGCACTTAAGCGAAGGGTTATTAGCACAATTTTCCAGCGAGTGCTATCTAACAGTCGGAAAGATCTAGAAAAGCCTTTCAGAAGCAAAAAAACATGAACTACTTTTGGTGAAGGCTGGCAGTAATCATACTTTAAGTGTTTAATGGAGTTTTAGCTTGAGTAACCGGTCAAGTGGCTATAAGGGGATCTCTCAGGAGAATGTCTTTAAAAATGCTTTGTCCACTGAGTGACAGAGACTTTTTTATTTTTGGTTAAATGGGTACATTTGTGACCCTGGACCACAAAACCAGGAATAAGGGTCAATTTTTCAAAATTGAGATTTATACATCTTCTAGAAGCTGAATAGATGAGCTTTCCATTGATGTATGGTTTGTTAGGATCGGACAATAGATGCAGCTATTTGAAAATCTGGAATCTGAGGGTGCAAACAATAATAATAATAATAATAATAATATTGACAAAAAAAAAAAAAAAAATCTAAATATTGCGAAAATCATCTTTAAAGTTGTCCAAATGAAGATTTTAGCAATGCATATTACTAATTTAAAATTACAATATGATATATTTATGGTAGAAAAAAAAAAACTTAATATCCTAATGATTCTTGGCATTAAAGATATTTTTTTTTTTTTTTTTGTGTGTGGCTATTGCTAAAAATGTACACCAGAGACGACTTAAGACTGCATTTGTAGTCCAGGGTCATATTTGTGTATAATTTGGCAGAGTTTCACTGAAGAGAAAATAATTAAATTGGAATTAATTAGCATCGCTAGGCTAGAATGTGATGCAACAGAAAAAAATAAATAAATAATAATGAACACAATTAAATGACCCATTTTTGTTCTGTAATGACAGCAGGTACCAGTGATAACAGGAACTAATTAAAAAGAGAGAGTTATTGATTGAATAATATGCTTGTACAGTATGTGTACAATTTCATCACTTCTTTGGATCTATATTGACAATTTTTATTTCATAAAAACTATAAATTTAAGTCTTACTATCTATATATGTAGCTTTAGTGTACTATCAGTATTCTAAAAGTTAACTTGTATTATAGTTGTAATACTAAAGAATAAAAGTTTACTACTGTTACACTTTAAAATAAACATAAATGTCTAGTTTTATAGAGTAAAATTAGTAAAATGTGGTATCAAAGCATTGAAATAATGCACATACAAGCTCAATACTAATACATAGCTATTAGTAGACTACAAACTTGGAAAATATACTTGATCTTGGCTTAAATTTACTTTTTATTTGTGTTTGTGATTTTCTGTCCCACACGTTGCTGTGTACTAGAATCCAAAGCACGACATTCAGGAAAAGATTCACTTTGGGATAATTTTAGTCACCTTCCACTCTACCGTCTAACGAAGCATGTTTAATGGATGCATGAAGCTAAAGAGACATGAAGAGTAGGTTTAGCTAGTCTGTGTTCCCCATCAGCTGTAGACAAATGGGGAAAAGTTGCATGAGGCATGAGCGCATCACCTCAGAGAAGCGACTCCCTGCGTCTCTGCCTCGCATGCAAATTACCAACACTGCCGCTATGCAAATAAAACAGCGCTGTATGCAAATGAAAAGTAGGGAGTGAGTGAATTATATTCCTTCTCAGGCGCAAACCTGATGGAGTGTTGTCTGAATGTTGTTTCAGAGCGCTTTGAACATCACGTTACGGCTTCTCGTAATAACTCAAGGGATGTTATGTTATCCAACAAATGCAAGCGTGTCTGAGTGAGTGTGTCTAGGAAAGAATCCAATAAGAGCGAGCGAGCGTTGATATGAGCATCTTCAGTCCATGCAGACTGACCTCATATAAGTGATGCTGATGCTGATGCTTTTAAGCAGATTTGAGAAGAACAAGCAACTACATAAAAAAAGAAGAAGCAATGCAGACTCGTTTCAAACAAGCAGCAAAATTGATTGAAGATTTAAAATGTGCTTTCCTAAAATAAAACTGAACACCAGGATTGCTGTCTCCGTTTTAAGTAAAAATATCTATGCATCCATAAAGGACTAGTTTAGTCACAAATGGAAATGTGCTGGGAATTTGCTCATTCTCAGGTCATCAAAGATGTAGATGTAGAGTTTGTTTCTTCATCAGGTTTGTAGAAATGTAGCATTGCATCAGTGTCTCATCAATGGATGCTCTGCAGTGAATGGGTGCCGTCAGAATGAGAGTCCAAACAGCTGATAATAACATCACAATAATCCACAAGTTAGAGCTGTTTTTGGCTTTATCTGTGCAGATTTCTCTCCTGATTCAGACCAGAACACTTTTTCACTGGATGAAGTGTTATTATGGATTATAGACTAAGATTTTAGTTAAAAACTGGCTTAATGCTATAGGTTTATTTCAGTTTTTGTCTTCTCCTGATGTTAACTGATGGACTGGAGTGCTGTGGATTATTGTGATGTTATTATAAGACTCTCATTCTGACGGCACCCATTCACTGCAGAGCATCTGATGCAATGCTACATTTCTCCAAACCTGATGAAGAAACAAACTGATCTTGAATAGCCAGAGGGAGTGTATGTTTTCAGATAATTTTCTTTTTTGGGTCAACCATTCCTTTAAATTGAGAGAAATTGAAAAGTGAAGCAAAACTGCATGAGACGTTGATACTTGCTATTAATAAAACTTGAAATTATTATTGTGCAATGTTGCATCCACAGACTTTATTTTATTTCTCAGTATGTCTTGAACGTCTTGAATGCATTATGTATTAAGTGCGTGTTATGTAATAGATTTATGCAAGACGTTGGCTTCAACAGTCTGCTTATTTGAATATCCCCACTGAAACTCCACAATAAATTATTCTGGATATAAGAGCGTAATCATCAAGGTCAAAGTTCAAATGCAGCTTTTCTCACAACTATGATCTCTGTGAAATCTCCCATGAAATATTAATGTGTGAAATGACTTGAAACAGATCATAAGCTTCCACATCTTCAGCGGAGGACACTTTCTCGTATCCCACGCTGCTCTTGTTCAGAGATGAGCTCTGGCTGCTTAATTACCGTAACGAGCTCATTCTGACAGCATCTTAAAATCACACGTTGCTAATTATCACAGTTCAGGTCTTCATTTGCACTAACATTATATGCATTCATTACTCTATTCTTATGTCACGGCCTCACATTTATAGCGTTTGTGTGTGTGTGTGTGTGTGTGTGTGTGTGTGTGTGTGTGTGTGTGTGTAATGTGTATGCATGTATATATATAATGTATAAATATATTTAAAAAAATATAAATTGCAAAAACTATAAATTAAAATAAACTAAAATGGACATGCAAATTGTAAGAATTAAAGCTCATTGAATCATTAATGAAAACTAAATTAGCATTTTTGCAAAGGGTCAGAAATATAAAGGGTAAATATGAATAATTAATTAAAATTAGTATTTTATTTTATTTGAACTACATTTTCTAAACATGTACACGACGTTTCGAAATTTTTGAAGTAGATCTGAATCATTTTACACAAAAATATACTTAAAATTGATGTCAAAAATATTTAAAAACAAGACATTTGCACTTGTAGGATACAGTTATTGGATTATGCTGATGGATACAATTTTAGTAAATGACTCATAATTTGATTCAGAAACACACTTGATATTTTTAAAACCATGCATTTATGTCAATAACAATCTCCAACGTAAAGTTATGCATCTTGACCTAAGCTCTTCATAATGCTATGCATGCTACTCACTGTACATCGAATTTTAACTGGCAAAACCCCATTATGTTTATGCATTGCCTAAATATGCCTAATCATGTCTCTCCTGTTCACGAGAGGTGATTAGATATCATTAAACGTGTCCCGTTCGCATCACCAGAGAAGCTAATGTGCTGCATTGCTCTAAACGGGCTAATGAGATTACAGCGAACCAAAAACAGCGATGAAGTGAAATTTGGGAAGCGATTGACACGCCTACTGAATTACTTTTACTTTTACTTTTACATTGTCCTCTCAGAAAACTAATTAGGATAGCATTCTACTAAACACAGTTATGAGTTTTATAAATAAAAATATGTCTGTGCCATAGATATATAAAAAGTTGCTGTTTATTAACTGCTTAGAATATGATGGAGTGAAACAACTCATGAAGAATCCTTCCAGCAAACATTTAGCATCAGTCGATGAACTATCATACTTTGATGTGGATTTCAGCCCTTAAGCTCACATCATTTTCATTGATTGCTTTGAACTTTGAAGATTAATGCAACGGTGGACTCCATAAAACACATCTGAACATCACGGAGCGAACAGAAATATGATTAGCCAGCGATTGATTCCCACAAGATACAGCTATTATTTGTGATGATATTTCTAAGTGAAAGGTCAGAACTGGAAAGAGGATAAAGCAGCTGTAATTGTCCTGAAACCAGCTGATGAAGATGAACGTGGATTCCTTCAGACGTGTCTCTTTATCAGCGAGAAATTCAACTCTTTTCCTGACAAGCTCTTTTAAGCTCATTTCAACAAGCTATGGACAATGTCCCAGAATGTTATCTTAAATAACAATAATAATAATATTTATTTATATTCATTTATTTATTTTTTTCCACAGGTTGCTCTTTCAAACATTTCATTAAAATTTATTAAAGTATAAACATTATCTACATTTTCTCATGAAATTCCTTATGAAAATTGATGACGATGATGATGATGATAATAATAATAATACATGTAAAATAATTATTAAAAATATAATTATTTTACTACTAATATTATTAACTATATATATATATATATAATTAATATCCTGTATTTTTTTTTAATTTTTTTTTCAGGAATCATTTTTCAAAAGTTGATCTTTTTATTTTTTTATGTATAAACAAAGATTCTTAAAAAAACACAGCTTAGTAGAAAAAAATAAAATAATAATAATAATAATAATAATAATAATAATAATAATAATAATAATAATGTTTTTATTATTTCAACTATTTTAAATGATAATAATTATGTTTTCTTATCAGGAAACCATTATTGCTCACATGTTACACTTCCCAGGCTCCATTATCAATATCTCAGCATTTCCTCTCCAAATACACAAGGAGAAATAAAATATTAATTACACTAACGCATGTTTCAGTTGCACAACTAGAAGCTGTTTCTCAACCTAGATTAGTCTCAGTTCCCAGAATTCATTGCATTAATTCCTGATAAACCACTAAAGACGCACCTGGCGTGAGCTTTGAGGCTGTTATTTGACTGGAAATGCTTTTGTTGAAGCCGTCTGTTTGTAGTTTTAACATAAGAAAGGAGAATAATCTGAGATGCTTCAGTGCGGGTTTCTAGTTCCCACAGAATTATGAATTTGCAATCAATTATGAATCAGTGATCAGAAAAACACCCTAAAACACTAGTTATTTCATGTTCTTGCAGCATGTTCACTTGTTCTGTTTAAAAAAAGTTGATGAATAATTAAATAAATTATTTTCTGTGTGAAAGTTAATGAACACATCAAAGGCGATATTTTTTAAATAATTAAATTAAATTAAATTAAATAATAATAAATAAAAAAAAATTATGCATCCAAAATAAGCTGAGAAAAAAACAGGCACAAAATAAATTCACTTTAGATTTTATTTTATTTTATTTTATTTTATTTTATTTTATTTTATTTTATTTTATTTTATTTTTAATTTAATTTAATTTAATTTAATTTAATTTAATTTAATTTAATTTAATTTAATTTAATTTAATTTAATTTAATTTAATTTAAAATAAAATAAAATAAATAAAATAAAATAAAATAAAATAAAATAAAAGTGTATGCATCCAAAATAAAGTGAGAAAAAAACAGGCACAAACTAATTTAACTTTAGATTCAATATGAAAATAGCACTAGATAGCAAAAGCACTAAACTGTGATGCGGAGAGATCCAACACTGTAAAACATTAATTAACAGTTAATTAACTTTTGCAGCCCTTAAAAATCACAAATAAAATCAGAAATTGAAGAAATCAGACGCTACAACTACACTGTCTCTTAAACAAAGTCTCCCATCAACTCCCATCATTATTCCCAGCAGTCTTTGCTGACATCCATCCAGTTGTTCTTCTCTCACACCCTTGAATGTGAGAGACGGTGCACAATCATTCATGTTTCCTAAAACACGTCCAGCTCAGGATCCGGTACGATCTGCCTTCACTTTGACATTTGCTCCAAAAACAGAAACAAAAAGCTGTTGTTACCCTGTTAAATCTTCTCATCCAATCCAACTCCATTTGATTCTTCTTCACGGTCTGGTTCGATTGAACCGCAAATTGATCGTCAAACTTTTTCACTTGTAAAAACTTTCCAGCAGTTCACTATAAACCAAACTACCACATTTTACGAGAAGAGGGGGGCATTTTATTATATTTATCATTTAACAAGGACAAACAGACTCCGCTTTCTTTTAAACTGGTTTTATGTGTCTGGTGCTGGTCACCGAGTTCATATTACAAAGGACATGGACTGCTGACATCCCATAATAATTGACAGGACATTGTTGTGATCAGTTACTGAATGTTTTGTTAACCCCCCCCCCCCCCCCCCAAAAAAAACACATGAAAATATTTATCATGAAAGGAGAGTTCACTTTTTTACTTCATTTTTGACCCAATTATAATGGTTAACAGTGGAGCCCACTGGCTTTCAATGCATGGACAAAATAAATACATAAATAAAATAAAATAGAAATTTTTACCAGTGCATAAAAAAAATAAAAAAAACGGACTTCACTGGATTTCAATGTAAGCAAGCAATCAATATAGTCTTTCTACATGATTTATTTTTATTTTTATTTATTCTTTTTATTTATTTGCCCTAAAGTCGACATGAAATGTAAAAAAAAAAAAAAATACAAAAAAAAACTTTTTAATGATGTTTTCTAAATTAAACAGACTTCCTTAACTCATTAACATTCTTCAGTCCATCATTATTCGAATGAAACCAGATCTGAATGCCAATCCAACTTTGCTTGTTGAATACCAAATATGTAGTTTTTCAATAGAATAACGAATTGCAAACAAGAGTAATTAAAGTCAATTTTGAGTCACGTTGACTTCATTCTTAACCATAATGCCACACAGATTGTCAAGTGTTTCTAAAGATGACTTCATCTGCCGTTATTTCAGACTAAAGTGAAGATGGGATAGAAACGGCTGTGATTGAATCATTGACGTGTGTTTTGTTCTCCTGTCGAGTGCTTGTGTGCCGGGCGTGTGATGCAGAAATATATCGCACACGCTGACGTTATGATAATGATGACAGTAAAAACAACACTGGCATAATAGAGGTCATTAACGGCGGTAAACACACTCGCAGGAGCCTCTCTGGCAGGCCTCAGAACCACCAGCGAACGCTCGGCGCTGAAATATTAATGTGTGAGTCTGTCTTCATCTCCATATGTAAATGAGCCTGACGAAGCTCAGGGGTGACGAGCTCCCCGCTGACCGGGTGAAGCGGATCATTTCTGACCGAGCTCGAGGACACGATGACTTCTGATGTTTCTTACGATCTCGAGGGATCAGAGCACAGTTTGACCTTACGTTTAGAGGATCGTCTGGTGTAAACACAACACTGCCTCACTACTGCGTCATTATCTGTGCCGAGAACTACATGAGAAATACAAGATAAAATAATGCTAAAATAGACAAGGATTCGTTTCAGCTAGTTCAGTTAGTTTTTGATATGTATGGTATATTATGAAATGTGTAGAAACCCAAAAAATGGCATTTAATAAAAAAAATGTAAATAAAAAAAAGTTTAACCATTAAAGAAAACGTTTAACATTTTAAATGATGCCAGTTGGTTCATCAACTCTGACTGACCTTATAATACAAAAAAGAAAAAAAAAAGAATATATATATATATATATATATATATATATATATATATATATATATATATATATATATATAAAAATAAAAAATATTATTATATATATATAATTATATATATATATATATTAATTACATAAACTATAATAAAAACTTAATTAAAATACATTTATTACTCAAAATCTGGGTATAATAAATGTTAATTGTTGACAAACTAAATTTAGTTTTATGATACGTGGTATAATCATGTAAGCTGAAACCTATTTTTTTTAAATATATGGTATATTATTAAATGTGTAGAAACCAAAAAATGCTTTGGCAAATGTAAAAAAAATAAATAATAAAAGTATAGAAATGTCTAAAGAAAACAAACACACACACACACATATATATATATATATATATATATATATATATATATATATATATAACATATATATTTTTAAAATGAAAAAAAAAAAAAAATAAACTAAAAGACATTTATCACTCAAAATCTAGGTAAAATAAATTTAGTTAAATGAATATACAGTATATGCATATAATATGCATATTGAATTTCAACACATAATATTTTATTTGGTATGTCATTAAACAAAAAGCCAGCGGAGAAATTTAACACTAAAATATTTTTCCATAAAACCAGTTAATTAATTCCCTCGTTCTTTCTGTGACACAACGTTCAAATGATTTTTAACCTTAGCTGTTGGGCCCAACTCGGATGGGTATCTAAATTATACTCAGATATTTTGATATTATATTGGGATTAAAATCTGATAATATTCATCCATCTCAACCTTCAGAAGGGTTAGTGAAGTTCACCTTCTGTCACAGAAACAACTGCAAGCTGCTTCACATTCAAGCCGACCCAAGCGATGGCTACTGAGCGGCTCATCAGATTCCAGCGTCCCGTCTGATTGTAATCACACACACAGCGTCTGAAGCGGTCTCTTGCTGAAATCCACCTCAAGAAGCAGATTAGCTCACGTGTGACGGTCCTGGAAGGACGCCACACTCTAGACGCAGCTCCACCACTAGATTTCAGTGCTGCATGGAAAGAAATTAGCGCTCGATCTGAGTTTTTCAGTATCTGGCCAAAAGAAAACATCTTAGAGGCTATAATCATCACGCTGCCTACCTTCAGCCTGCGCACATACTTATGTCTTAAATGCTGCCTACGTAGGCAGCGACTCAATTTGAACACCTCACTTTTCACCGTCTTTCTCCAGAAAAGTGGGACACTGAGATTATAGAGCTGACGATTGTTCTGAAGTGCACGGATTTCATGATATCAAAGAGAAAATACGATGCAGTACATTCAGTGTTCTTTAGAGATACTATAAAACTCTGTATTAAAGGGATAGGTCTCCCAAATATGAACATTTGCTGTTAATTTAACATTAAATATTTAACAAAGCATGCAAACAAACAGATGCTTTTATCATGTTCGTTTTGCGTTCACGTGACTTATTTCTTATTCGTTTTCTGATAACGTCTCTTTGCTGGTGAAATGATGGAGGCGTGTGTTTTAGTGAAGCGCACTGGCCCGACGGTGGAAAAGCGGTAATTTATTCCTGGTGAAGGTAAACGCCCCTCCTGTGTTTTCCGTTTCGTTTCTCAGTGTTTGTCTCCTGGGCTTCCTGTGCACTTTTACAGAGACGGAGCATCAGACATCTCACGCAGGCTTTCTGACATCTCCGCAGTGTTTGTAGATCACAACGTAGCGTGTTTTATCTTCAGAAACAAGTGTTTCACAGTGTGATGTTTTCTGCCGGAAAGAAGGTTCCTGACTCTGATTATCACACAATGGTTGTTTACTGCTGTGCAAATATTCAGAATAAAATACTAGTGTACTTCTTACTGTATGCATTGTAAAAAAATTGATTCTGACTTTTGGGGAGCTACCTTTGACTCGTTGGATATCATCATGAATATGATTAAAGGCTGAAGTGTATGGATAATCTCTATGGGCTGTTCCAGTCATCAGAAACACAGCCTGCTGGGTATTAAACGCACAGACAAACGCTGCGGCTAATTGAATCCGCTCTAGCCCCCCGTGAGGGCAGATGTCATTTACTGAGGTAATGAAATTACGCTAACGGTTTCGTTTTAGGAACAGCCTTGGAAGATTATGAATATGATGTTCTCCAGAGGAATTGCAACAATGGGTTTTACGAAGATAATAAGAGCTTGTAAACATCTTTGTCACTTATACGTAGCTTTAAACCATTTCGTTCTGTCACAATCCATAGCCACTTTTTGATGATTTTGTGTCCATTTATTGTTGTAGTTCCTGCATTGACCACTAGGGAATAATAATAATGAAATATTGCGTTTTATCTCGTGTATCTTTATTGCTTTGCTTCCTCTAGGTGGACTCATACTGCTAATTTAATGATGTACTATGCTAATGCTCAGGACACATTACTTAATTAACATTTTGAGCATTGTATCTCATTTCCCATCGATCCTGAAAAACTTTGTATTAATTAACACATTCTTTATCTGAATTTCTGGACGTCCGCCTACAGCGGAGAGATTCACTGTTCATTTACATCATCCTGCCTCTAATTAATCCAATTCTGTCTCCAAACCAATAAAAGCACGACACGTGACATGAGAACCATATATATATATATATATATATATATATATATATATATATATATATATATATATATATTTTTTTTTTTATTAAATATATATTTAAAAAAAAAAAAAAGTGATTAAACTGAAAAAAAACACAACAAATTTACTACAACTTTTCCATTTCTTTTAAACATAAATCTTTATTTTGTTATTTTGATGCTTAGATATTGGTTCAAGAAAATAAAATAAATGCAAAACTAAGGGGAAGTTTTCTTCTTTTCTTTTCTTTTCTTTTTTTGATTGTAAGCAACATTTAATGCCATGACTTTATGAATTTAAGAATTTCTGCTATGATTTAAGACCTTTTAGTGAAGAGTGAATTAAAACTTTATAATACATTTTTAAGGCTTTTAAAATGTATTTAAAATGTATTTATTAATTTATTCATTCAGTATATATTTTTATATTAATATTTAGGTTTAATTATTTTTATTATTTCGGTTTAGTCTAATCTTATTTTCATTTGGTTCCCTATGTTGTAATTGAATATATATATATATATATATATATATATATATATATATATATATATATATATATATATATATGCATTTAAAAAAATATATTTATAAATAGAAAATACAATCCAAATATTAACAACAACTATAATAGTATTTCCATGACACTGAAACAACACTGGTGTGAATACAGACACGTCCTTTATCTTGAAGAAGCCATATGTGGAGAAAAGCATGAGGAATATTGCCAGTGGTTTATTTTTCTCTCTGTATTTTCTCCAGGTCTTAAGCTCCCTTGTTCTCAATAAGCCTCGATTCGTTCTGCACATCAACACCTCCTCGACGCCCCGGCGCTGGACAAACTGCCTCACATTTGAACGAAATCTCTGAATGTTTACTTTTAATCCTCCTTTACTTCACTGCTCTGTAACTCTTTACAATAAGAGTTTACATTAATGCATTGACATTTTTACAGTGTTTGTTAACTTGTGCAGGTCCTTTTAAGTTGCACCAAACATCAAAGTGATTTCGATTCCATTGATGTTCAGTCCGACCCCAGAACAGTGCATCATGAAATAATGACTCAAAGCCTCTGAGAAGCCTCTTAAAGTCACCAGATAAGAGACGTTATGTAAGAACAAGAGTGTGATTCAGACACATTCAGACGGCAGGTCAATTACAAATGCATAATGCCATGAAAGATTCAATTTGCATAGATTCATAATTGCACGTCTGTGGTGATCGAGCTCTCATTTGACATGCTATGCCTCTTTTTATTTCAATTACCAAACTGGATAAAACTTCCTGTATGATACGAACGGAAACTAAATGTAGCATAGTTTTACACATTTTCATTTCAACATGATATCGAGCGCTTGTTTGACATTTACACCAGAGCACTGAATTGCAGTCGGTTTTAATGCTGGTTTTCATGTTTAATCTTCACATAAAGCTTCAAAAGAGACACGTAATAAAAACACTATAAATAAAAATAAATAAATGAAATCTAATCATATTAAACAAAAGCCAACTCTAAATATTAATAAAAATTATAACAGTAAATAAATAATACTAAAATAGACTGCTTAAGATTTTTCACTCCACTGTACATGAACTTCAACTTTCAGTCTGGACTGTGAAATAAAGTGTGGTGTGCATTAGTCAGCGTCTGCTTCAGTCAGATTACTGTGTGTTTGCATGTGACCTTCCCATGAGGCCTCGCTGTCACACGTCCAACAGCAGAAGCCAAATGTCTCTCTCGCTGCAATTACCCACAAGCCCCGGCGGCACGTCTCCGGACCCGTAAACACACATCGAGTTCAGCACCTCTGAAACACAGACACAAACACTGGGGCATGCTGGGATGCTGCGAGACGGCCACAGCGAGCGTGTGAAAACTCACAGGGATAAATGTGCCAGTCGGGACGTGTTTTCAGAGTCAGGTGCAAATGATTGTTACATGTCGCAACATCGCATGAGAGCTGCTTCTGTAGTCATCATGAACGACACTGTGAGACTTTATTAACTGCACTCTTCTCATCAGGGCTGCTTGTTAAAGTAAATTAGTGTTGCTGGTGTGAACGAGCCCATAGAACGAAGTAAACTTCTGTAAAGACGTCCAACAAAAACCTATTACTGAATACAAATAGAATTAAAACTAAAACTAAAACTGGAACCATGAAAAACACTTTGTGTTACGTGAAGCAAAGCTAAAATTAAATAACATTTTTAAAATAAAATGATACAATATATTTGTTTTAAAATACATTAAAACATTATTTTGTAAATTAATCTAAACTTAAGAAATTAAAAAAGACAAAAGAGCATAAGTTTACTAAAAACTAAAAAAAGTATATAAAATCTGATTAATTAAATGTAACTAATATACTTGAATCAAAAGCGGATTTTTTTTTAAAATCATTTAACTGTTATTAAATTGTATTATTAAATTAAATTAAATTAAATTAAATTAAATTAAATTAAATTAAATTAAATTAAATTAAATTAAATTAAATTCTTGGCAACTAGCTGAAATAAGTTGAAGCACTAAATCTACTTACTGAAAATAAGTTACAAATTAAATTGAATAAATATACAAACAAATAAACTATAACTATTAATATTCAAAAAATATGTATTTTTTATTAAAAATTAAACTAAAATAAAACATGCAAAAAAAAACAAAAAACACTTAGTTAATAGAGTAAAAGACAATGGCCTCGTCTCTTCTCAGTCCAGCACTGAACACAATCAAATGATGCAAGCTTGATGCAACATCCTCAGCTCCAGTAAGAAACACTACGTTTAGGAGCAACTACAGCTTTCCGACACAAATATGACACAAAAAACATGAACACAGACACATGCTATAGAAAGCTGTCCCATCTTACCAATTATTATCAATGCATATACTCTAAATATTGACATGGTCTATTGAAAAACTCACACTAATGGAGCTCTACAGTCATTTCTGAGATAGAAAGCCACTATGAGTCTCAGACGCTTTCATTTTAATCATTATTTCCCATTAAACCAAAGCCAGGGATTTGAAAAGAAAATCATTTAACTGGCTTCACGCTTTTCAAAGTGGTAGAAATGCTTCCTCGTTCAGTATTTTCTCAACTCGTCCTCCGCAGATCATTCATTCATTGGCTGTTTGTTTGAATCTGTCTGATTGCATTAGCTGCAGGTCAAAGCTAATGGCTGCTATGAATCTAACGCATCAATACAAACACTCGGCCTTCACATTACAATGAGACTGTGACATCACTGACAGGAGGCGGGGTTATGCAAATGGTACAGAGTCAGTCTCTTATGCATCTATGAGCACAGTGTGTTTATAAAATATAAAATATATATTTTTTTATTTTAGTGAAAGTGAAACATTATTACAATTTGAAAAAAACTGGATGTGTTCAGAGATAGCATTTGGAAACCCAAAATCAAAAAAAAAAAAAAAAAAAAAAAAAAAAATCTTTTATTTTTATTCATCCATTTATGTTTGATACAGATATGAAATGTGTATAATATGCTGATCTCTTTATTTAATTAATATTGAAAACAGTTTTGCTGCACAATATTTTTGTGGAAACTGTGACCGATTTAATTTTTCAGGATTCACAGATAAACAGAAAACACAAAAGAACAGCATTTATATGAAATATAACAATTTTGCAACATTTTAAATCTCTCCACATCACTTTTGAACAAAATTATGTGTCCTTGCTGAATAAAAGTATTAATTTCTTCCCAAAAAAATTAATAATAACCCCAAACGTTTCTATTATTACAATGAAAAGTGCAGTTTTTGAGTGCCATTATAATAAACCTACATTCAGGATGAGAACAGCCACAAAATAAACACTAACTTCTTTACGAGGACACCGAGTGCCATTTCCGATGTGAAAACTGGGCTGAATAACGTCCCGAGAACATGATAAAGTACATGCAAAGGCATATTTGAGATGATACGGTGTGATCCTGTGGTTTTACAGACTGAAATGTATCTCCTACAGCTGTAGATACAGCAGCCAGGTGCATCTGGAGATAAATATGTTTACGCTGGTGCACAACATGTGGCTTTATCTACCAACGCTTCCCATTCGCACGGACAGCGGGGGACCTGAGGCTAATTATCTAAGGTTATCACTAAAACCTCTCTAGAGGACCCAAAAGTAGGTCCTAACCTGTTTTTACCAAAGCTTCGCCACAGAACCGCCGTCCACAACAACAACAACATGACATCTGCTTCCCAGATACTGTACATCATAACAGGGTTTCTGTGGTCCAATCCTCTTCATCGAGGGTTAACCGCACGGGTTTGAGGTTAGACGGCTGGAGAATGAGCCGTGGTTTATTTTCTCTGCATGCAATGGGATATTTTATGGTCATGATACAAAGACTGGGGGATTAAATAATGAAGCGGCAGAATGTTTTCAATGTGTTTTTCTAAAGCTGGTCAAGGCCAAACTCCTTCTCTTGGTTTATCCAATCATTCCTAGTCTTTTTTTTTTTTAAAGTAATAGGACAGTCATGTTAATGCTGCATGAAATGAAAATGTACTGTTATCAGCTTCCGATAATGACAAAAAGTAGCATAAAATGCCATAAAAGTAGATACAATTTCAGATCAAAGTTTGTGCATATTCAAACTTGGTGCAAGTTTTTAAATATTTACAATAGGAAATTTACAAAATACATAAATGGAACATGATATTTACTTCATGTCCTAATGATTTTTGGAATTAAATAAAAATTGATAATTTTGACCCATACAATGTATTATTGTATATTGTTGGAAATATACCCCAGAGACTTAAGACTGCTTTTGTGCTCCAGGGACAAACACTGTGCATCTCGAGACAAAACAGGCACTGACATATTTTGAGATAGGATGAAAAAGATCAGACTTATACTTTAGTCTGGGACTATGCTTAAGCCTTGTCTGTGAAACTGGGGGTGAATGCATTTTATCAGCTCCACAAATAATTCTAGAGGTTGTTTTTCATCATCCAGTCAAAATTTACAGCAGGGCATCCGAATCCGGTCTGTTTTCTGCTGCACACAAGTCTCTGTAAATCCACTCTCTGACTGCAGGTGGCGCTTATGGAGCAGCAGAATTACAGCTGTTTCCCGCAACCTCCGAATCAAAACCAGATTGCGATTAAAACACTACTTTATTAGGTATTTCATGGAACAAAGACGAAAAAACTCCAGCAAATATTTTCTGAAGACAGTTTTAAAAAACACAGCATGGAGCTTTCTGCTAAACAGATTCTTCATCTTTAGCCGAACTACAGTATTCCCTTTACAAACCTAACTAGCAACAAGATTTAAATGTTTTAAAGATTCCTATCAAAGAAAACCCTTGAGAGAGATTCTTTAACTATCACTAGAACAAAACTCTCTGCCTCCTTAAAGCAAAGCTTTTAAACATTAGCACAAAGTTAAGACTTTTCTGGGAGTTACGCATATTCTCTCAGTAAGATTGCAGTCGCTTCCCAGCAGTGCGTCTGAGCTGATGAGCTGGAAGACAGAAGTAATGAGTGTTTCCAATCATATGTTGTGCTTTTTTCTTCAAAAGGGGCTGATGAGCGTGTGCCGCTCTTGTCTGCCTCTCATTTGAATATGAATGGGGCTGAAAAAGTGATTAGGGTATGATGACTATTGCCGTGATTATTCTTTTACTCTGATTACTCTCTTGAACGCCCGACCTCTTCAGATATCATCCACCCACCCATCCCTCATCCATACACTAGCTTCAGTATGAACGAGTGCTCAAACAATGCAGACGCGCATGCAAACAATCAACACTACTGGCAAATGCAATCTGTTCTTAGTACATTTTGTCCTACAGAACATGCTTTGAAAAAAAAAAATGTGAAAATGGTTTAGAAAAAAAAATCATAAAATATATATATATATATATATATATATATATATATATATATATATATATATATATATATATATATATATATATATATATACATAATTTTACAGCAGTAAAAAATTACTAATAAAAATGTAAATAATAATAAAATATGAAATGCATAAAAATATTGAACTATAAGATACACTATTTAAAAAATATATAAATTAAAATTGAAATACATTTACAAATAAAAAATTTAAATATACAAATGGTAAAATATAATGAAACATAAGATAAATTATTAAAATGTATATTTGTTTAATTAATATATCTAATACATTAATATAGCTTATATTTTAATATATTTAAATGTAATTAGAAATCATTTAAAAACATTTCTAATTAAAGAAAAAATATATATATAAAGATATATATTTTTATATTTAATTTAATATGATAGATAGATAGATAGATAGATAGATAGATAGATAGATAGATAGATAGATAGATAGATAGATAGATAGATAGATAGATAGATAGATAGATAAGGGAAATCTTCTCCTTCAGGAAAAAAGAAAATTGAACAAAAAAAAAATCTATTTCTAATGGTGAGTTATGCTCCACGTTATTTATTGTGTGAGTGCATAAGACGGTGGCATGTTCACAGCAAATAAAATATTAACCAAAGAGAATGATGGATTCATGGCTATGTATAGCGAATGAAGAGCAGATGAGATGTGGACGAATGGTGCTGTTCTACAAGCAGCAATGAGAAGTGGATAAATGAGGTTGTTTGGGGCTGGTGGCTGTTTTACATGCACTTCTGCTGAATCATCATGTGGCTCGTGAGCCGCAAACTTACAAAAGAGGAATTACAGCGCTGGCGAGCGGGAGGCTGAGGACTGTAAATGCACCAACCAAATCTGCTCCTCTAATGGAATTACCAAAAGCACCACTGCAGAAATTATCTTTAGCATTTGCGTACATTTTGATGAAAACTAAATCTTCCTGTGTGTAAAAATACACTAACATCATGCATCCCTAAACCCCTAAATCGCTTTTAAATCTCTTCTTAAAACATTCTATTTTAGGATTGCTTTTACTTGATTATTTATTTTATGTTTGCATTCTTTGCTATATATATTTTTTGTATCGAAATAGTTTTTCTTGTCAATGTTTGCCTGTAAATGTTGCGCTTTGAAAAGCCACTATTAAAGGCGGTATATAAAATAAACGTATTATTATTATTATTATTATTAAGTAAGCAGCATTTAATTAATAAAGTATGCACAGCTAAAAAAATACAATAAATGGTATTTAAACAAACAAACAAATCAATCAATCAAATAAATAGGTAAGACTGCAAAGACTATTTTATAAAACAACAATTCTCCGGTTCTAAATAAATCAGGAATGTGAAAATCATATACAGATTTTTGACTTCATTATGAGGGTTAAAAAAGGTATACAAACAAATAAATATGTTGATATAAAATGTTGGTCATGCCATTCATGCATAGGCAATGTGTAATGACTTTACTACAATGGGCACACGTTTACAATAGACTGCCTACTGTATGTGCCATATCTACAGTGCAGTGTTAAGAAGATCAAATGAATTGCATCGCTGCATCTGTGAGAGTTTTTATTTATCCACTTCACTGCAGAAATTCAGGTTATCAGAGCTCATAGTGAGGTGGAGTTCAAAGAACGTTGACACACGGATAAAGCAAATGCATTAAGGTTTATACAACGTAAGAATCCCAATGTAAGAATCTGCGGAAAGTGTTTTGACCTTCCGTGGCATTTTGAAGTGCGCTTTTATTGCCACGAAGTATCTGGAAGTGCCAATAAACCTCCCGCCTGCTTAATCCCAACACAACGGCCTGCCGCTGTTTGCCGATTATTGTTATTTGTCAAGCGTCTTGTGCAGATTTGATCCTCCTGTATCACGCAGGTGATTTGAGGCTTTAGAAAATGAAAGGCATGCTAATAGCATCTAATCTGATCAGCTGGGAATAAACGGAGAAACCACGGCAAAATCTTGGACACAGATTATTACTATTGTCAAGTCTTTTGTACTCAACTTCTCAAGCCTTTATCTCGTTCGGTTGTCCAGAAATCGAGTGTAAGCTGTCATCTGTGTGTGTGGCTGCTGTCTAAGGTAAAAAACACTCATCTGGGCACTTGAGAAGGGAGTTTAAAAACACACCCCAACACCCAGAGGTAGAGGCAACAAGTATTATTTGTAAACGAATAAATGAATAAACAGAGAATCAAATGAATGAATGAACAAATCAATCAGTCAATGAAAGAACAAATGCATCACAACACTCAAAACAGCAGCTATACTAAACCAAGTTGCAAGTATTTTCCGTAGAGACAACAACATTTTAAGATTGTATTTTCAAAGAGGTAATAAGTAATACATTTGAGTAGATCGAAGTAAATCAAGCAAGCAAGCAAAAAACTAAAATGACAGCTAATTAACAAATAAATGAATAAAGCAAACACTGAAAACAGTATCTAAACAAATGGAAGTATTTTTATCAGAAGCAACTAGTTAATAGGTAAAAAGTAGTTATGAATGAATGAATTAAACAAAGAGCAAACCAATGAAAGTATTTTAGCTGAGTCAACAAATATTGTATTGTATACAGCTATAGTTATAACAAATGAAATATTTTTAGAAGAGGCAGCAAGTATTTTATAAATAGGAAATAAGTAGGTAAAATAAATTTCAGTAGAGGCAACAAGTGGGTTATTTTAAATAGGTAGGATTTGTTATAAATACGTATTTAATTTAACAGTGAATGAATGCACAAATGAATTAATGAATGAGAAAAACTGCATCACTCAAAACATCAGATAAACAACTGAAGTATTGTTGGTAGTAGTGTTTTTGTGTATGCTATCATTTGTGTGTGTGCAGCTGCTGTCTAAAGTAAGAAATAAAAAACAACACTAATCTGACTAGTGGTGACTTATGAGAAAAGTTTGAAACGCACCTCAGAGTAAATCCTTGGGATAAAGGGACCGACGGAGGCTGATAAGCAAAGAAGAGAGAAAACAGAAAACGTCCCATAAACTGACCCCATAAAGGTGAGGAAAAACAAAGCAAGCACTGGCAAGAAGGACCTATTGTCCGTGGCGCGGTGGTTATTGAGGCTCCTGGGGATGCGAGTGTTATCCGCCAGCGATACCGTGTTATTTTGGGAGCGTGCTGGAGGTTGCTTCGGCCCTTGAGGGAACAGCTTGTTCATAGTGGAGTTTATGTAGCATGACTGCTCTAAATGAAGCCGCCGAGCGCCGCGGCTCGCACAATTAATCTGTGGATTGTGGCACCTTCCAGCTAGAGCTGCTTTCCCAGCGGCTACACCTGAGTTTATGGGTTTAGGAGAAGCCATGTTGAAGGATTTACTTTGCTTGATAACTCTACCCGAGGCCACACGACCTGTGCGGACACATCATCGCTCTTGTTTTTGTCTTGGAGGAGAACTTGAAGGGTTATTCAGTCGAGTCCAGCCAGCTCTGGTTACTCTTCGCTTTTATCCGATGCTAATAGGACGATCACCTACGTCGTCTTTCCTTTGACCTTAACCGAATATACCCAAATAAATAGTGACCCCAGGTTAGTTTACAGAGAGCTGGGACATCAACATGGATAGAGTTACATAGGGACACAAGCCGGAAACATCTAATGTCCCAGCTGTAAATACTTATATGAGAACAGGTTTAGTTATTCATACTGACAATGATTCACAGAGACAAAACACTGAAGCCATTCGAGAGCTCCTACAACAAGACTAGAACAATTAAAACAAATTATATTTTGTTGAAGAAACCAGTGTTGATTTAGTATCATTGGCATAGTTTTTAGATTAGATTTAGATTTACTGTAATTTTCTGTTTTGGAATTAATTTAATGGAATTTAATTAGAATTATTTTTTTTCCTTTTATTTAAATTATACTGAAATGTTTAGGTTTTTTGTTATTTTTATTAGTTTTTTAATATATTTCTATATATATAATCATGTTTATAAGTTCATTTTTTAGTTGTTGTTATTTAAAAATTTCAAGTTAAACTAAATTACAATTAAAAACAATGTTTTTTTATATTTTATTGATTTTATTGTATTTATAAGATAATATATTTTATTTTCAGTTAACATTTAGATTTTAATTAAATTAATTCAAATATTTCTCAAGATTTTTTATTTTTATTTTTTTTATTAAACCTGAAACAAACTTGAATTAAGTTCTGAAGTGCATGTTGGCATGCTAAATATATTCTCCAACAAAACTGAACATGAACCATTACAGCCTTTCCCTGTACTTGTCCTCATAACACATAAATTAACACTTAATTTTACCATTTATTCTCCCAATCTGGCTCAAAGAAAAGCATGCTGGGAAATAAAAATTACAAGTTTTTTTTTTATTGTAATATTTTCACATTAGTTATTTTTAGGGATTTGTGTGCTTTTGCCATTTTAAAACGTTTAGTGATTTTAAAACTTCAATTTTACAAATTCAAATCCACTGTTCAGTTTCAGTTAATACCAATAAAAGCATTTATGTAAAAAAAAAAAAAAAAACACATAAAGAACTGGGTTAACTTTGTTGGTTAAAGTTGACAAACATTAAGCGGAATAAAAGTAATTCTAAAAATGCGTTTAAGAACTATTTCTTTAGCTTAAGTGAGCATCCCGAACAAACGGAGTGTCAGAGATTTGAGTCAGTTGTTCTTAGCGAAGCAGCAAAGCTAAACTTCACTCAAATGCAGCAACTAGCCAAAGGATGGCGGACAGTAAAGCTTGTATATATAGTTGGATACAGAAATGACAAATTACGTTTTCCGGCAAATTAATCACTGTTTATGCATAGTCAAGCATGACATCACCTTCAATCTCTCTGATCGACAAGCACTGAACTACTCAACAACTAACAATTCCTAATAATTGCAATAATAATTCAAAATCTTTCTTTCTCATTTATAGTTATCCTCCCACTTGCGCCTTTGTATTTGAACGCTTTTCCTCTGCTCCCCTGAAGGCCAGGCCATCTCCTCAAAGTCCTTATTACACATCACTGCGTCTTCAAAGCAGCGTCCAAAAGTCCCAAACACACTGGATCTGCAGTCCTCCGGGAGCCACAGCCTAGCTACTCTCGTCCGTCTTTGCTTTCATTGTGTGATCTCTGGCTCTCTCCTCCGCTTTGGTGGCTGCTTGCATCACTTAGAGAGGCCGAGGAGAGCCATGCTCGCCTTTGAAACTGTAAACGGCTGGATTAGGATAGCAGAGATAGCAGAGATGTGTCCGTGGATCCTTATGAACAAGACCCCATGCAGTAAAGAGGAGGGTCAGCCGTGGGACTGAAATGGAGTGTTTTATCGCTTTGCACACATCTCATAAACATTTATACCTCATTATAAAACTATCAAGCATGCTACAAAAACACTGAAGATGCAATCTGACTTCTCATCTGTATAATCTAAAGTATAGAGAACATGGCTGTTTTAGAATAAGGCATGAGATAAAATTAGCTTATATTTATGATACGTGAGAAAGTCAGTGAAATACTACAGTTTCACCGCCATTTACGATCTGAAAAGCATGCATGGGTGATTAAATATCATGCAATTCAATATCAAGCATATTTTGGCTAATTATATCACAAAATATCACACTATCGTCATGCATCATTTAATCTACTCTTTTCTACATGAGTGTGACCATGGAAGCCATTTGATGCATGGCCACAATTGAGGATCTATCAAAAAATAAATAAATAGAGTAATTGTTGCACTGTTTTCGATGTCAATGCTCAGTGGACAAAGAGCCTGTAATCATGCAAAATACAAACTGATCATTTCGTTTCATTAAACAATTGCACGTTGCAGCTTCTGGGTGCAAAACTGCAGAGCCGCCAAAAAATTGTCAATTCACTAGTCATCTAGTTATTATTTCAACAAATTATTGACAGGAATGTTTAAAGGCCTAATCAAAAATAACCTTAAGTGGACTTAAACAGCAACCTTGACTAAATGAGATCACATAAATAGCATCTGCAACTTCAAAACTTACATCTTCAATCTCCATCTCACAGTTCCCACACTGTTGTGTTCCACTTATTTTAGCTAATTTGATTATGCTATTAGATTATAATTTACTATTTACCATAATAAGTAGATTCTTTAATGCCTTTGATGAAAACAGACAAACAAACAAGAAAAGGTCATTTGAACAATTACTTATTTGGATGATGGGAAATGTAGTTAAGTAATCAATGGTGTTTAATGCCAAGACATTTTACCGATGTGTTTGGTGTGCATGTGTGTGTGTGTGTGTGTGTGTGTGATGCTTCACCAGCGGCTGTGATAAATGAAGCCATTGAATGCTCCTGCGGTATCACAGCTCCGTCACAAACAAACACATTCTCTCATTCCTCCGCGTCTGATAACAAACACCATTACCTCTGTTTAGCCAACGCTACTTCACTGGAGAACGAATCAGACGCTTACGTTAACGCCGTCATTGCTTAATCATGAGCCGTAGCAAGGTAAACATGTGCGTCTGATATAAAGGAAGCATCATTACTCCTTCCTAGATAAACATCATTAACTTAGTTTACGCAAACACGTTGCATACGCTTCTGAACGTCTTGAATGAAAATGCATGAAACGCTCACAGCATTTACGACTGAATTTAGTGAATGTTTCATCAAAATTTGCAAAGGGCAATGACTTATAAAGTCAAAGCCAAAACAAAAGAAAGGTGATTTGAATGATAAAACTAGGAGAGGACAAAAGTGATCAAAACTGAAGACATTTTTTAAAGAATAATTGCTCCATTTTAATGGAATATTAGACAATAAATGCGTGCATTAATGGACAATTTAATTTAATTAATTATTATAAATGTTTACATGCCGTTTTATTTAATTACTATTGATTCAAATCACTGCACATTAAGTGCTTCAGTCCTCTGCAGAAAATTGCTTAATATAATTAAATCATACATTGATGTACGAGGATAATGGGATAGAATGGAATAAAAAGAGAAAGAAACAAAAGGAAACATCACAAATGAGATTCAATTCTCTTAGATAACCAGATTAGCCAGAGAGCAAATGGAGACAGTTCACCCAAAAAATGAAAATGTGCTGTTAATTGACTCTCCCTCAGGCCATCCAAGATGCAGATGACATGTTTTTCTTCAGTCGAACAGTAAACAACATTTTAAGCTGAAACCGTGGTCCTTGGTGATTCATAACATTTATGTAAGTCAATGCTATCGGGATTTTGCGAATCAAAGACAACAAATACAGGCAACAGAGAATTAATCCCAGTGCATCCTCCAGAAGTCTTATGAAGTGAAACGATCAGTATGTGCAAGAATATTTACAACATTATTACCTGTGATCCAGAGCCTCGGACAAATGGGGGAATCTGATTATTTTCTGTGAACTGATTCGTTTGAACGGTTTGCTTCAGTTCTTGTGTTTGTTTACAAATCCACACAAGGAATTATCAAATAAATGCACCCAATAATGATGTGAAACATGGATGTTTTTCATGTCTTAAGCATATAAAGTGAAGAAACTAGTCTTCATCAGCTCAACTTTTTTCATAAACCATGATAACCAATAAAAACATTAATCCGTCGCTTCATTTAAGTGTTTGGTTCACTCATGCTCGAATCAGCGGCTCATCGCTCTTCGGTCCAAGTCTTTTCTGAAGCATTGATCATTCATTCATCACAGGATCAGATGCTCCACTATTTCAGTTCATTCCAGTCCCAGTGACTGTCAGGCGTCTGAAAGTGAGTTTGATTGAGTAACTTGTAGATCTGTGCTGCTCGAGACGTGAACTGATTCAGATGAATCAGTCGGATTTAATGAACTGGTTCAATAAAGAGAATGGTTCAAAAGAATGATTCATTCACAAACTGGATTACGTAGGTAATAATGTTGTAAATAATGTGTTTCTTGCACAGACTGATCGTTTCTCTTCATAAAACATTTTTTTTTGGAATCACCAATGAGGAATTTTACTGTTTCTTACTAATTTCTACTTTTACTTCTCATATGCAATTTTTGACAACATTTGAGTCAAGCTGATAGTGAAACCTGAGAGAATCAATTCTTTTTTTTTATGCAAGTAAAAAATGTGACAATGTTTACATGTGCCAATCACAGAATCCCATGGGATCTCAGATCTCTAATAACTTCCTGTAAAGACCAGCATAGTCATGCATTTCTCCAGTTTAACTGTGAAGGTTGGCACAACTTGTGCAAGAATGATTTGCTGGGTAAAACGCTTCATATCCAAAACACAACATATGCTGGTCTTTTCATCAGGGAAATCTTTTGAGCTATGAAAGAGCAACTTCTGAGCAATAAAACCTGCTTCTGTGAAAAGAGACACAGAAAGGGAGACAGATGGAGAGAGATCCACATCCATGAGGAATGAGCGTGAACACTGAGTTTGCGTTTGAAGACCAGTCTCAGTCCGTGTCTCGTGAGATCGTCTTGTTTTGACGTGACGTCTCTGTCTTATGTGTCCCTTCATCCTCATGAAAGGCCACTCTACGCAGAACAACAACACATCCATGCTCTTTACCGCAGCGAAACACGAGCAATCAAGTGAAGCTCAAACTCCTAGAGGCACATTTCTGTTCATTTTAGAGTAAAAAGAGAAACATACATAAACCTTCACCACCATCAAAGAACGCCTCCCTTGTTTTTCACAGAATTGTGTTGTTCGGCTTGAAATCAAACAGGAATACGACTACTGAAATCAGATTTTACAACTGGACCTGCTTCTCAGAGATTTTCATGAGTCAACGGATGCAAATGCGAAAGTAAAAAAAAATAAAGAAACTGAAATGATTTTGAAAAAAAAACACATTGGATCTGTTTTAATCACTAATTCTATTTCTAATACTCTTACATTGATATCCATTTAAAAATTCTGAGCTTAAGATTTATATTATTACTATTTGTATTTTTTTTTGCATGCATGCATACTTCATAGGTGTCAAGTAAGTCATATGTTGATTATAGATTGCAAGGTCTTTTTTTCATGTCTAATTAAAAATGTTTGGGATTTTTAATTAGGCATGAAATCAAACTGGATTTTTATCACTTAATTGGATTTGAAATACTTCAATTTAAACATCTCAGTCAATATAAATCAAATTTCTATCCATTTGAAAGCAGTGTGTGGATCTGTTAGAAAGCTCAATTTTAGCGACGTTAGTTTTTGAATCTGACTACTATTTCAATCAGATTAAAAAAATGAATGACTGCATGAGAAAAATGCACCAGAAAAACTGATTTTATGTAAGATATGTAAGCGAGGTAAGAAAAAGATTCAAATTACTGTACATCCATTAGTGATATATTTGTGGACTTTGCAAATTAAATGAATTCATTTGGACTGATGAAATGATTGCAAAAACCTTCCCAGTGTTTGATGACAAGAAACACACGAATTGTTGCTGTCGATGGCATGCCATTTTTGCACAAAAACAAAAAACAAAACCTTTATGCAACACTGGTTCAAGCATCTTGAGGTCTAGTGAGGCCAAATGCAATTAATTTAATAACATGACAAGCTTTAATACAAGACATGAGCTGGCATTTCACGCTCAAGACAAACAGCAAATATCAAAGCTCAATAATGCATCACTAGAAAAAGGCAAATAAATATCCACGAAGCCCAATAATTAAACAAGCCAAATGTTCAGAATCAGACACCAAACATCGCACTAAAACCTCAACTGATTTTCATCGGCACTTTCATGAATGCACAGTAGGTGGCGATATGCAATGCCAATATAAATAACAAAACAACAGAAGAACAATTTCAGCACTCAATGGTTTTATTAGCTGCATGACATTTTGGTAATTCTGTCCATCTCAAAAGCAGAGGAAGCTATACAGATAAAGATGTTTATTTGAATGCATGTGTGTAATGGCGTTTCTAACAGATGGGATATATCGTATATGCGTGGCATTCATCTGCTGTTTCTAATATAATCCATTCTCACATGGCCACCTATGGAGCTCTAGCAGCATGATTAATTTCAGAGGTAATCAATGATTATTCTACAAAGGCCTCATTACTGTCGACCTACTGCAGTTATTGTTGTTATCACTGAGTCTCACTATTTATCTCCAGGATGAAACCCAATGAAGATGCTTCGTTTGACTAATGAAACACTTTAAGATAAATAAGCACTTTCAGATAAAAGAACCTAAAAAAGGTTTCAAACTAATAGCTTTGCATGACGTTAAGCACTTCTGGTAAATAACAAAAACAAACTTTTAGCTTCTTCCCTAAATTATCGCATCTACTTAACGCATCTATTTACTTTTGACTTTGTTATTGTCATAATGTGTTCATTTTTAGCATTTTTTTTATTTTACTACATTACAGTAAATTTAGAAAAAACAGCAAAAACAAGCAAAACAAACACAAATAAAATATCTAAATACAATTGAAATATGTACTTTTATTACATTACAATAAAGATAATTCATGCAAAGTGATTTTATTGATGAATTGATTGACTGACTTCATTTTAATGATGGCAATTGTCAAGAAAACAATGCCTTCATACAAGAAAAAAAAATAACTTAGACACATTTTCTTTGTGCAAAATAAGTAGTAGTAGTAGTAATTAATTTTAAAACATCTTTTGCTAAAAATAATAATAATGCATACATTGTTACTACTACTACTATTATTATTATTAATACCTTTTTAATACTTATTTTGATTTTGGAGTGAAATGTGACCCACAAATGTTGTCAACAGGTTTTTATGAGATTCATCTAATGCCTCTCTCTATACATTTAAGATTAAGCTTAAAAAATCTGATATTATTTCAGATATATATTATTATTATTGCATGAAGAATCAAACTGGGTCATCCAGAAGAGACTTTCAGCCTGAATGGAGTCACAGCATGTTCCTGAATTCACAATTCACTCACGCCTTGGACTCAGACTGATCTTATAACTCTGACTTTTGATTGCAGGTTACTGTAGCTTGGAGACACTGTCGAGATCTCTTCAGACTTCTGAGATTACAGAGGTTTTTCTTCTCAAGCTAAAGACTTGACGCTACTCAAACGCTCTCCAAATGACCGAAGCGCTGTCTGGGAGAAACAAGCGGAGATGGTGGAGAGATCTGATTAGTGATTGTTCTTTCCCGTGGGGAGTGACCGAGACGCAGCACGACTGAGGATGTGAGAAAAGTCTCGAGAGACTGACAGTCTGTGTTTCTCTGAAAGCTCGCTGGACGCCCACTCACAGCTGCCTGGCCACTGGCGAAGAGATTGTGTTTCCTCCTGCTCTCAGCGCCACGAGAGGAAACCGAAGCCTTGATGAGTCACTGGGATGGTGCACATGAAACGCAGGAGATAGCAACCATTCACAGCAGAGACGCTCATTGAGATAAAACACCATTCTGATTTCTAAATCCAAACATCGGTTCCTGTACGTTTAGGAAATTCACATCAGCTTTTATCCACAATCACACAGATTTTGTAAACTCGTTCTGAGTTCTGGTGTAGGACATGAACACAATGTACTGGATAAAAGGCATGAATGTACATGGGATTGAAAAGACAGCTAAATGATGATTTGCTCTGTATCAGGTTTGGAGAAATGTAGCATTGCATCAGTGTCTCTGCAGTGAATGGGTGCCGTCAGAACGAGAGTCTGATAAAAACATCACAATAATCCACAGCACTCCAGTCCATCAGTGAACATTCAGTGAAGCCAAAACTGAAACAAATTCATCAAGATGTTTTAAACTTAATTATGAGTCTGTAATCCATTTCCTACAATGAAAAAGTGCATCTCTTGTTGTCTCTAACAGCAAAATCCAGACACATATTTGTTTAGAGCTGTGTAAACGCTGCTTGATCTGTGCAGATTTCTCTCCTGATTCAGACCAGAACACTTTGTCACTGAAGGAAGTGTTATTCTGGATTATAGACTCTGTATTTTAGTTAAAAGCATTTTAATGCTGGATTTGTTTCATCTTTTGTCTTCTCCAGATGTTCACCGGTTTAGTGATGCTTTTATCAGCTGTTTGGACTCTCATTCTGACGGCACCCATTCACTGCACATACACAGATGCAGTGCTACATTTCTCCAAATCTGAGAAATCTTTTTTTTTCTTTGTTTCTTATTTTCTTTCTTTCTTTCAAATTCGACATGCTGATTCGACAACAAATCAGTAAATGTCATCCAACACAACAAATAAATTGTTGGCAAATTAGAAATGCATGGTCAGTGCATTCATACAGAACTGTTTTCTCCCATGGGTTTCTCCTAACATTCAACTTGAACATAGTTTGCCACTGTAAAGTGTTTTTTGCTTTAAATTAATTTGCGTTTGGTGTTTATAATAAATGTTGTTTATAACGAATGCTGCATATAATTTATTTATCTATTTATTTATTTATTTTCTCTTCTAGTTCTGCATACCATTACATTTGGGAAAGTAAAGTACATATTTATAATGTCTGTAAGCATTTTGTTTTATTTACCAGTATTATGCAATATATGGGAAATGTAATATTTCTGATTGTTGGCTTTGTTACTAAAGGTTTATGGCTCCTCCTTTATGGCTTCGGATAAATGCATCTGTTAAATGCATAAATGTAATAAGAAAATGCAACTTCTACACAAACATTGTATTTGAAGGATTTCATCTTTCATTTTTAGATGAAAAATCTCTTTATCTGGAAGTACTAGAAGTTGCTAGTCTTAAAAGCTGGGTGTTAACATGTGAACTGTTCTCAGGATTACCTGTATTTTATGAGCAGAATCTATGCAAATCTGCCCTGATTCTGTGGCTCGTGGGAATCAAAGTATATTATTATATGAATGCAGCATCTACATCATTGAAATTACCACTTTATGCAGCTCTGAAGCCTGCTGAATACAACTGCACTTTAAAATGATTTTTCTCATGTATATTTCCCCAGGGAGGGAGGAGCTTGATATAGTTCTGTTTTCAAGGGTTTATATCTATACGTCCTTTCTTCCGCTCATTAATCAAACGATGCTTTGACTTTTACAGAATACAGACCACATGCAGGATTCTGTACAAATGTTAGTGGTTCCACTAGTGTAATGGACAGTTATATCGATATTTATTAGTGTTGTTTGTGAAGTCAATTATCACGCGAAGTAATAACAACAAGGAAAGAAAATAATATTTTAGTCTTTCTACTTCAAGATTGAGTTCAATGTGTTACTTCATTTGTCTGTAATTATTTGTGAAATTAACTGACTAGACTACCTTAAAAATTCACTCAAAAAAAACTCAAAATTGCTGAAAATGTGCTCATCTGAGATTAGGATGAGTTTGAGGAAATGTAGCATTGCATCAGTGTCTCATCAATGGATGCTCTGCGGTGAATGGGTGCCGTCAGATCGAGAGTCCAAACAGCTGATTAAAACATTACAATAATCCACACCAATCCAGGTCATCAACTGAAATGAAACAAAAACTTTTTGCAAGAAAAAAAAAATCTAACTAAAATATGAGTCCATAATAGTGCTTACTCCAGTGAAAACAAACAAAAACATCTGTTGTCTCTTACCTCAAAATCCACCGACATATTTGTTTAGAGATGTTTTAGCTTTTAAACGGTGCTTGATCTGTGCAGATTTCTCTCCTGATTCAGACCAGAACACGTTTGGACTATTGTAAATGGAAGCAACGGTTCAAAGTTAAAAGCATCTTGATGGATTTGTTTCAGTTTTTGTCTTAACTGATGGACTGTCGATGTTTTTATCAGCTGTTTGGACTCTTATTCTAACGGCACCCATTCACTGCAGAGCATCCATTGGAGAGCAAGTGATGAATGTTACATTGTTCCAAAAAACATACTATTTTACAGTACATTTCTTATTCCTTTGAACAGTTTTGATGCTGGAGTGTGGCTACTTCCTCCAAACACAGAGGTAAATAAAGGTTACTCCGGTCTGCTTTCATATTGAGAGCATGCATGCATCTGCAAGTGTACGTGTTTGTACAAGCATGACCATTACTCCAGCTGTCTCTTTTTCCGTCCCCCAGTGTGCACGGATCTCAGTGGAGATGCACTTCAGACGTACACTCTCCACATAAATCTTTTAATACTCCCACCACTGAGATTCTTCACCGCAACTCAGAGAAATCTCTTAATTATGGCACTTAACATAGCACACGATAGCTGCATCCACGCCGCAGAGCGCATAATTCACTGCGCCGAGAGCCCAGACCTCAAAAACACTGAGCGTGAACACGCAATGAAGACACAATGTTTTTATATCCGTGATGTTGTGTGAGGAATCACAAAGAACGGCTCTTGAGGAAAGCCCTTAGGCAAACAGTAGCTGTTCCACAAAAGGACCAAATAATAATAAATGAATGACAATTTCAAGGGGCTCTCAAGCCTTAACGTTCAACCTGGAGTGCATGAATATGGGCATTATTGTATTTATTTACAAAATGTCACGGTCAGTATCTTACCATGACTTATCTGAACTTGTACATCAATAAAGGCTATAATATTATTGCACAATTCAGAGTCAAAATTTAGGGCAGCTCAGCTCAGGCTTCTTAAATTCACTTTTAAACGAGGATGAAAATCTGCTCATGAAGTGTTTTTGTGCCCTGTTTTCGATCATGAGGACACAATCCTTCAGCAGACAACTGCAGACTTCAATACTCAGTAAAAAGCAAGTATTTTTGACAGATGTACACTCTTGAAAATGTCAGTATTCTGTCAGTATTTCCCTATAATAACTGATATCCCATCTTACAGGGAACATTCTCTCAAAGTTATACAAAAATGTTCCAGTAAAAATGAATAGTGTTCATTCATTCAAGTTATCTGGACCTTTATTCATTGCTCATCTAACTTTTATTTCAGAAATATTTGATTTTGGACTTTTTTTTAAATGTTGCTACTTTTTCAGAATGTTCAGAGAAATGTAACATTCAAAAAGTAACATTCCCAGAATTTTTGCAAAATGGTAAAAGGACCGTTTGCATATCCAATAGAAAACATAACATTGTATTTATTTATTTTAATGGATGTTTAGAATGTTCAGCGAACATTGAGAAATACAATTATCACAACCTAATGGGAACGTTAGCAAAACGTTATTAGAACACATTTTGGTTAGCTGGGATGCCCCTGGTTTGTATTATCAAAATATTTTGTAGCCATAGCTGTAAATTAAAACGGGAAGATAACTTTATACTTGGTGATTCCCAACCGCTAGGGGGTCTCAACAAACTTACAAATGTCAAAAGAAAATATTTTAAAATACGCTATTGTTATAAGACTCCAGCTTAATTAAAAGCCAAATGTTGGCCATTCTCAGCCACAGAGAAGCCAAATGAGTCCTGAGGCCTTCAAGTATCATTTTGAACAATGGAGAGCATCACAAAGATCTCCGGAAAGTTGAAAAAAAAAAAAAAAAACACTGATCGTAGACTTTAAAGAGATGCATTTCATGTCATCTACTGAGCCAATGACCGTCTCGGCAGCTGGCATCTGTTCTGGACGCAGCCAATGTGTGTGATGGAATGAACTGACTACTTAAATCAACCTAGTGTTTAACATGGACATGATCACTGAAACAGCTGGTCAACCATTACAGTCCATAAAGACAGTCCAAACAAATCAACTGCTACACAATGCATTTCTGAAACGATCAATGCTATCATTTTAAAGGCATGGTAGTATTTTAAAAAACACTCTTCAAAAATAATCCAAGAAAGGAAAGATGTCCAATTAGTTTGGCAATGCACAAAAGAATGAAATGTGCATTTGAAATACACATCTTGAACACATCCAACAGATGAACTGAGATTTGCAGCATTAAAATAGCTTGCTTTAGGGGCCTAAACTACAGTGGTTTAATTTCATAGACAAGGCAAGCTATTCCATGCACTTAAAAAAGAACAAAGGTTGGTAAAACTCTTTATACTACAGCAAAACATTTAATTGTCACCCTTTCTAATAACTAGAACAAGACAAGCAGAAACCCCACGACTAATTTAAATCGCATCCCAATGCTTTTTCCCAATGATTTCCCCATAGTAAGATCTGGATGGGTGGTGAACAGAGAGATGCTTCTACACTCGAAGCGCAAAGGACTGGGGACTTTAACAGCACTCTACCTCCACCTGTCGTTCTGCCAAAGATACCGATCTAGAACCAACGCGTTACGATGAACGAAGCGTTCTACAAGAACACTCGTTATTTTAATAACGGGGGCGTTCCGTTATTAAAAGAGCGTTTCCATTGCTCTTTCTCAAGCGTTGAAACTCTCAGTCACAGTAGCACACCGTCCACAGAAACCAACAAACAGATTCTGGAATAAATCAGTGTCGCGTTGTAAATAAACGCGATGAAGTGTCACCTCCAAACGCGCGCGCCAGGATTTAATAAGCGTTCCTCGGACTTTACAACCGTTATAAAACATAGCGCACATTCTTATGAATAAATCCATCAGGTTACAAGAGACAGATAAAAACTGAGAACAAGCCGGACCAACAAATAAAAATCAATCAAACTATGAAGAGAACAACAATTGCGCGTCAATGTACTCCTTTAGAGCAGTGTTAAAGAAATAAATCATCCGATCACATACAAATCTGGTATCACATCACATCGATGACACACATCATGTGTCAATCATAAATGATCGCCAAGGCATCAACAGTAGCTACATTAACACCGTGACTCGCATTTATTCTCCTTACAGGATCTTCTGTCTGAAACAGAAGCACAAGTGTTGTCTTTAATCCAGTGTCCATCCAGATAACACCCAAACCAGTCAGACCGAGGACACACACTGCCCAACTTATCCCCGCTGTTTGACCGCCCAGTTAAATCTGCAAATGTTGGTTATTTACCTCGACAGCCGCAGAGCAGCAATCCCAGCAGACAGGTCAATTTGAGGATCATTTTCGGCAGGTGAGAGAGACGGACAGACAGAAGCTTGTGTCGCGAGCCGAAACCTCTGTGTGCAGAATGAAAGTAGCGAATACAGCGCTCTCTCTCTCTCTCTCTCTCTCTCTCTCTGCGCGCGCTCGTGTGTGTGTGTGTGTGTGTGTGTGTGTGTGTGTGTGGCTGGATCTCAGATGCGAATCACTGCGATCTGTCAAGAACATGTCACATTTAACCTCCAAAAATACTATGTTGTAAAAGAAACCAAAAAATAAATAAATATTCAATTAAGAGCTCTCTCTCTCTCTCTCTGTCTGTCTGTCTGTCTATCTATCTATCTATCTATCTATCTATCTATCTATCTATCTATCTATCTATCTATCTATCTATCTATCTATCTATCTATCTATTGATCGATCGATCTATCTATCTATCACAGTGGTTCTTGTAAAAACACTTAGGGTATAACAATTACCTTGCATGATGCAAATTATCTTCGAATTAAAAAAAAATATTATTTTTCGGACTATAAGTCGCACCTGAGATAAGTCGCATCAGTCCAAAAATACGTCATGATGATGAAAAAACATATAAATCGCACTGGACTGTAAGTCGCATTCATTTAGAACCAAGAACCAAGAGAAACATTACCGTCTCCAGCCACGAGAGGGCGCTCTGTGCTGCTCACTGTAGGCTACAGGAGCACTGAGCAGCATCTCTGGCAGTATAGAGCGCCCTCTCGCGGCTGGAGACGGTAATGTTTCCTCTTGGTTCATTTATCTCGGTTCATGTCAAATTAATTTTGATAAATATGTCGCACCTGACTATAAGTCGCAGGACCAGCCAAACTATGAAAAAAGTGTAACTTATAGTCCGGAAAATACGGGTATTCAAATTTAATTAAAATTTATTCTGGAATTATAGGCTGCCAACATTATTTTGATATTTTGACATCAAGTTATTTTTTTGCATAATAATGTTGATCGTTACATTTATCTAATATTATGTGTTATATTTGTTAATTGAAATATTTAAATTAATTGTTAAATTTTAGTAACTTGATAAAATTGTCTTGTTTATTTAGGAAATTAGGCAGTAGATTTCTTGCTTTTGCATATAACTGAGTAGTTTCTGGTGCATAGAAAGACCAAAATTTTTACATAAAAGTGAATTTTTTTATCAAAATGTTTTACACCAAATTAACTGTTTTACTTGTTAGCAAAGGCAATTCTAGCAACAATCAATATCTAAAGTTGACCACACGTTTGAAGATCTAAAGCCTGATTTGCACCCTGAACGATCAGGGGGTGTGACCTGATTTGAGGCTTGTCACAACTTTTTTTGTTTGTTTTTTACTGTGAAAAAAATGCATGGTAGGAGAGCCAGCTGAGGATGTTGATTGTACTTTATTTAAATAAGTAAAAAAAAAAAAAAAAATTAAATAAATAAGCTACATTTGGCGTGCCCTATGCTAGGTGTTGATTTTAACTGAAATAAGATTAATTTGTTCCAGGGCTACAACTGATTTAGTCAGTGCAAATCCAAAGTTCTGGCATGAAACTCTAGATGGCGCAGTCCGATAGTGATGATGACATCATCACATGGCGCAGCTGATTTGTTATTTTTGTATCAGCAGCCAATGAGCTTTCTCCTCAACTTTCGAATACTTCACTAGTTGCCTATCAGTCGCAGCACACTTCAGAAACCCTCCTCCTTCCCCAGCTCCACCTGTATCTGCTACAAAGTGATTCACACACTTTGAGTAATCAACTTGTGTTTAAAGGGGCACTAAGTAGGAATTACTCCCATCTAGTGGTGAAATTGTATTTTGCATTCAAACTAATTTTGCTCTCCAGCGACTCGCTTTTTCAAATGTGCATTGCATCTACGGTAGGCGATATGTACCAAAAAGCTTTGACAGGATGTCTTCTAATAGCACTTCGTCGAGTTTTCCTTCAGGTGAACAGGTGTGTTATTTCAAACAAACTGCAACATGACCATAAACAAACGAATGTTACAGTATGAATTACTGACTGTGGAAAACATGAAATATTGTAATTAGTAGTTATGTCTAATTTATTCGTTATATTTTCTGAATTATATGCATTGTTAGATATAAAAAAAATATTATAATATAGATTGTAACACAGAAAACTGGCCACTTCAGCGCCTCTTTTGAAATTTTTATCCAGCAATAGCTCTTTCCACCTAGAAAAAGCTTCCCGGACATTAACTCTTGTTTTCTGTAATCTACGGTCACGTTTCCTTTTACGTTCTATTTTTGACTGTTTTGGCGACGATGTTTTCTTCTCCTGTGGCGCGGCATATGTATGGTCCATAATAAGAATGCAATCCAGACTTTTAAACTTGCCGGTGCAGTTTCAAGCGCCTCTCACTGCTCTGCACCTGCGTTTCTGGCTCTGACCGAAAACGTGCTGTGGAAACGCGTTGGCTTAGTACTTTTTGTCCCTCTCTGCTATTATAGTTTTGCAAGATGGCGGAACTACATGGAAGCCTCCGTCGACCTACCCGTCCCATGTATATAAAGATAATAAATTCTTCATTTACAATTATTAGTTTAAACATTGGCATAGGTATTTGTACACCATTGAGGGCATATTTATGAATAAAAATATTGATTTTAGATAATAAAATACCTAAAAAGTTACTTATTGTCCCACAATTTGTGTTAATGCTACAACTCAAGTTCGTCTAACAGGGTTGAACATATTTGTATTAGAAGTTGTCGTAACTCTGTTGACACGAAAACAATCCCACAATGCAAAATGTTGTGTAGTCTGCTAAGAAATATGAAGATTTACTCATTCACGTGTCATATAAACCATTTTGGGAAGTGTGAGGAAATAATTATGTGCTATTCACTGAAAGCGTCCCCCTCTGCTGAAACTGTCAAATCTCATTTACTGCATCTAATGTACACTGCTTTGCTTCAACTTAAATCTCATCCCTGACTCTTGTCTTGTATTGTGGTTTCTCAGCCCACATATTGCAGGGATTTCTGTCAGGTACGAGTCACATTTTATCTGTGGTAAAATAATATTGCTCACAGCAGCTAGAACTCCTGAAAATAGGCTCCACATTTTGTGTTAAATATATAATTTTTCACCAAAATTAAAATGCACCATGGTATGACATTCTTTTAAGACATTTGCATTTTTGTTTATATTTAAATTCAGTTTTGATGTAAGATTCAACTGTGAAGATTTATGGTCTCAAAAGTATATCGAGGCATGGTGGAAAAAATGAGACCGGACACATTGTGTTTCCTTTTAGTTTAAAAAAATAATAATAATAAAAAAAAAAAAAAAAAAAAAATATATATATATATATATATATATATATATATATATATATATATATATATATATATATATGGTTTTCACCAACTGAAATAAACAATCGGCTGCAAAAAAAAACAAAAAAAAAAAACATATAAAAGCATGTGATAACTTGCCGCAACTGGCTATTTTGGGTAAAAATACTGTTTTTGATTCAAAACTCATGTCTCAGGTCTTCCTCATTATTCCGCCCAAATGACACATGGTCTTCATTTTGTATGCCGTGAATACGAGCGTAATTTGTTTGGTAAGGTGAGAGATGACAAAATAATTAAGCAGAGTTCAGCCCTCTGTGATGCGCATGCAGAATGAAACTAAATATCAAAGAACATCTATTAGAAATAAATCAAAACATGACTCAGTAGGTCACATTCACCTATAGTTACAAATCATCTCCTCCCAGTCACAGCAGCTCAAATTAGTATCATTGCATATTAATAATGGCATCTTTATGGCTATGATTATGTATATGCATGTCGCCCTGTGCTCTTGCTGAAATCATTTTATTGAATGCAATAACAGAATATTGTAGCAGCGTGGAAATTACTGTAATAACAGAAAAACAAGCACGCAGCTGCTATTAAATTATTCTGCTGCACACAACAGCGTTTCAATCGCCGGGATCATTTCAGGTGCGATGAGAAAAACACAGAAATCTGCCTCAGAAAACATTAAGATTGAAAATATATTGATGGAAATATTGGCGTGTACCTGTAATTTATGTAATAGATGTGCGTTTTCTAAAGGAAACAGCAGTTTTTGTAAGACAGAAGACTTGCATTTTAATTTCCTAATGCAATGTAAAGTAGAACTTCACTTATATAGCAGTAATATTAATAATAATAAATGTCATTTTATAAAACACCTTGAAAAGATGCTTGCAAGCTGCTTATAAACTCCTGTCACTGTATAGTATAATCTTCCAGCTAAATCTCCAGACTCCTAATAGAAATGGATCTTAAAGATGCAACAAATACTGAAACCAAAATGTTGAAAACCTGAATAAATGGAAATAATGGAATCAAAAAAGAAACTCCTGTCATTCTCATAATGATTTTCATAACATTGCTCAAATATACAGTATATGAAAAGAAAGAAGACATAAGTTTATTCTGGCTGTAGGATTGTTGTCATGGGGACGCTGTGTGTTTCCAAATATGGTAAGGGGCGTAACATTTCCATCACATGCTTGAGGTATTCAGCCAATCACAAGTCACTTGACAGCTGGCCAATCAAAGCACACCGTGCTTTTCAGAATGATGAGCTTTGTACAAATCAAAACATTTCGGAAAGTTAGGGCAGAGAGGAGCAACAATAATGTATGGTATGTGGAAAATAATGTTTTTTTTTTACCTTATTGTAATTGTACGTACTCTTAAATGACTTGACTTGTTGTTAGCTTGAATATTGAAGAAAAGATGGATGGTTTTCAAGCTAAAGTAAATGACTGCTTCTTAAACCAGAGAAGGTGAACATGTTGGTAGCATCAAGTTTAGTTTTACTTTTCTCTTTGTTTTCGTTTTGAAAAGCTTGTTATCTTTGCCGTTCACTTCATGTATGCTATGGAAGCTGTTTTATTTATTTTTGTAATTTTTATTCCTCAGTGTTTGCTAAATGTTCTGTAATTTATTAGTCGTTAAATAATACAGAATGTGTTGTATGCCTTATCTTATTCATGTTTTGTTAACTAGTTTGTCATTGCATCTTACCGTTTTATTGTTGTTGTGCTTTTTCCTGAAGGATAACAAAGAATCCATCTTTCATTTTAGTCTTAAAATATGAAATACTGTATGTATAGATGTAGAAGTTAGTCGCAAAAGAGCAACCAGTGGGAAGAGTCAGTCTGAAGCACTGAAATGTGTGTCCATCATGTCTCCTGCACTAAATGAATGGTGGGGATATTCTCTTATTGGCAGATGAATCCTGAAGTACAGCAGATGCTGGTCTATCAATTATAGGCAGCTGTCCAATCGAATCCGAGTCTGTCTCCATCTGCTCACAATGATGCAGGCATAAGATAACAGTGGAAACTCAACTGTTACAGAATATTTCCATCAGTTAGAGATGAAATCCGCTTGTTTTTAATATGCAACCGATTCATTTAAAAAGAAGAAGAATTGCATGCATAATGCATTGTTTATTGTCACTGCCGTGCATCATCTTCAATACAACCACGTGTTTTGAGCTCGATTTTACTGACAGGTGTAAATCAGGTCAGTACAAAAAGAAGCTGATGTTGCTTTCTCATCTCTCTGAAAAAAATGTTTCATCACAGGATCCTTCATCCTAAACAACAAAACAAAAAAACTTTGTCTTTCCCTTTTCTTATTCCTTATTTTTCTTATCTTGTACTTATTTGAACAAATGCCTGAAACGTGTTCTTGCAAGCACTTCCTGTGTCTGTTTGCCTCTTTAAGAAGAATCGCTTGATGTATTATTCCCCAATTGTAAGTTGTTAGGATAAAAGCATCTGCAAAAATGACTAAGTAGGTCCTGATGCTGCGAAACGCATTTTAGAAAAGAAACATACCGATGCATTGGTTATACAGTAAGAATAAGAATATAGAAGTGGAACAATTCCAGAGACTTTGATAATCAGGTTCATTTTAAGTATGATTTATGATGAGGAAAACAAACTCAGTTTCTTCAGTGGCTCGGTTCATGTGAATCTTTTAATTGGAAGCATCACTTAGTCAAGGAGTGGCTTCAAAATATCAAATTAAATGCAGAATGATTGATTATATATTAATTATATCAGATCAAATAACTTTATTGACACCAAAAGTCTTACAATTGGTGATTGTTGGATGTCTGTTTTCATAGAAATGCAAAAAAAATATATATATATATATATATATATATATATATATATATATATATATATATATATATATATATATATATATATATATATATATAATTTGTATTTATTTATTATTATTATTGTAGTATGGGATGAAAAAAAGTATTTTTACCAGTAAAATTAATAATACAACATTCACAAATTACATATTTTGCATACTTATTAAATAAACATTTATTATATTATGTCCACATAATATGATTCTGACAAAGATTAAACATCATAAAACTGTGATTTTTGGACTTTTGAGTTTTGAGTGATTTATTTGATCAAAAATACAGTAAACACTGTAATATTGTGAAACATTACTACAATTTAAAATCAGTTTTCTAAGTGAATGCATGTTAAACAGTAATTTATTTCTGTGATGCACATCTGTATTTCCAGCATCATTCCTCCAGTCTTCAGTGTCACGTGATCTTCAGAAATCATGAAAATATGATGATTTACTGCTCAAGAGTCATTTCTGATTATGATCAATGTTGGAAACAGTCGTGCTGCTCAATATTTGTGACATTTCAGATGAATAGAAAGAATCAATTTGAAATAGAAATCCTCTCTAACATTATAAATGTCTTTACAGGCGCTTCTAACCAATTTAAATGTCTTCACCGAACTTCACCGAAACCTCTAATAGTTTTCCAGAGCTCTGACAGAAGCTCGGAGCAGTAACGAGTGTCAGACTTGAGTGCGGTCGCACACCTGTGGATTTCTGTTTCTGCGATCACGGTGATGCTCAGAGGCTGAATGTGAAGCAGGATCTACTTCCCTGTGTCATCGTGACCCGTTCCCCAGATATCACCCCTCCAGCGGCGGCACAGATACTGAGTCCCGCTTACAGACTGTGATGAGACACCCGAAGCTAATAACACCTCATCAGAGCTCCCATAAAGCCACAGCGGCTCTCTGTTAGCGCTCAGGTTCACGGGGGATCTTATCACGGTTTAGGGGATGTTCATAAAAGGAGTGCTTTATATCTAACTTTAAAAGCGAGCTGCGATAGTTTAACACACACATGCACTCAATGCATACTTAAAATGTTGTTAGCTAAGATTCCAGCAATGCATTGAATTCAACAAGAAGAACTTTTTTCACAAACACAGACTTCTTTAAGATCTTCGTTTGCATTCCCCAGAAGGAGAAAAGTACTTCATACAGGTTTGGGATTGGGAATGATGACAGAACGTCCACTTTTTGGGGGTAATGAGGACGCCGAGTGCAGTTTCCGGTTACATATGAGGTGAATCTGTTTGTAGCGGTCAGATTAGATGAAAGACAAATTATTTAACATTTGGTCAAGCTGCTGGAAACGCTGTGGGACAGAGTCAAAGTCCTGGATCCATTTCTGACAGCTTCGAAAAGCAAGTGGAGAGCAACACACAAGCAAACAGAAAACCACTTCAAAAATCACCTTTTATACGTAAAGGCGAGCATATCATTAAACACATCGCTATCTGAAACTCTGATTGAACGAGTCACATTAAAACCCAAGTGACATCAACTTACTACAAGACTGATGGATTACTATAAGCAATATATTTATCGAACACTGACATTTTATGAATGCATAAACACACCATGCATTTTCAGTTCATGCACACTTCCGTCAGACTGAAAGAAATACATCTAAAATACATCTAAAACACAATTAAAACAAACGCAACTTTGACCATGATTACTAATGATGAGCATGATCACATTAACTGGGTTTACACGAGCTCCAGGGCAGACATCGCATTAGGAGACAGTGTGAGGGAAGAGTTTGTGCGTGAGTCGACGGAGAGCTGCTGCATGAAGTGGCTGGAGGCAGAATGCATGAGGACATGAGCTCCGGAGCCGACAGAAGCTCTGCAAACATCAAAGCGCTGAGACACGCTTGACACAGTGCATTACTGAGGCCACATCTGCAGCTGTAGATCAGAATAAAGACATGATGCACAGACTGCAGAGAAATCGAGAAACCGGCAAGGGTGCATTCAGAGTTACACATGTGCAATACATTAAATCTGATGCATCATCACCTTCATCGTCTAAAACTCAATGCACACTTTCAAGAGTTTGAAGAAATTAACACTTCTAGTCAAAAAGGATGCATTAAATTGATCAATAAATGTATAATGTTGCATAAGATTTTTATTCCAAATAAATGCTGTTCTTTGCAAAATTCTATTCATCTGTAAATCCTGATAAAAAAATTAATATTAATGGTTTTCAACATTGCTAATAATCAGAAATGTTTCTTGAGCAGTAAATCATCATATTTTCATGATTTCTGAAGATCATGTGACACTGAAGACTGGAGGAATGATGCTGAAAATACAGTATGGATCACAGAAATAAATTACTGTTTAACAGAGATTTACATAGAAAAAAGTTATTTTAAGTAGTAATAATATTTAACTATTTTTGGTGTATTTTAGATCCAAAAATACAAGTGAACAGGAAAGACTTCTTTCTACTGATCCTAAACATTTGTGTTGTAATGATTTAATGATTTTAAAGATCTGACAACTGCCAAGGACAGGCTAAAATCATGCATAATTCAATTTAAAAGCTATTAAAATTACTATTTTTACTTACTAGTCAACATGTGTCTGCTACCAAATTGCACAGTGATATTGCATTTAAAAGCTTTAATTGTTGCTCTCCTCCAAGCTTTTATATTCACACAGGAAGCCTAACAGATGACTTTCTGAACAGCATTTTTGACTCTCGTTTCCTAGCTTTCTAATGGCATTGTACAATATAAATATCTCTGCATTCCTCTATTGAAAGTCACTTAATATAAAAGCATCTGCTTAATGCGTAAACTCAAATATGCTCTTGATAAAAGCATCTGCTCGTGCACGAGGCCCTAGATCAGCAGATGATCTCCAAACCTTCGCGTGAAAACTTCTCTTACAGTATAAAAGCGATTGCAACTTCCTCGGCTGATGCTCCAGTGGGACGAAATCCAAAAGGTGGACAGATGACACAATTAAACTCAGGGGCTCAGATGTCATTCGATCTCATCCAACATCTCTGTGACCTTCGCTGTCTGTTCATCCCACCGCAGCTGACCTTTCTCAGCCGGCTCTCTGTCTCTTATCTTCTATATTACGTGATGAAACTAGGGTTTTTGCTCTTCCTCTCTGGCTGAACCGAGGTAAAAATGGGATCGTGGTATCAGCTGTAGTAGAGGGCGATGGGAAGAGGAGAGCTAGCGTTTCTGGAGTCAGGTGATAGATGATGTGTTCCCCATTGATACGCTGACAGTGATGGAGCTTAATGTCAGTGTGGCCCCATTGTGAGCGTGATAAAGAGCCGACGCATTGGCAGGCGTTCAGTGTGATCAGCACGTATCCTTCTCTGTCTGTCTCTGTTTCTCAGTGTCCTGTGCTAAAGAAGCCTTCCAAGCTTGTCGTTTTGAGACGGCGTCAGTGATTTTCATCGCATAGAGCTCTAGCAAATGCTTCAAGTTGAAGTGTGCAGCTTCTGCACTGATCAATCAATCAATCACCTTTATTTATATAGTGCTTTAAACAAAATACATTGCGTCAAAACACTGAACAACATTCATTAGGAAAACAGTGTCTCAATAATGCATCTTCTATTGGTTAGACAACAGACGTCTCTAAATTCATGCAATTTATGTTGCTGAATGGAGACCTATTTTGTGGCTTTCGCATGCAATTGCAACTTATTTCTCAGATTTTGTGCGATACGCGTCAGAACTGCGACATGCTTGTTTACACAAGGGATTCAAATAAGATAAATGTATTTGTGGCTTTTTATTTTGCACAATTCTGACTTTTCCCCCTCACTGTTGACTTGATTGCAAATAAATGCAAAAACACTATTTAAACTGAACAGAGATGACATCACTGATGAACTGCCTTTAACTATCATTTTGCATTATTGAGACACTGTTTTCCTAAAGAATGTTGTTTTGACGTATTTTGTTTAAAGCGCTATATAAATAAAGGTGACTTGACTTGACTGTTGCATGTTACTATTTCACAATTCAGACTTTCTTTTCTTAAATCTGGAAAGATATAGCCTAAACTCTGAATTCTGAGATATAAACTCAATAAATCTGAAGCAATGTCCAAATTGTGATCGCAATCACATGAAAGCTTGTTTCCGTCAAGGTCAATACCTTTATTATCTCACAACTCTGACTTTATCACAGATGTGAGATATCAACTCACACTTCTATGGAAGCCTGTTTCCACCAATGAATAAAACATAAAACAAGGAATTAGTTGTTTTTTTTTTTTTTTTTTTTTTGTAGAATGTAGATTTAAACTCACAATTTTGAGTAATAAAGTCCAATTTTGAGGAAAGAAAAAATAATTTTCTTGCAATTGTGAGTTTATCTCACGCAATTCTCCCCAAAAAAATGTCAGAAATACAAGATGCAATTGTGAGATAAAAAGTCGCAATTACTTTTTTAATTCTTTATTCAGTAAAGAAGAGGAGGGGATGATCACACTCACTCTTGATCCATGCTGTTTATATATTTATCTTTCGCAGAGTGCCAAAACGCCATTTATTGTCAGAATTTCCTGAATTTTATTATTCTTTTTTTATGATTTGTTTTTGTACACCTTCATACCAAACCAAATGACCCGTACTGAAAAATGCGTGTACCATTACACACCTATTTGCTATCATATGTGACCCTGGACCACAAAACCAGTCATAAGTGTATTTATTTATTTATTTATTTTTTTTTTTAGATTGATACATTATCTGAAAGCTTTCCATTGATGTGTGGTTTGTTAGGAGGACAATATTTGTCTGAGATACATCTATCTGAAAATCTGGAATCTAAGGGAGCAAAATAATCTAAATATTGAGAAAATCATCTTTAACCTGTTAAATGTCACCCCGTCCTGTATACGGGACGCCTACGTTGACTATACTATATTACAATCAAATCTAATCTAATCTCGCAAATATATATTTTACAAATTTTTTTTTTTTTTTTTTTATTATGTAGGAAAAGTAATAGATGAATTTATGACAAGAGTGCACCCCAGAAATCTACATTACAAAAGGAGTTTTGACCTTTGTTTAAAAAAAATACTTTCTCGTTGCCTTTTTCTCTATCACTTTTTAGAAATCATCAGAAGCTATATATCACTTGAAAACATAAAATCTCAAAATTCATCCTTTAAAACCCATTTTAAAATCAGATATTGCATTACCATGTAAATGGCACATCAAAATCATGTTACAAAATGTTTTCAGTCATGAATTATAAAAATTTAGGTTTGTATCATGCACATTCAAGTCTATCTTCAAAAACGTTAGTGACAGTTAACAGGTTAAAGTTGTTCAAACGAAGTTTTTAGCAATGCATATTACTAATCAAAAAAAGTAGTTTAATATATTTACAGTAGGGAATTTCCAAATATCTTCACGGAACATGATCTTTACTTAATATCCTAATGAAATTTGATATAAAAGAGAAATGTATAATTTTGACCCATACGATGTATCGTTGTCTATCGCTACAAATACACCGCAGAGACTAAAGACTGCTTCTGTGCTCCAGGTTCACATATTATTTATTATCATAAATATAAATACACTTGTTTGCAGTTTTACTGTTTACTACACTTTGTTATTCTTTGAGTTTTTTTTACCAGTAGTGTCTAATGAATCATAAGTATCACATATTCACAGAAAATAGCTGACTTTCACGTTGCAATATAATTCTTTTTTGTTTTCTGTCTCTGAAATTATCAGTGTTTATTATGGACAAAAATATTTTTTTGGCTAATATTTCCATTAAATTCTAAATATTCTCTTAATGTCCAATAAAAAAAAGGTGGTTATGCAAACTTAGAGCGGAACGTTCCTTTTTATAATTTTGCAAACAATGGCGAAGCTACTTTTGAATGTTTTCTGAACGTTCTTAAACTATTAGTAACATTTTTTAAAGTACTCCTATTATGGATTTTTGAAAATGGCCTTTCATGCAGTGTGCAACACAGCTCTAAGTGAATGAAAACATCCTGCAATGTTTTACTTCTGAAAGTGCACCTTTTATAAAGTTATTGTCTCTCAAAAGAAGGAGCCGATTTAGAGCCATTTAAATGAGTAGTTTTTATGATATCCCAAGCCATTTCATGTTGACGTCAACATTACATTTGGGAGTCGTTGAGCAAGTAAGGTAAACAATAAATGCCTATTATAAGACAATGAAAGGGTATTTTGACCTTGCATGCATGTCAACCTGTTGATGAGGACTCCCAAAACCAAATTATGAACTTTAATAATGCATAATAGTGGCACTTTAAACGTTTGACAACATTCCAAACAAAACATTTCAGGAAAAAGAGATCTATGAATGATGCATGAGTTTTTGTGCTAATGCTATGAGAACATTATTAAATACCAGAGAACTTCGAAGAACGAACGTTCCATTAATGTTACTAGAAGAACGTTTGTTCATAGCTTTGAGAAAATCTTGCCAGAACATTCTGAGAATGATCCCAGTTAGCTGGGCAGAAATTCTTCGAAAATGAGATTTGTACATCATCTGAAAGCTGAATAAACAAGGTTTCCATCGATGTGTGGTTTGACAAATATTTGTCTGAGATACAACTATTTGAAAATCTGCAATCTCAGGGTGCAAAAAAATCGAAACATTGAGAAAACTTCCTTTAAATTTGTCCAAATGAAGTAAAGTGCAATGCATATTACCAGTAAAAAAAAAATAATAATAAAGTTTATACATTTACGGTATGTATTACGCCTTTTGGCATAAAAGAAAAATCGATAATTTTGACACATGCAATGCAATGTTGTCTATTACTACAAATATACCTGTGCTACTGCCTTTGTGCTCCAGAATCACATATGCAAAATACATAATTTAACATTTTTAAACTACTTTTTTTGTTTACATGTATCTAGGTAGACAGCAAACTAGGTTTCAGAACATGCAAAGATGCAAATTTAACTCTGACTTGCAAAAAAGTAATCGTCTTTCTCAGAAATATTTAGACCGGCGACACAAATGCGGTTTTCCTGTATCATGCCATTCCCGGTGTAAGCCACCTGAACATCTGAAGCAGCGATTGAACAGCAGTATGTGAATGACAGAAGGCTGTTATATCATTAATCACTCATAAATCCCTTTGGAGTAGTACATCTTTCTAGCGTGAACGGCAGGTGACACCGAAGGAGTGTCGAGCGTTAATTTCACTGGCGGTTCACGCTGAAGTTCAGTGCCATTGAAAGCAGCGGTGAGATGCTCTTTTATAGCAGCAGAGCTCCGAGAGGCAGGACTGCGCTGATGAAAGTCAACAAGACTCATAGTTTTTGCCATTTCCATTCTTTCGTAAGGCAGCCAGCAGGGTATTACTTTTAAGTGCATTGCTGTATGGTTACTGTAGGTGCTTTCTTACTGTCTATGATATTCTATTTTCCAGATATCAGCTCCGATTCCTCCTTCAATGTAAATCTTTTACACATTTTCTCAACCAGTGAGCGAAAAGTGCAGTGTCCACCCAAAACCGCCGAGCAGACACAATAGAAGTAGTGATGCTTACCTTAGCACAAGCAGAAGGATTTCATGGAATTAAAGCGCTTTGGGAATCAAAGACCGTGGAAAGATGACGTCTCGGCGTCGATAATCTAGTTAGCATTGTAAGCACATACAGGCAGATATGCCATCTCGACTTTAGACCATCATTCAGGAGTTTAAGAGCAGATTTATGAGCTTTATCTAAACCTATTTGAGCCTGACTAGAAATAACATTCACACGTAAAAATTATTCAGTGTCTCTTAATACACACATCACAGGTGATTCATGAAAATACACCTCAATATTAAGAACAAACACATCCACTGTAAGTCAAAAAGAAACATTTATTCTATATTTTAGTAATTAGAGAAGATCAAAGTGTGAGTGTGTGCTTTATATATATATATATATATATATATATATATATATATATATATATATATATATATATATATATATATTAGTATTTTATTAATATTTATTTTTATATTTTATTATTTATTGTTTTATTGATTATTATTGATTATTTAATTGTTTTGTTTTAAATTTGCTTTGTCATTTTTAAAATGCATATTTAAAATTTCGGTTGTTTTTTTATTTTATTTTTTTTGCACATAAAGTTATGTTAAATAATGAAAAATTCAGATTTTTTTTTTTTACTTTAATTTATTTTATTTCAAGTAACAAAAATGGTTTTTTTTATGGTTCTACCCAGAAAAAATGCTATAGCTCTTTAAATATCCATTGGTGTTTTTGAAGCATGTTTTTTATTCTCAGTGAAATTAAATATCAAATGCATCATGTCAGAAAAGTGAAATCATGATTAATTTCCATCCACTCCGTGCATCTGAGGGTTTGTAATTCAGTAAAGCATTACCGAGAAGATCATACATAAATGACAGAACACATCAAACATGATATTTACTGCAAATATAATCTAGCATCCAAACAAAGACTGAGAAATAAGGTCAATAAGTCGTTCATGAGTTAGTTAACCAAGAAACACAATGTGCAGAGTTCTCAGTAAATTGCCAGGGACATTTGGAGACGTCAATGTCAGACTCACAAATTATGACGTGCCACTGATATTAGGGGCAATTTGACATGCAATATAATTAAAGGTTCCATTAGAGGTGGAAAATAACCACCTTTTCCTTCCTATCGCAGCTTGTCCTGACAGATGATTCTGACAAATTGAAAATTATACGAGGCTGGGGGAAATGAAAGGAATATGATTTGTAAAATAAACAATTCCTAATATTTATTGCTATTAATAAGTGACAGAATGATTTTATTTATTTATTTATTTTTTTTAAGATCGACTGTGTCAGTTTTTACTTCTCTGCAGGAGTTTCATGATAAATATCCAGTCATACATCGTCCTGGTGAGCCTTTTCTTCTCCATCGCTGCTGTGTGAGCATCAAGTATCCTGTACGGACGTCTGACCTATGGCTTTATCTAAAGAATCCTGCTGTCAGGCAATGAAGAAAACATGTTGTGATATCGATTGGCGGGCTGTTGTGTGGTCTGATGACAGCTGTTTCTTTCCTCTGTTAACACTGAGCTGGAGCAGAACCGACTGTTAGCCGAGACCAGCATTATTATTATAACTGCTCGTATGATGTTGATGAGTTACACACGTGAATGAATCTTCAGATGTGTCTTGTTGAGGAGACGTGTTATATTACGGTCTTAGGTGAACAATTTTCACCTGGTATAGACAAAAAGAAATAAAAATGTAGCCTTTACACAGGCTTAGAATATCAGACTCATATTCATTTAAAGAAATGTGATGACTGGGTGAAGGAGGAGCTGGTAGGAACAAGTGCAAGGCAACAATATAATGAGAATTAAACAAACAAACAAGAGTACAAAACAATGCTGGGAAGACGTCAATCCAAGATGGTGGAGAGACGCTGAGTAATCCGGATGGTGATGATGAGTTGGCAGCAGGAGACGATGGCACAGGAACTGCTGGGAATCGAGCCGAAGGTAAGTGGTGATGCTTGTGGAGGTGGGAAGAGTGGATGAGATTCCGGGGGAAGACACGGACATCCAACGCAGAACAACACAGAAGCATGAGATAGTTACCATACACGAAACAACGTTCTCACAAACACAAGACATGAGACAAGCCAATATATGGGGAGAGTGTAATGAGTGACAGCTGCTACTGATGACAATTTACGGAGACGCCCACAATCTAATCAGTGCAGACGCGAAACACACAGACTTCACCACAAAGTGCAAAACCCAGAGATCACGGTTTACCAACCGTGACAGTACACCCCCCCCCCCCCCTTAAGAACGCCTCTGGAGTTCCCAGAAGGGCATACCTGCTGATTGTAATCATCAATAAGGGAGTGATCCAATATGTCCCTAGCAGGTACCCAACTCCTCTCCTCTGGACCGTAACCTTCCCAGTACACCAGGTACTGGAATCCTTGTCCCCTCCGTCTCGAGTCCAGAATACGATTTACCAAATAAGTCGGTTCCCCATCTATGAAACGCGGCGGCGTGGGAACCGGAGTAGTCGGATTAATACGTGCATAAAACACGGGTTTAATTTTGGACACATGAAAGGCGGGGTGTATCTTCCTGTCCAATAAGGTAGTTTGAGGCGGACTGTCACCGGACTAATGATTTTGGTGAAAGTAAACGGGCCATGAAATTTGGGAGCTAACATGTTAAATACGGATCGCAGAGGAATGTTACTGGTAGAAAGCCACACTTTTTAACCCACGACAGGAGTCTTTGACCGGTGGTGATCGGCCTTGGCCTTAGTGCGCTCCCTCATCCGGAGCAGAGTCTCGCGGGCTCTGGTCCAGGTGCGGTGGCACCTCTGGACAAACGCGTGAGCGGAGGAGACCGCAAATTCAGATTCCAGACTGGGAAACGCTGGTGGCAGGTACCCTAAAAAGAAAGAAAGACCAGTGGCTGACACTTGTACCAATTGTGAGTGTACTCCGCCATAGAGAGTTGTTGACTCCAGGAAGAAGGATTCTTGGAAACCAAACATCGCAACGTCCTCTCTAAATCTTGGTTGGCTCACTCAGACTGTCCGTTACTTTGGGGATGATAACCCAAAGACAATCTAACTGACGCTCCTAGCCATTTACAAAACTCTTTCCAAAAGTGGATATAAATTGAGATCCCCTGTCAGAAACCACGTCTACCGGGAGGCCATGAAGCCGAAAGACGTGATCTAGGACAGTGACCGCTGTCTCCTTGGCTGTCGGTGATTTGGGCAAGGGATTGAAATGTGCCGCTTTCGAGAACCGGTCCACTATGGTCAAAACGACCATCATGCCATTAGAGGGCGGGAGGGCGGTAACAAAATCTAGTGAGATGTGGGACCAGGGTCTCGAAGGGACAGACAGCGGTTGGAGGAGCCCATCAGGAGGTCGGTTAGATGACTTACCACTGGCGCAAACGGATAAACAAAATCGTGGATAAACAAAAAAAGCCTAAACAAAATCGCGGACATCACGAGCCATACGTGGCCACCAGAATCGTTGTTTAACTAACCCATTAGTTCGACTTATCCCTGGATGACAAGCAACATTAGAGCAGTGACCCCACTGAATGACTTCAGACCTTAACTCCTCCGGCACAAATAAACGGTTCAGTGGACAACTGGGCGGAGGCGTTACCCCTTCTAAGGCCATCTTGACCTTCGACTCGACCTCCCATACGAGTGCCGAGACCACTACTTTCTCAGGTAAAATACACTCGGGAGTCACCGGGCGGGCGGAGGGATCAAAAGACGTGATAATGAATCGAGTTTGACATTCTTGGAACCCGGGCGGTATGATAAAGTAAAATCAAAGCGACCGAAAAAAAGTGCCCACCGAGCCTTCCTGGAATTGAGTCTTTTGGTAGTTCTAATGTATTCTAAATTCTTATGATAGGTCCAAACAATGAAAGGTACCCCTGAGCCTTCCAGCCAATGACGCCACTCCTCTAAAGCTAATTTGACGGCCAACATCTCTCCGTTACCAATGTCATAATTCCGTTCAGCAGGAGACAATCGATGGGGAAAAAAAACGTGCAAGGATGTACCTTATCGTCCGAGACAGCACGTTGGGACAACACTGCTCCTACCCCCACCTCAGTCTCAGCTGCGTCCGACCACCTGAACGGAGTACTGAGGGAGGTCAAGCCTGTCAGAGGTGAGGCTAGTTGGCTGAAATTGCGAATAAAATGGCGATATAAATTGGCGAACCCCAGAAACCGCTGTAGGGCCTTATGGGAATCTGGAGATGGCCAATCTATCACAGCCTTAACTTTGTCAGGGTCCATAAGTATTACCTCGGACGAGACTGTATACCCTAGGAAGGGAACAGACTGTGCATGGAATATGCATTTCTCCGCCTTGACAAAGATCCCATTCTCAAGCAACCTCTGGAGCATTTAGAAACCACCCACAATACACCACCAATGCCGAAAACTGATACACACGACGTACTGCATCAAAATGGACAAAAAAAAAAACGAACACAAAAAGCATTGCAGCACTCAAACTCTCTTTTTATTTATTTCTTTTTCTTGATATCCATTGAGATTTTCCCTTTTTTTTGGCGTGTTTACCTTTCAGCTTTACTTCATCGCTCATTGCGTCAGGGTTTTGCCAGAACATTATAAACCTCTCCTGGAATAAAACTAACACAAGTCCTGGTTTGAATTGATGAGGCTGAGCCAGCGCTTGTTAGGTTTTGTGTTTCCTCTGTTGGGCTGCTTCAGCAGGGCCTGAGCGTGTGATCTGTAACTGTGCAGGACAGCGAGGGTTTGTATGGGATTCTCCCGGGTCTTTACTGACAGCAGGAAGCGTCTCAGAACCGCAGCTCAGAAGGAAAGAGACCTGTCAGGCCCGAGGCGGCTCTCTTACTACAAACAACACACAGAACTCCATCCCAGCGGCTCGTCACATGTGCGATCAGACTCCAGAGCGGCTCACGGGGTCACACTGATGAATGCAGCGTTATACGACTGGAATACACAACGACCCAGCTAATTTCTCCAAAACTGACAAGCTGAACAGCTCGTATTTCACCCTAAAGTCAAAAGAAAAAAGATTTTGCTTAATGGCACTTTTACTATTATTATTATTTTTTATTAATATAAATATATAAAGAATATATAAATATATAAAGAATATATGTATATATTACATTTTGTTATGGTGACAATTAAAAACATTGAATGTGTCAAAATTCTATATTTTTCTTTTATGCCAAAAATCATTAGGATATTAAGTAAAGATCATGTTTCATGAAGATATTTAGTAAATGTCTTACCGTAAATATATCAAAACTTCTTTTGATTAGTCATCTGCATTGCTAAGAACTGCAGTGAGAGATGCAGTGAGAGGAGCAGGAGCAGTGAGAGAAGCAGGAGCAGTGAGAGGAGCAGTGAGAGGAGCAGTGAGAAGAGCAAGAGCAGTGAGAGGAGCAGTGAGAGGAGCAGGAGCAGTGAGAGATGCAGTGAGAGGAGCAGTGAGAGGAGCAGTGAGAGGAGCAGTGAGAGGAGCAGTGAGAGGAGCAGGAGCAGTGAGAGGAGCAGGATCAGTGAGAGGAGCAGTGAGAGGAGCAGTGAGAGGAGCAGGAGCAGTGAGAGGAGCAGGAGCAGTGAGAGGAGCAGTGAGAGGAGCAGTGAGAGGAGCAAGAGCAGTGAGAGGAGCAGTGAGAGGAGCAGGAGCAGTGAGAGGAGCAGGAGCAGTGAGAGATGCAGTGAGAGGAGCAGGAGCAGTGAGAGGAGCAGTGAGAGGAGCAGTGAGAGGAGCAGTGAGAGGAGCAGGAGCAGTGAGAGGAGCAGGAGCAGTGAGAGGAGCAGTGAGAGGAGCAGTGAGAGGAGCAGTGAGAGGAGCAAGAGCAGTGAGAGGAGCAGTGAGAGGAGCAGGAGCAGTGAGAGGAGCAGGAGCAGTGAGAGATGCAGTGAGAGGAGCAGGAGCAGTGAGAGGAGCAGTGAGAGGAGCAGGAGCAGTGAGAGGAGCAGGAGCAGTGAGAGGAGCAGGAGCAGTGAGAGATGCAGTGAGAGGAGCAGGAGCAGTGAGAGATGCAGTGAGAGGAGCAGTGAGAGGAGCAGGAGCAGTGAGAGGAGCAGGAGCAGTGAGAGATGCAGTGAGAGGAGCAGGAGCAGTGAGAGGAGCAGGAGCAGTGAGAGGAGCAGTGAGAGGAGCAGTGAGAGGAGCAGTGAGAGGAGCAGGAGCAGTGAGAGATGCAGTGAGAGGAGCAGGAGCAGTGAGAGAAGCAGGAGCAGTGAGAGGAGCAGTGAGAGGAGCAGGAGCAGTGAGAGAAGCAGGAGCAGTGAGAGATGCAGTGAGAGGAGCAGTGAGAGGAGCAGGAGCAGTGAGAGGAGCAGGAGCAGTGAGAGATGCAGTGAGAGGAGCAGGAGCAGTGAGAGGAGCAGGAGCAGTGAGAGGAGCAGTGAGAGGAGCAGTGAGAGGAGCAGTGAGAGGAGCAGGAGCAGTGAGAGGAGCAGTGAGAGATGCAGTGAGAGGAGCAGGAGCAGTGAGAGAAGCAGGAGCAGTGAGAGGAGCAGGAGCAGTGAGAGGAGCAGTGAGAGATGCAGTGAGAGGAGCAGGAGCAGTGAGAGAAGCAGGAGCAGTGAGAGGAGCAGTGAGAGGAGCAGTGAGAGGAGCAGTGAGAGGAGCAGTGAGAGGAGCAGGGCCAAGGAGAGGGCAAGGTAGAGGTGTAAGAATGCGTGGTGGTGGCATTCCAAGGGCTGCAAGAACAGTGGTCAGTGATGAAATTCGTGCCACTATCATTAAGCATGTAATCAACCATGGTCTTTCACTAAGAGAGGCTGGTGAAAGAGTGCAGCCCAATTTGAGGCGGTCAACGGTTGCCTCCATTATACGCATCTTTCAACAAACCAACAGGTAAGTATTACATTTTACATGGATTGTTTCTGTTCTCACTTGACTTGTCAATAAGGTCATACAGTAATGCATATGTTTTTTTGTTTTTTTTTGTCCCTCTAAAGAATGCAACGTCTTCCACCCTCTGGGGGAAGAGGAAAGCTCCTAAATAATGATCAAGAGCTTGCCATTGTAGAAATGGTTGTTGCAAATAATGCAATAAAACTGCATGAAATTCAAACTAGAATTGTAGAGGACCATGAGATATTTGACAATATCGATAGCATCAGCCTCACAACGATTACGCGGACATTGTCCAAACACAGAGTGCGGATGAAGCAGCTTTACACTGTTCCCTTTGAGAGGAACAGTGAGAGAGTCAAGGAGCTACGACAACAATATGTCCAGGTATACTGTATATTCAATTCGATGTCCAGTTCTATAAGCTTTGCACTTTGCAAGTAGGTAACCTTTACAGTAATAGGTTACAGTACAGTATGGTATATATTACGTAATGCCATGATTTACATAAACTTTGTTTCAGAGAGTTATGGAATCGGAGGCCAATCAGGCCCCTCATGAATTCATATACATAGATGAGGCAGGATTCAATCTGGCCAAAAGGCGTCGACGTGGACGAAATGTAATTGGGAAAAGGGCCACAGCTGATGTGCCAGGACAGAGAGGGGCAAACATTACCATGTGTGCAGCAATTGCAAATGCAGGATTACTCCTTCACAGATGTCAGGTTGGACCCTATAATACAGAGCGCCTCCTTGTCTTTCTCAATGATCTCCACCAGCACCTGGTTTCAGAGCATGATCAGGAGGGTGAAAACATGAGGACCTTTGTAATTACCTGGGACAATGTGGCTTTCCATCATTCGCAAGCAATAACAACATGGTTTGAAGTCCACCCAAGACTGATATGTGTCTTCCTTCCACCCTATTCACCTTTCCTCAACCCCATAGAGGAGTTCTTTTCTGCATGGAGGTGGAAGGTTTATGACCATCAGCCACATGACCAGATGTCCCTCCTTGAAGCCATGGATGCTGGCTGCAGGGACATCACCATTCATGATTGCCAAGGGTGGATCCGACATACCAAGCGGTTTTATCCCAGGTGCATCGCCTTGGATAATATCAGATGTGATGTTGATGAAAATATGTGGCCTAACCCTGAAGATCGCAGAGATTAAATACAGTAATTTTGTGCCTGGGGTTTTTTTTTTTTATCTGGGCTTTTTGCTGTTGTTTTTTTTTTTTTTTTTTTGGTTCAGAATGCTCTAATGTGTTTCATGGATATTTTGTTCACTGTAAGCAATACTGTCAAACCTTTTCTGTTCTATCATACCGTATTTCTACTGTACCTACTGCAGTAAACAGTAAAGGAAAAAATTTGCTTTTTACTGGAATGCTTTTGAATGTGAGCATTACTGTACATTTTGACATACAGTTCCTAACCAAGAAATTTAGTGTAAAACAGTGAATTGCATGTTTTGCATGCAAATACCTGTAAAACCGAGACTGAAAAGTCTATGCAGTTTTTGTAATGTCAACAATAGCCAGTATTTTGAAACCTTGTGTACTTTGATTGACTGCATGTACCTTGTGAGGTGAAAACAAGTGTTATTCTTTGACAGAATAATTTAATTTTGAGTCAGATTTCCAGTGTTTTGGTAAAGTTGGTGTGTGCAGAGAAAGATGCGTTCTATTTTGAAATGAAGATTTAGTATATATTTAACAAAATGTGTTTTTGAGAAGAAAATTATCCATTTGGCCAATTGTGTTTTGTAGGTGTGAGTCTTTGTTAAGAGTTTAGAAAAAGTATCTGAAGTATGGTTAAGCGCTTGTTAGCGATTGAAAAAAACTGTAATTAATGTGCAAAACACATTTTAGGTTTGGGGGTTTAAATGTTTGGACAATATCAATGTACACACTCAAAAGAGCCGAGACTGTGTAAATAAACTTGAAACAGTTAAAGCATCAAGCAACAGTGGATATTAAGTACTAAATATGATCTTAACGTTTGCCTTAACGATATTTCAATAACAAATAGTGCATGCAATAGGATTTAAAATCGACCCATTACTGTGCAGTTTTTCATATCTATCAAAATCTGACAGGTGCCATTGGTCAAATGTGCTTCTCCAAATCATTTGCATGCTCTTATTAAAATGCACATTATGTGGCAAAAGAGGATAAATGCATCTCATGGCAACATGTTTGAGGCCAGTAGCACATTTAGCATCAAAAACAGTATCGTATTCATATGCAAGTAATTTGAAATGCTCTCACTAACTTGCGATCTTCATATGGACAAGGACAGATGTCTGTCCTGTTCCCAACAAATCTGAGCATTTAAAGAGCCATTGCTTGCTTTATTTCTGCTCGATGCACTGAAACTGCTGTCTGCTTTCATATTTCAAGATGATGATTAGAAATTAGCCAACTCATTTTAATTTCCTGGACAGAAAGACATCATTTTGTGTCCTCCGTCTGATTTGTTTGGTTTAATATTTTTAATCATCCTCAGACGAAAGGGGTCACATAATTAGGATCTCCAGCAATTTATTTTTCACAAATTATGGAGAAAAAAAGTTATTAGCGAATTAAAGAAATCAACACGCATTCGATGGGGTAAAACTTTATTAATTAAAAGTGCACGAGTACACTTTGCCAGCAATGCAAACTCGCAGGCAACATGACTAAATCTGTGAAGAATTATGAGACAGAGTTTAACGAGAAGACGCTCTTGGGACCAATCAGCGTGAACGTGCATCATACGCTCCTCGTGTATAAATAGAAATCTGCTGTAAGTGATTAATAGATCATTTAATAATAATAGAGTTTTACATGATTCTTGCTTGAAAAACAACTGATCAGCAGAAGTTACAACCATCTGCTGGTTACTTTATATATATATTTAGTGTCATTATGATAGTAAAAACACTATAGCCTATGCACTTGCACTTAATGCATATATTTGGTGTTTTATAGCCAAGCTATTAAATCCATTTTATATCCAATTATTGCATTAAATAATGTTAAACGGAAAGAAACTGGGATGCACATTTGTTAAAGAAGTTCCCATGATGCTTCACTTTCACCTCATACCATGCAAACATCATGCTTTTCTCAAAAAGTCTGTCTTTTATTTTACGCAACATGACGGTTGCTTTGAAATGTTATTATCTAAAGCAACAGAAAGCATGTAAATGAAGTTTCTGAATACTTTTCTTACCAGGAAACATGCATGCATCACACATCATGCGATGATAATCTGCTCCCACAAACCCCAGAACGTGGATTTTAAACTCTCTGGAGTTTGGAGATAACATGAAGTCAAACAGTGATTAATTAGACAATCACAATAAGTAACAAAACCCCCAGTTGGGCACGTTAAATACCAAACTGGCTCCGGGGAGTAATACGATAAACACACTTGCTGGAGATATATGAGCCACATACAAATAAGGTTTTTAACCATATTTATGATTGAATCCCATCAAGTTCTTGTTCTATACACACTGAAAATAAATGTTCTTTATTGGTATTGATTACTGAAGAACCATTAACATGCAAAGAGCCTTTAGGTTCTTTATAGTGGAGAAACCTTCTTTAGATTATTAGAAAGTTTTTTTAAAAAACAGAAACAAAAACACATTTAAGAACCTTGAAAGCTTTCCATTGCATAAAAGGTTCTACATGCTGGAAAAAACAGCTTAAAATAAATAAAAATGGTTCTTTTAAGACTTGTTTTCCCCAAACTCTATGTCTTTGAAGAGTGTAAGTGACTTGAACCTGTGACGGCATGAACTGCAATATGTCTGAAGTAAACAACAAACACGAATGCCAACGGTTTCATTAGTTTTAGCAATTTTTGACCAAACTAATATTAGCCACCACCTGTATATTACTCTTGGTAAACCACCTAATGACACGATCAACTGAAAATGTAAAATCTCTTCTAAATTTGAATTGCATGACAGTAATTGCAGCAGACAAACAGCCCTGGATTTTGTGAATTAATGCAATCCATTACAAGTCTACGTTACATGGAGAGTTGAAAAACTCACAGCACAGCACTAAAGCAGCACATTTAGCACCTGGTTGAATTAGATTGCATGTGTTTTGAGTTGCAATACCGCATATATTTCCTAAATTGTTTGGTGAATTCACTCCACACAAACACACACACTTTCTCGAAGGACCCAGTTCTTCTCTCTCTCTCTCTCTCACACACACACACACACACACACACACACACACAAGAGAAGAGATAGCAGTTAAACTTTAATTCCCCGGCTGCCCCTGTGTGGGATTAAAGCCGGCGCAGGTGAGAGTGTCTCTGAGGAATAATTACAAACGGATGTGTGGAGGTAGATTGAGAGAGAGAGAGAAAGAAAGAAAGAAAGAAAGGCCACAAATAACCGCTTCCAATGCCTGATCATATTTTACCTCCTCATTAGCAGAAAAGCAGAATGCTGCAATTACTTTGAAGGAGTGGCACGTCTCGACCGAGCCGTATGAGAAGATGTGTGCATTTCTACCCACTCACTGGCTGAATTTCATCTGATGAAAGAGCTGTGTGTGTGTGTGTGTGTGTGAGCAGAGACAGAGACAGGCAGGTTATTTCCACACTCATATAGGTTTCAAATAGCTTAAGGTTTGAGCTTGCATGTAGACTCACAAGCAACACAAATGCAGACACCACTGCTGCTGAGAATCCAAGAGCATTATGAACTGCAATGCATTTTAAAAGATTTTAAACAAGCGCATGAACCTGACCTCGTGTAGCAAGACGTTTATGCTTTTGCATACATTACATGTGTAGGGCAGGTTTCAAGACAAGACTTCACCGCCTTACAGCAGTGAAAATAAATAAATAAATAAATAATAATTATTATTATTATTATAAAATGTATCTTCAGTCAATTTTAGATATTTCAAAATATACAAAAGCATGCATTTTTTAAATAAAATAAATTAACAAATATTTTCTATAAATATATGTTTTGTATATATTTTTTTATATATTTTTAAAAGCTTTTAAAAATCAATTTTGCACTTCATATATTTCAATCTGAGAAAATACATTTACATAACAAATGCGTAGAAAATATTAAAATAAAAAACATATTTTTCAATATTGCAAAAATTTTATATATATATATATAATGATGATGATGATGATTTGTATTATTTTTTTATTTTAGTTAATGTTTTAGTAATTTGTTTTGTAATGTCATTTTTTTTTTACTATTTTATTGTAGTAGACATTAACATTTTTCAGTGTTATTTATTTTGTTACATGAAGTTAAACTTAATGAGAAATGTTGATTTGGCAACTAGTTTAAATAACAAATAAAAACAATAAATTCAGTTAACATTTAACTTTTTAGTTTCTAATTTTACTTTTAACATTTAAGTTTTAGTTTAGTTAACTATAAGTAACAGCCCTATTGTGCTTAGTATTCCTTTGAAATGGTGTCTAAATACACAACTCAGTACATTGAGTTCTGCATCATGTCCTTCAGAAGTGTCCTTGCGAGTTTGTCCTCCGATGGTTATTGTGCACAAGAAAGCATTGTTCTCAGTGGCACAGTTATGAGAGATCTCTGATATAAAGCAGTAATTAGATCAGTAACAGACGACAGCCACGGATCTGAGAGCGAGGTGTTTAAAGCACCAGAATATTCTGCCTTACACCAACGATAAGAGAAGAAACCCATCTCAGATCAGAGTGAAAATATTAAAGAACATGTCCCATTTTGGAAGAGTGCTTTCCTTTATCTGTCGTTCTGTTTCATCCCCAGCTATAATCACATGTGACGCAAAGATCTCGCATTGCACAATGGGTTGTAGTAGATAAAGGAAAGGAAAAATCTGTCATATGGACTCATTGTCATGACTTTATTTCTCTTGAAGAGATGTTAAGCAGAATCTAATGACGCTCTTTTATATCCAGCAAAAACACTAACTAAAGAAGACTGAGAAACAAAGCAAAACACTTTTCATAACCCTTTAACTTTCAAGCATTTGATATATAAAACACAAATTTAAACGTCCACAATGGCAAAGTTACATATTACCAAAATAGAACATGCATATTGTTCATAGACGGAGACAATGAGCGAGTGACTGAGCATATTTTTCTGTTAATTATCTCTCGGTTCTTGCATTCAGAGGAAATGATCCACTGGTGTTGTAATAATAGCCGTTTGTTCTGTCTGCTTTAATTATGCTCGTTTCACTGATATCACACTGCAGTCCCTTCACACGTGCTAACTGATCACGATGTGCTAAAATTATGTTATTATGAATGCATTTTTCTAGAATCTTTCATATTTATCTCAGCTCCGAAGCACTATAAAAAAATGAACAAATATTTTCTATAAATATATTTTTTCTATATATTTTTTATATATTTTTAAAAGCTTTTAAAAATCAATTTTGCATCATAAACAATAAGGAACTACCCTCCTCACAAAACAAATAGTTTTTACCATGGTTTATAAGACTTAAAAAAACATTGCATGGGTCAAAATTATACATTTTCCAAAAATCATTATGATTTTAAGTAAAGATCATGTTCTGTGAAGATATTTCGTAAACGTCCTGCTGTAAATATATCAAAACGTAATGTTTGATTAGTAATATGCATTGCTAAGAACTTCATCTGGACAACTTTAAAGATGATTTTCTCAATATTTCAATTTTTTTTTTTGGCTTCCTCAGATTCCAGATTTTCAAATAGTTGTATCTCGGCCAAATATTGTCCTCCGAACAAATCTTACATCAATGGAAAGATGATTTATTCGGCGTTCAGATGTTGCATAAATCTAAATTTCGAAAAATGTACACTTAGGTTTTGTGCTCCAGGGTCACAAATGGTTTTCACTCAGTCACTCAATTTTCATCTAATAACCTCAGTTGTGCTGAAAATCCTTTACCTAATTTGGTGTTCCTAAATACAAATATTTGCATAACAACAAGCAATTTTTAAAAAGCTGGTCATTTTTGCCCAGATGGCTAAATGTGATGGTTAAATAAGGGTTGAAGAAACAAAAATGTCTACTCTGTGAAACATAATATCCAATAAAATGCAAAAAGCTGCATCTTATCTGTAGGTCTCAGACTTTTGGACCCAGTGTGTGTAATTATGAGCAAGCGGTGGGACGCGAGGTTTCTTGATGAGCCGGTGTTTGACTACTGTATGACCTTCTGCTTGTAGACGTTTCATTATCTGCAAAATCAGCTCAGGAACCACCGGGCGGCTCCAACTTTCTCTCTCAAACTTTTCCAATCTCTTTCGACTTGTCAAGAGGCCTCGGCGTGCTCTCTGCAAATATTGTCTGGGCCGCACATGAGTTACTAGAGCCACCGACCGGCTGAACCAACTGTGAGACCAAATTGAAGAGCATTATAAAACATGCTCTGGGGTTATGTGCTGCCCTCATGGTTTTCTAATGGGTTTTCAATATAAGCAGACACACGGGTCTATTGGGTTAGGAATTATTCTGATTTAAAAGCAATTATGCATTTTTTTTGCCCATATGCCAGCTTTGGAAATAAAGGAAATAAACGGAGAAGCATATTAATCTTCAACATTTAAAGAAACAATAAGCAGCAACCATTGGAATTGGTGAGCGGTAATCCTACAAGCGTCTGCTTACCAATGTCTGCTTCTCAGCAAATCAATTACGATTACAAGCCGAACGTCATGTCGTATAATTAATATTCATGTGATGAGTACATTTCCTTCACTAGACGGCAAAGTTAATCAGTGAATTTCCAATGAAGAATGACAACCGTAATCCTGAAGAGAACAGTAATCACTTTCATGAAGCATTGCAAAGCATGTACTCCAATGCATGTTGCATCCAATCAAAGCATGTGCAATGGGATTGGTTTGGTTCCTCTTTAAAACATTGAATGCATTTAGAAACATATAACCAAATTGAAACTGATTGACAAGATGCTATAACTGACCATTTCAAGGGCAAAGATTTTATTGCATGCTTGAAAACATCACCAAAGCTCTCCAGAATGCTGCTTCCACTTACTGTATCTCACTTAATCGATGCAATGATCGTTTGTTACAACGACCTCCGAGACTCAAAATCCATGAAGTGCTTTTTTAAAGCTTTTAATCTTGTTGAACGGTTGACTGTAGAACGTGTTTGACGGCTCTCAGCTTGTTCTCGAGTTGCCAATTGACCTTGCAGTGTAAAGCGGCTGGAACGTGTTTGATTGTTTGCTCTCGTTTTCTCTTTACTTCTCAGTTAGCTTTATGCAATCAACTGATTCTGCGAGGACTCTGCCATACATTGAAACACCCCGGGACCATTCAGTGGAAGGACTGTCAAAAATGTTCTTAAGTAGTAAGAATAATTTCTTGAGATGTGTGCAATTCTTGAAAAAAAACAATGTTTTCAAATATGTTCATCTTTTTCTTCTTCTTCATTTATCAGTATTTACCTGATTGAATACATGGTGGTTTTTGCCAAAATAATTATCGATAAACTGATTAAAAACACTTTTTGTGTTGACCAGATTACCATAACAATATTAACAAGTATGCACACTATTTTTGTCATGACCATCTTGAAGTACACTTGGTTTCACTTTTTTACTGTACTGTGGACAGTTACTTTTAAAGAGCCTGTTTCACTCATTTTTGCACATCCCAGTTTTTTTTTTTTTTTTTTTTTGGTATATTTCTAACATTTTGGTCCCGGGATGCTAAAATGCAACTTACATTAAACACTCATAAAATGCCAGAGATTGCAGCAAGGACAACCTTCCTTTCCCCCAAAACTCTTGATATTTTGAATTGGTTGTGAGTGAAAATTCATCAAATCCATCCCTTGGTTTCAGAAGATACCATGAACGTGTTTGATTGTTTTCTCTTCACTTCTCAGTTAGGTTTATGCAATCAACTGATCCTGTGAGGACTCTGCCATACATTGAAACACCCCGGGACCATTCAGTGGAAGGATTGTCAAAAATGGTGGCTTTTTTGGGGTTAACCAGATTACCATAACAATATTAACAAGTATGCACACAGAGATTTGAGCCTGATCCTTGTGTTTTCTGTTCTTCCTTTCCCCCGAAACTCTTGAACAGCTTTTCTACTGCCTTTAAATCTAGGGTCGATCTTTTGAATTGTTTTTTGGTGAAAATTCATCAAATCCATCCCTTGGTTTCAGAAGATACCATGTCTTCTTGTTTTGTTTTAAGAATAATTGGAGTCCCCAGCTTTCTGAAATACAATATACTCACAAATGCAATCAACCTAAATTGAAACTAAATAGTAAAATAGTTTGGGGTAATTGCAAGACCTCAAAGACAAGCAATTTCAATGAGTTTTTCCAAATTTGAATTACATTTTCCCATCTCAATCCAAAATTCAATTGATTACCACATTAGCCATTTCTTAAATGACACATTAAAAATCTAGAAATTTTACGTTTTTTAAAAAATTTACTGGTGATATAGTTTACAAACATGCTCACAGACACTTTTTAATGTATTTTTTTATTGTATATCCCACCAGTGTCCATCACTCTCCAAGTCTGACAAACCCCAGGCCAATGGCAACCAAAAATAAGTGCTAATAAGGAGAATGATCAATGGAGCGATCTTCCTCCAGGCTCATGCATTATAAATGCTAATGTCTCCCTAAAGCATGGTCTCCCTTTGGTACTAATTGCTGTATGAATGCAAGAGGCAAAGAGAGAAAAATGTCAGAAGTTGTAGCTGTATTCACCATCTGCTCCCAAGGTCAATAGTCACCTAGCAAACCCATCCGTCAAGCCCCAAACCCAGTAAACAAGCACAAATTACAACACTGTTATTACACATTCAAAAGCGTCCCGCTGCTTTTCCTCCAGTCGCTGCGGGCTGCAGTCGAATCCACGGATGGGGACGACGCAGAACAACATTGTAACAAGTGGCTGTGAAATTATACGGTTTAGCAATGCAGCTACTCTTTTACTCTCAAACATTTTCAGACTCTAACGCTGTTCGTGTTTTTTAATGGACGCCTTGTATGTTTGTGCATTTAAAACTGTAGAGATGCTAGCACACATGGGTATATTTTACTGTTAGATGAAAGTGTATTGTTAGCTCTCCCTATGAGAACTCAGCATCAGCGAGATGTTTACCGTGAATGTTTTTACCCTGAAACTATCATTACCTTGACAACATAATGCAATTTGCATAATTACAGTACAAGTACAACTGATTCAGATTATAGCAATTGCGTATTGTGCAATTAAGTGCTTTTCCCTTGTGCTTGAAGTTTTGTTTCAGGATAATTCGTAGGCCAGACAAAGCCTTTTATTCAGTTTGATGCTATTAAACAATCACATCTGGCTGATGAGAAGTGTTTGTCAAGCTCTGTTCAAGACTCGCGTATGATCCTGAATGTGCATCTGGTCTTCAATGAGACTACATCAGTCTTCTCCTGATCTCAATCCACTGGCTCCCTGTAGCTTTTTTTACCTTTCGTTTCTTAATAAAAGGCTAGTATACCGTGCACACTGTTAGCTTCGACTGCTTTTTACATTTACCACCTGCAACTTGTTTTTTTAACTAAAACCGAATCCACTTTAGTTTAAAGCTTCAACTCTTTAACACCCTAAACAAATTTCTAATTTGTATTAATATAATTAATTAAAAATATATATTTTAGGGTTTGTAAAACAGCCTAAAAGAACCACCTTCTCGTACTGTGAAGAGCATTTTTAGGGATGCTTGCCAATATGCTGATATTTTTCCAAATCATTTTGGCCAATATATATTTTCTTTTGTTTTGGAACAACACCATGTCTCCTTGAGCAAAAACTATAAACTAATGATTTTTAACTTGGGTTAGATTTTAGCAAAAACGTATTGGTTATACCTAATAACCTTTTTTTAAAAAAAAAAGAAAAAGAGAACACATTGAAAATCCATTAAAAATAGATCTAATAAAATCAGTTTTCTTTTTTCAAAAAGATGAAGTGAAACCTGAACATTTTATTTGTAGATTTTAACAATGAACAATTTGACAATAAAAAAAATCCAAACAACCTTTTAAAGCTCCTCAAGTTTTCCATTAAAAAAAAAATAAAATATATATATATATATATATATATATATAATTAATCAATTTGATGAAATAAAATCTTTATTTAAAAAAATGTAAGAAGCTAAGGGTCTTATCAACAATAATAATAATAAAATAAATGGCCTATGCCAATGTTTACATTTTAATCAATCACCTTTATTTATATAGTGCTTTAAACAAAATACATTGCGTCAAAGCACTGAACAACATTCATTAGGAAAACAGTGTGTCAATAATGCAAAAAGATAGTTAAAGGCAGTTCATCATTGAATTCAGTGATTTCGTCTCTGTTCAGTTAAATAGTGTCTGTGCATTTATTTGCAATCAAGTCAACGATATCGCTGTAGATGAAGTGACCCCAACTAAGCAAGCCAGAGGCGACAGCGGCAAGGAACCGAAACTCCATCGGTGACAGAATGGAGAAAAAAACCTTGTGAGAAACCAGGCTCAGTTGGGGGGCCAGTTCTCCTCTGACCAGACGAAACCAGTAGTTCAATTCCAGACGGCAGCAAAGTCAGATTGTGCAGAAGAATCATCTGTTTCCTGTGGTCTTGTCCTGGTGGTCCTCTGAGACAAGGTCTTTACAGGGGATCTGTATCTGGGGCTCTAGTTGTCCTGGTCTCCGCTGTCTTTCAGGGCAGTAGAGGTCCTTTCTAGGTGCTGATCCACCATCTGGACTGGATACGTGCTGGATCCGGGCGACTGCAGTGACCCTCTGATCTGGATACAGACTGGATCTGGTGGCTACAGTGACCTCGGAACAAGAGAGAAACAGACAAATATTAGCGTAGATGCCATTCTTCTAATGATGTAGAAAGTACGGTGTTATGTGAAGTGTTCCGGTTCCAGTTTACCTAATTAATGCAGCCTAAAAATCCTTTAACGGATTTGGATATTAAAAGCATATTAGTATGTTATGTGTATGCCAGGTTAAAGAGATGAGTTTTTAATTCAGATTTAAACTGCAAGAGTGTGTCTGCCTCCCGAACAATGTTAGGAAGGTTATTCCAGAGTTTAGGCGCCAAATAGGAAAAGGATCTGCCGCCCGCAGTTGATTTTGATATTCTAGGTATTATCAATTTTAAGGCTTTATCAGCCGGTTCTAAACATTAACGTTCTGGTAATATCATGAATTCCTGCATTTTAATAAACTAAAACACCTTTTTCATTAAAGAAACCTTTTTTATAATAGAAAACCTCCATTCATGTTCCATTTACATTTATCGGACACTTTTATGCAAAACAACTTACACTACATTCAGGCTACACATTTTTTTTTTACCAGTATGTGTCTTCCCTGGGAATTAAACCCATGACCTTTTACACTTCTAACGCAATGCTCTACCACTGAACCACAGGAACACTGTGGCATAACGAAACTTTATTTTTTAAAAATGAACCCTAAATCCCTAATGCACAATAGCAATATAAAAGCTGATTACCTGGATTCTCATTAACAGATCCAACAGAAACAACACGCAAGTAAATAAGCACATGCTCCAGTTTAACCCTGACTCAAGAACAGTCCTTGTACATTTCCCAAATGAGTTGAGCTCCCCTCAGGCATCTGATACGGAATATAAACTCCTGCTTTACAAGCTCAACATCCACCTACGTTTCTTATAAAACAACTTATTTAATCTTGTGCCCTATGCACATTTGTGTCAGGGATGGTGAAATGTTACAGAGACCTTTAGCACCATTTAAGCATCATTACCCAAGGCAATCTCCCTCTCTTGTGGTTTACTCTTTCACCTTCTCTTTTTTAAACGACTCTTAACACATGTGGAGAGGATCTAGAATCAAATTCGTTTCCGGCCTTGTGTTACTAAAAAATAATGCAAAAGGATCTGAAAGATGATCGGAGCTCAAGTTTTTACATGTGCGATGATAATTATGACACTACACGCTTAAGTCAGTCGATCCAATAACCAACAAAGCACCTGTCAATAAATGTTACGTTATTAGCGGATCCAATTATGCAGCGTCATAAAACGATAACAATTAAACATGAAAAGCCATCTAACATCTACTTACCTGTGTGAAAATAAACTCCATTACCCACTCCCTGTCGTTTAGTGTGGTTTGTATTGTGATCCTTTAATAATTAGTATTTCAAAGATATTTGAAAAGTTGAACGTTTCTCCGCAGCTGTTGTCAAACAGGCTTGATGACGCAGTAAAGCGATACTCAAAGCTGATTGGCTAGATTGGTTACCTTCTGGACAATGATTGGATAGATGAAGTCGGCAAGTGTCATTTTGCAGCAAATGGCATGATTGGTTGGTGTTAATCACGCTTTTCAATTGTATTATTATTAATTTTTACACTAATACATCTACATTTTAAATAAATTCATTACAAACAAACCTTATCCTTTTTTATTTAATTTTCAGTGCATTTATAAGGATACTCAGACTCTTGCTTCCTCTGACAGACTTTACTATTGTTTATTGTAATTGGAAATCGCCTTTAGATTATACAGTAAATGTGCTAAATCATGGCCACTGTAAGAGGCTATTTTTCCTAAATTGTATATTTATCCATAACACTCAATATTCTGAGTATAAGAGGCACAACTGCAAATGCCATTAAAGCTACACTCAGTAATTATTTAATGTTGCATTCTCTGAAATGGCATTAAAATTGACATTATATATATATATATATATATATATATATATATATATATATATATATATTTTTTTTTTTTTATTTTTTTTTTTGTGTGTGTGTGTGTGTGTATTATCTGTATAGTAATAGAATGAGAACATTTTGTATTTGCAAATTTGTGTGAGGTAGCAGAAACGACCTTGGTCATGTTAAAAAATGTGCTTGGCATGTGTGTTCAACGGTTGAGGATCTGGTTGAGATTTGGTTAGAAGCTGTGCTGGTGTTTGTTTGTCTCAGTTAGGATCGCTTTGAAACATCTGCCAAAGAGAAGCTTTTGGAACAAGCGATGACCTGGTTATGATCCGTGGTCCATTTCACTGCCCTGGACACATAGAGCTCAGCCAGGAATGGACTCTTGCTTTCTGCCAAGTATTGCGTTGTTAGCTTAGCAACATGCTAACATCAAACTATATTTCTTCCTATTTACAGCAATGGCATATTTATCAGTGGTGCTGCTCTCAAAGAACTTCCTCTCTCCAGCCTTTCCTTCTTCTCTTTCTGCTGTTCTTGTAAGGCGTAACGTGGTTTTGTTGGCCCACCAATCTCCACTAGCACTTCTGGAAACATCATCCTATAGATCACAGTCAGAAAAGGCATATTTAATTCAGCGTGAATGAAAATGAGTGACCTGTTGGGTTTGTTCATATTGGTTTGCACTAGAAGTTTTGCATAATGTAATGTATTACTGACCTTTACAAACACCACATGCTGGTTTCAGGGAGTTACTAACTAAGAATAGTGAAACTGCTATCTATATTTATCAGTAGTGTGACAGTAGCAGGTTTTTTTGAGAGGGTCAGGGGTAATGTTTTCATTTCATCACTGGTTTTATGTCACATTGAGTTACACATGCAACTGGAATGTCTCTCACCATTGGGAAGCTGGGTTGATTAGTTTGGTTCAAAATGCTTATAAATGATTCTCTAGTTTACTAAAATTATCACCTAGTTGTGTTCTTCCTTTACAACCTTATACACATTCACTTCTTTATGGAAAAAAAAAAATCTTTAGAAAATTAGTGCTATTTAGCACTAAGTTTTCTGTTCAGTTATATAAATTAAAATAGTATGCAATTTAGTATGTGATTGTTTCATGCTATCACCCTTGTTAAGATTATATATTGTTTTTGTACCAGATGAATACTGCTATTTTAAGTCAGTTATAATAGCTTCAATGTAGTTAGCAGGTATTATTTTTAGATGTGTTTCTAACTTGCTCAAAGTAGCGTCGCCAAAAAAAAAAAAAAAACTTGTGTTTGGACATTTGAGATCCTTTAAACACATGCAGGTATTGGTATTTATGACTTTAATGAAATAATTCACCTGAAAAAGAAAATATACTCACATTTAAGCAATCCAAGATGAGGAATTAAGTATTGCATCAGTGTCTCTGCAGCAGTGAATGGGTGCCGTCAGAATGAAAGTCTGAACAGCTGATTAAAACATCACAATAATCCACAGCACTCCAGTCCATCAGTTAACATAAATGCTCCATAAACGATAAATCCGATGATGTGGATTGTTTTGGCTTTTAAACCGTCCTTGTGCAGATTTCACCGCTGATTCAGACCAGACCACTTTTTCACTAGGAGAAGCGTTATTATTGATTAAGCACTCCTATTTTATGTAAAAGTGTCTTGAAGGGTTGGTTTCAGCTGTTGAGAGTAGACTACTTGTGGATTATTGTGATGTTTTTATCAGCTGTTTGGACTCTCATTCTGACGGCACCCATTCACTATTAATGAGACACTGATGCAATGCTATATATCTCCAAACCTGATGAAGAAACAAACCCATCCTGATCTTTGCTGGCCTCAGAGTGAGCACATCTTCAGCGAATTTTAATTTTGGGTGAACGATTCTAAAGATGTGTCTGTGATGCTAAAAAGTAACTGTGAGCAGAGATTTCACATCAGATTAAAGCCATGTTAATGATAAAATGACACGTCCCAGCATTAGTCTTTTTGCACATGTTTCTCCATCGGAGCGTGAGCTGCGACCAACAGGTTATAGATGCACCTGTGCTGCAGAGCAAGACCTCCTGCGGTCACCTCATTGATTTACAGCGTCCACATGAGGCAGAATCACTGCTACACTCGGCCATGTCGCTCCGCTGTTGCTAAGCAACTGCTTAACAAGACAGGAATTTGGGCAATGATATGCCAAAAGATGGCAAAATACAACTTCAGGCCATATCTCAAGGGCGAAAAGAAATGTCTTGCACTAGCTGTGGTATGCATTTAAAAAGCATGTCAGATCAAAATAAATGTTGATATTATTAACCTCATCCAATGAGAAAAGAACCAAACAAAACAAGTCACATTTGTTCAAATGATATAATATATGTTTTTTTTTTTTTTTTTTTTTACAATGTTTAATTATAATAAATCATCATATGCATCATTATTATTATTATTATTATTAATAATAATAATAATAATAATAATAATAAATCAACAGTACTGTTCAAAAGTTTGAGATTTTATGGTTTAGAAACAATTCTGTTCTTCTCACCAAGGCTGCATGAAAACAGTAATATTGTGAAATATTTGTACAATTTAAAACATGTTTCCTACATTAATATCTGGTGAAGTGTAATGTATTTCTGTGATGCTCCGCTGTATTTTCAGCATCATTCCTCCAGTCTTCAGTGTCACATCATCTTCAGAAATCATGAAATTTATGATGATTTACTGCTCAAGACACATTTCTGATTATTATCACTGTTAAAAAGAGATGCGCAGCTCAATATTTTTGTGGAAACTGTGATTTATTTAATTTTTAAGGATTCACAGATGAATAGAAAAAAAACATAATAAAAGTCTTTACTGTCACTTTAATCAATGTAATGCATTCCAGCCGAATAAAAGTGATAAGCATACATATCTGTTTCTTGTAAAGTATTTGGAAAGCTGACTTAACTTTAAGGTTTTGTGGTTTTTAGTTCATGCCTGCATCATTACTTCATTACTATCTCTATGTATATGAGCAAACCAATGACTGTGACATAAACTAAAGACTACTCAAAAACCACACTCATCAAGCCAAGTGTAAATTAAGCTATGGTCACATTCCCGAATGCTTCATACACACACTCTTTTAATGTCCCATCAAAGGTCTGTTGTGTTCAAAGGCGCCAAGAATTCCCGAAACGTAATGGAGCGAGACAGATGGTGCTGAGGTGCTGATATGCATAGGAATATGTTCCATTACTGCAACCGGCTGTCCAGTTTACCCCACTGCCACCGTGTTGGCACCCATCGACGCCAGCCTGCCATTCTCCCCAAATCCGTCTAAATGACAACTGACCCGCTTTGGCTCGCCGTCCCGGTTCAAAAAGAACAGACACCAGTAACCTCCACCCAACAAGCTCCTTAATTATAATAAACCTGCCGGCACACGAGACGCCACTTTGCTTAATTAAATTAAGATCATTTTTATCGACTTAATTGTTTGAGACAAGTCATTTGTGGAGACTCAGACTGTGACACTGACAGCACAAATGATGGAGGATGAGTAATTAATGTGTTTTTTAATTGGAGTGGATGTCTGACGAAGGCTGGTTTATATGAAGCTGCTCTACTGAGCTACGAAACAGTCTGTGGCCCTCCGCTCTCTTCATCTTCAGAGTTTGATGTATAGCTATACTATATAAATATAATGACACGTCATCCGAGCGGGCAAAGCTGATTACCGCAGGAGGCCGGTTTGTCAAAGACCTTAGATGTGAGCGCAGACAGGTTTGACAGAAATGTTTTTGTGTGCCGGCACAAAACATTCATCACAAGTTGCAATTAACTAGGTCAATTTATAGCTCCGGTCGGGGAGATCTGATATAGAGAGGTGTGACAAAGCAGTGTGTGTCAGCAGGCTTTGAATTTCAGGGTTTGGAGGACTGATCCTCCAACATTGTGATTTTTAAAATAGAAGTATAATTGTCTGAATTCTGCACGACATTTAACTTAAAAAATGCACAGACAAATGAAAACTGGAAAATATGCTGCTCTCACTAATGGAATCGAAGATTAGGATTGGTTTGTTTCTTCATCAGGTTTGGAGAAATGTAGCATTGCATCAGTGTCTCTGCAGTGAATGGGTGCCGTCAGAATGAGAGTCTGATAAAAACATCTCAATAATCCACAGCACTCCAGTCCATCAGTGAACGTCTTGTGAATCCATTACAAATCCAAGACTGAAAAAGCGGATTCATTTCGTGAGAACATAGAAAATAACATATATACTGTACACAAAAATACCATTTTTATTTTTATTTTATTAAATAACTTTAATGGAATCGATCCATTGCACAAAAGGTTCTTTATCGCGGAAAATGTACTTTATTATTAAATAATTTACATTATTAAAATGTTCTTTACACTTACAAAAACCGTAACTAATATTTTGTATGTGTGTGTGTGTGTGTGTGTGTGAAATGATAGTTCATCGCAACAACTTTTTAATTTAATACATGTAAAAAAAATTGTCTTTCAATGTGTAAAAATGACCATTTCTGGGAGCTCATGTACAAGTCATTTGACCTCATCTGAAAGTCTTGTCTACTTGCATTTTGTTTAACCTAAAGCCAAATTGGTTAAATTATTTTGAAGTAAAGAAATGGATCATATATGTTGCCTGATCACAACTTTTTTTGTGTGTGTGCAATTGAGCTTGAATTCATACTTTACCACTAAATTACTAGAAAACACAATATTAGTTTGAGGTAGATCAAGTCAAGTCAAGTTAATCAAGAGAAATGATAAACTAAATGAGATTCGGTTCCTGAGATTCATTCACTGGTTTAGTTACAATTGTAATTTTCTTCAACAAATATAACAAACATGTCATTTCTAATGGTGCATTAGCACATCAGCAGTTTAGTTATTGACATTGTGACTTGTGTTATGAGGTTTTCACCTTTCACATTTAATTTCTGCATAAAAAATGCATTATAGTATAAAAAAAAATAAAAAAAAATAAAAAACATTATTTATTTATTTTTACGCAATTAAACCACCAACAAAAGGTTTCCAACTTTTTTTTTTTTTTTTTTTTGTCTCTAAAAAGTGTTTTCTCGTAAAAAAATGAAGCTGTACAGAAATGTCATTGTACCCAAGCTCAGTAAAAAGATTCAATTTGTGTAAATGCTAATTAATTCTCAAACATGTGAAGCCAGGCTCATTTTCTTTATATTTACTGACTCAAAGGTTGTAATAAAATGTGTGTGTTAATTTCTGTCCTAGAGAAACTCATTTAGAGCCTGAACTGTCCTTCACAGGCTGCTAATCAAATCTCAGAGGGACGTTCTGTGTCACAGGTGGTAATTCAATGGAGAAGACCATGTTCAGGTCAAACTATCAATAAACTTTAGCATGCACATCAAATGTGCCTATGACTATCATAATTTAATTGAAAAGGCCGTCAGAATGTAGCATTCAGAGAATTAAATGATCTCCATTGTACATTTCTGCAAGATAGTCTTCAGAAAGTTGTCAGGAAGAGTATCATCTTCATTCTCAAGGTTATCATGAGATAAATACATGTATTTCTATTTATTAATTCACTGCTGTTCTTCAGACACCCAGTTTTAAACATTTAACCCCTTCATTACAAACTATGAGATGAGGCTCCGCCCACAAGCAGTGACATCATACATGAGAGTCATGATGCATTCAAGTTCATATTTACAAGGAAGTCGTAATAATAATGACATAATGTGTGTTTAAATCAGAGCAAGATGACAATCCAACATTCAATTTAATATGATTTTTAAACAGCGTCTACAAAATTATGTGTATTATTATTTTTCCTGCATTTTTTTATGTTTTACTCAATTTATGAAGGTGCTGTAAATTGAATTGTTATAATTTATTTTGTTCTTTTACAAAACTATGTTGTTGTTGTTGTTGTTTTACATGCAACTTATTTACAAATGTTTTATTTTTTACAAATTTAACATGAATACAGACATCTGTCGTGGACATGAAATAATGAGAATTGATGTTAATTATTTTAGTCAGTATCTCTTCTTGGCCATGTTCTCCTCTGAATGTACGGCAAAAATTAAAAACAAAAGTGATGCACAGCAGAATTTCATTAAATATTTTGCGTGCAGACCTACAAGCAATTCTGTATTAAAGCTTATCCACCATAGGATAAAAAGAAAAATAACTAAATAATTAGCATTATTTCTCACAATAATGTCTCACAATTGTAACTTTTTCTCAGAATTTTGAGTTTATATCTTGCAGATCTTACTTTCGCAGAATTACAAGTTTGTGTCTAGCAATTCCAAAAAATTGTGGGCTTATATCTTGCGGTATTTATATTTTCATATCTCATAACTCTGACTTCAGAATTGTAGATATGTATCTTACAATTTCGGCCTTTTCTTGGAAATTTAAATATAAATCTCAGAATTTTGACACTTATAAGCTACTACTAAATATTGTAGAAATGTAATTTTCTGTAAAGTTGCTTTGTAATGTTTTTTATTGTAAAAAGCGCTATACAAATAAACTTGAATTGAATTGAACTTTCTGGGAATTCTGCGTTTATATCTCGGAATTCGTTTTTTTTTTTTTTTTTTTTTTTTGAATTGTGGGGAAAAAGCTAGAAATTTGAAATACAAATTTAGAGCTCTGAGAAAAGAAGTCAAAATTGGCAGATGTAAAGTCAAAATTTCTGAACGTTTCATTATGTCAAGAAGTCATGTCAGAACTTTTTTATTTTTATTTTTGGCAGGAATTGGCTTCCATATTTCTGCACACAGACTTCAATGAATTGGGTAATCAATGTTTTTTATATTTATCAAATCACATTAATAGACAACTGTCAATGCCCCAATTCTTTGACTTCAGATCCAGATGTGTGACATCTTGACCGTGTTCAACATTGCGTCAGAGGATTCGCGTGAAGACACTCGAAGATGCAGTGCAACATAATGACACAGATATTATGGTTAATTGGTTTTCATTATCTTCCTCCCAGGTGGCATTTATCTTTGCAGGAATCTATTGGCATCTGTCCTTGTAGTACACACCCGTACAGCGGTTTTAATTAAAACAATTACCATGAAGGGCATCTAAGGAGAGGAGTTTAATCACAGAGGGGAATTAGTTATTAAAATCCAATTGTTTTATAAATGGTGTAATGAGCCGGTCCAATTTCACCTGGCCAGCACTGACGATAAAGATCAAGCAGGCTTCTGGCTCATTAGCAGCGGCTCCTTAAGGAGTTTTAAGTAACTATATTGTTGTTTGACAAGGTACAGCGTTGAGGTAAGTTATGTTAATTCATTCGTTTAGTGTAACACAGGTTGGTAATTGGTGCTGTGCAACTTCAAGGCGAGAATATCCACCGTGCATGCATAAACAATTGTGTATAATTGCAGGTCTTCATGCTTTTGCATATAAACACCTGCTGATAGCTAAACCGATTGAGTTTTTGGTGTCCTTGACCTCATTAGATGCCGGACCTGGTAATTTCTGGACCGCGAGGCTAGGCCGTGTCTTTCCATGGAGCTGGAAAATAAATTAAACAGTAACTGGGGTTGAGGATTCAATCTCCTAATGGATAATGCCTGTATACGGTGCTCTGGAGAAGGGCACTCAACCTTAAATTGTTCCAGTGGCGCAGAAAAGCCTCTCTTAAAGCGCATCTAATTGGTGTTTCTAGAACGGAGCTAGCGAGCAGCCATAGAGACTCAACTAATAGACTTTCAGTTTGGATTGAGCCTCGACCGTTTCCGATGAGGACAATCACATCTGGCCTTCGGTGCACATCAGTGCTCATTTATTGTTTGGTGATGCACTTCAGTGAGAGCCAAAGAGCTACTTTAAAATTTAAAGAAAATAAGCCGAATGTTTCTGTAGAGCATTGAGATGGATGAATATTGCCATGAAGTGTACTGGATCAACAAAAATGCAAAATGATCACCATAGTACATTTATAAATGCATAAACAACAGCAGAAGAATGATTTTAATTATTAATTATTTTTATTTGGCCAAGAAAACAAACACTGGTCCGAATATTGTATTGGTTTGTGTCCAAATGATTAATTGGATGCACAAAACAAAGTGATGCAAAGTGTTTTCTTCTCCATTTTAAAAGTATTTGTTTTAGTATCCTAATTATGCACAATAATTGTGCGATTAGTTTCTGTGACAAGACAAAAGAAACGTCTGAAATTGTTACATTTTATTTATTAATTTATTTTGTACACATGGCCCTGAAGTTGCCTTAAAGTAAGTGTTTTTATTTTTGTAGATGTTGGGAAACTAATACAAATGACTTGTATTAGTCGTTAGTTAACAAATCTATCTAAACATTTTTCATGTTGTGTATATAAAATTAAAAATATATGTATTTACAGTAGCAATGCAGTCGTAGAAACACCATGTGTATCTCTGTGAGTATACGTGTGTGTGTGTGTGTGTGTGTGTATGTATATACTTCCTTTTAAAGATATATTGGGGGGCTTGAATTCTTAATCAGTGTGATCCAGTATCATGCAGGTCAAAGGTCACTCTGTAGTTACAGAAAACAGGTAAAATGTTCTTCTCCGCATCATAGATTATTCATAACTTCAGTAAACTCTTCCAGCTCATTCGTATCTGTAATACTAGAGATATTGCCATGGATCAATAAATATTGATGATGATATTGCAAAAGTAGTGTTCACATATCACTTGGTTATATTTCATTTTTGATACTTTTTTGGTTGATCACAATGATAGCTCTCTGTTTGACATAAAACACAGACTTATTAAAAAACGATATCCATTGTGTTCTAGTACAGAGCTTTTTTGCGATGCATGGTGAAAGTCTCGTCTTCTCGTTCTGTTAATAAAATGAGTTGGGGACATCTGAGGTTTGTCTTCACTCGGGGGCCTTGGATGATGTTTTTCCCTCTCTAAACTTTGGGTTATTCCTAACAATGAGTAATGACTGGTGCGACGGATCTGCCTTCGCTGGTGTAGAGCTTCGAGCGCTCTGTAAATGAGTCACCCTGTCATAATTGCTTTGACTCTTGTTTGAGGAATGAGCTCTTAATTTATGATGGCTGCAGGATTCAGGTTGAAGGGACAGTAGGTAAAAAATGTTGAAAAGTAGGTTTGACTCGGGGCACAGAGACTCCGTAATATGGACATTTTAACGTCTTAAAAGTGTTTCTGAGGTGAAACGTGAAGTCTGTTGAGCGGGTCAAATGAGGCCAACTAACCAGCTGTTTTCAGTTCAAACTCAATGTATGAAGATGATTTATTAACGAACAAATGGTTTTACAGTTAATATAGGCATTCAAGTACATGTTTTAAAGCTTACATTATTTAAAGCTTGAATACTGTATATACAAGTGTTGTGTACAGTTGTGGTCAAAAGTTTACATCCCCCTTTTAGAATCTGCAAAATGTAAATAATTTTAATTAAATAAGAGCGATCATTCAAAATGCGTGCTATTATTTATTTATTACTGACTTGAATAAGATATTTTGCACAAAAGATATTATCATATAGTCCACAAGAGAAAATAATAGTAGAATTCAAAATTTTCAAAAGTTTACACACCCCTTGATTCACCATTGGGGTCCGAAGGTGTTTTGGGGCCCTAGATAAGTTTTGACATGTCCTGACATTTGTGCTTTTTTTTTTTTTTAGTTACTAATAAACATTTTAATGGCTAAAGCTTAATAACGCTGTAATCAGCACAAACTGGGCTACTATAATATGCGAGCAGTGTGATTGTGTTTTGGCGAAAGCAATGTTTATGCGTGGTTGGTGAAAAACTAAAAGTCGCTGAAATAAGACCATAAAACATACACAGAATATTAATTTACAAGACTTTGGAGAACTGGATCTTGAAGTCTAGAGCTTTTGCTTCAAAATGATGGGACTATCTGATACCATTCATTATAATTAAACTCATGTGAATTCAAACATTCCATGACGGTTTGGATTTGAAAGTGTTCTATATTTAAATTTGTTCCAAAAATGACGCCAAATATGCTAATGATCTTGATGGTGAACCCCTTTCCGAACACAAGCGATGTCATTTTTTGGTTCCACGAAGAACCATTCAGTCAAAGGTTCTTTAAAGAACCATCTCTTTCTTACCTTTTTTATAATCTGAAGAACTTTTTTTCTGCCACAAAGAAGCTTTTGTGAAATGGAATGGTTCGTCAGATGCTAAAGGTTCTTTATGGAACTGTTTAGACAAAAAGGTTCACTCGTAAAAAAATAAAGGTTCTACACAGCAATCCCATAGAAGAACCTCTTTGTCTACATGGTTCCATAAAGAACCTTTCGGTTTCACTAAAAGCTTCCTTGTGGCGAAAGAAGGTTCTTCAGATTATAAAAAGGTAAGAAAGAGATGATTCTTTAAATCAAAGAACCTTTGACTGATTGGTTCTTTTTGGAACCAAAAATGGTTCTTCTATAGCATTGCTTGAAGAACCTTTTGAAGCACCTTTATTTTTTAGTGTTCTTTTACTACATGAATGAATGAATACATATTTATAAGTATACAATCAACAGAAATTGGATTTGCCTCCATCAGCATTCATTTCAACATCCTCCGGTGTGTGCAACTAATCTTGTGATAAGCGCTCGAGTCGACAAGAGGAAAAAGGAAGTGATATCTGGACAAATGAGAGATGAGGTGATGAGTTTGAGCTTTCAGCAGTGTGTGTTCTCGTCTGGTGGTGATTTCCACGCTATTGCCATGAAGCCCCTGTATCTGCGGCTGTTTGTACAGAGCGAGGCGTTCAGCTCTAATAAAAGCAGCTCGGGTCTCTATCAATATAATAATCCAGAAAACCAATGTTCATATCTCAGTCTGTGTTCATGAAGTTAGCTGTCGTTGGAAACAGAAGGAAACACTGGCGACTGGGACTTTGACACTATAATCGCAGAAGTGAAGATCTCGCACTAAAGAGCGTTTTCTGAACTGGACATGAAATCAATGTGAGATCATGCGCAACGTGAGGATCTGGTAAAAAAAAAAAAAAGGCTTTTTTACTCATATTTCACCTCATAAATGAAAAAAAAAAATCAATGTAGGTTAAAAAGGTGTGATGTTCTTTGTTACAACTTTTTTTTATCTTTTTTTAGCTAATATACATTTTACACATTTTGGCTCTAGGTTTTCAGAATGTGGAGTTCTTCATTTACTTTTATTTTATTTTTTTTAATAATGTGATATGTATATACATTTACAATTATTTTTATATATAACTTTTTTTTTTCATTTGCTAAATGGCTTCCAAAATACAAACCAAAGAAACTTTTAATAAAAACAAAGAATAATGAAATGAAACAATGAAGCCTTTTTTATCTATTTTTTTAATGCAATCAATTTTTCTCACCCTAAATTTACAGTTTTCCATTCGTGTTATTTCAGAATGTTCATTTTATTTGTGACCTACTTTTCACTTTTGATGCTACAAGTGATTAACTGCAATCAGTGTTATTTAATTGAGACACTATTATATTTTTATAAATTTGTAATCTTTTATTTTACATTTCTGTTTTAATTTTTCAAAAACATTTATGCCCAGTCCCAATTCTAATTCATATCCCCGTCCCCTTTCAGTGTCAAATTAAGAAAACTTAAATCAGAAAAAAGTCTCTGGACTCAACTCTCTTTTTATTTGCGATACATTGTCTCAATATAAATTACATTCACACTTGTGTTTTAGGAAGCCAAACACATTAGAATATAATAATAATAACCATATTTTGTAAAACAATTGCACTGTAATATAAAATATAATAATCTTTGTTTTTTTAATTGGCTTGAAAAAAGTTTGTCCTCGGCTTGGCACAAAGTAAAAAATAAGATTTATTTTATTTTGCAAATGTTGGGTGAATTTAAAACTAAGCCCCATAATTATTGTTTACGGGGCATTAGAAATCATGTTTACACAAAAGAAACTTTATTGATCTCTTTTCGTCACATATTTGATAATTGTGTCAGAAGCAGTATCAGAGTGCATCTTCATCTCTAAACCATGAAGAACTATCAAGATCTTTTTCATTTCGTCAGACACATATTCCCCACGGAGTACACTTTCACTCTTCTGGAGAGGAAAATGAAAAGTTTGTCTGAGACATTTCCCCGAATAAGAGCTGTTGTGTTTCACAGCGAGTAAAGGAAGTAGAAATGCATGTCAATCACACTGTGAAGTATACTTCACTATAGATTGCTTTGCTTGTTGTTTCTGGTTTGGGACTGATATCAGTGTTGATATGGTTTTAAAGTGTCGATATGTCAGCTAACGTAGCGCAGGACGTAATGAACCAATGAGATGAGCCAGATCCTCCCGAGAGCAGGGTGTGACTCTCAATAGGAAATCAATATTGATGTTCTCAATTACAGGAGCGCTTAAAAGCTAAACGAGCTCCCTAACGAGTCATTTAATCTAGGACGCTGTCAGGTCAGAGAAGAGTCAAAGAGTGGAAATGTTACGAGAGAGAAAAACAAGTCAAAGTGTGTCTGAGTCTGGATGTTCACTTCTGGAGATGCACAAACCGCTTCAGAGCACACGGTGTTATCAATCTAGACACAAACAGGAATATTTAATCTGAAAATCAAAAAAAGTATATATACTATACGTATATATGACATAAATATAAAGATATATGTAATTTGTATAACTATATACATACACATTAGTCAAAGGTTTTTGAACAATACGATTTTTATGTTTTGTTTATTATTATTTTTAAAGAATACTCTGCTGCTCCTCAAACCTGCATTTATTTGATAAAAATTACAGCAAAAGCAGTAAAATTGAGAAATATTTTTACTTTTTAAAATAACTGCTGTCTATGTGAATATCTGTTAAAGTGTAATTTATTTCTGTGATGTGCAGCTGTATTTTCTGCATCATTACTCTTTAAAAAAAACATTAAAAATCTTACTGTTAAAAAAAACGTTTGACTGTGTGATGATATTCATTTTATAATTTATATTTTAGTTCACCCTTATTTTAATGTGGTAAATTATTATTAATATGGTTATATTTAATAATTATATAAATTATAATTGTATATTTACACTTGTGTTAAATTGTATTAATTTAAATAATATAGCGTATATAATACATAATGTTTTAAAATTATTTTCTATACATTTATTTATAATTATTATCAATAAATTATGCACATGCATATTCAATTTTTATAATACATTTCTAAATATTCGTCAGTTTATTTTTGTTGCAGTAACTTACAGTAAAATGAGAAAATGTTGTGGAAAATGTCACAATACTGAAATATGTATCTTTTTTTAAAAGAGGGAAAATAATGCAATAATACAGTCGGGTCAGGGTTGCTAAACATTATGCTTTTGATAATCAAAGTGTGTTAATAATATGTTTAACACAACGAGTATCAATTCAACTGTGTGTGTGTGTATGTGTATGTGTGTGTGTGAGTGGAGCTGTTCAGATTAAGTGCACGAAATAAAGCCGTGGATACAGACGCCGGTCACACAGCGGGAAACAGAAGGGCTCCAGAAGCAAAACAATGGAAATCACCAAAGAGAAATGCAAAAGAAAAGGCCACGACGTCTCTGGAGAGCTCGGAGATGTTTAGACTCTAAGCTTCGCCGTCCAAGTCCGAACACGACAGTGTAACTCCAACACACTTGAACTTTTCCAATTTAAAGATTAGCATTTCTGGGAACTGTCCTTTCAAGACCGATGAGAGACACATACTGACTTTCTCTTTCTTTTTAGCCTTTGCTTTAGTCTGAGGAATTAGTAAAGAGGATCCGAGACTGGGATCTTTTTACAGGAGATATACTCTACACATGGGCCGCTTTCTCAAAGCAAAGTACCTTCAGTCCCTTCGGAGTGAAGATGTGAACGGGTGAGAAATACCACTCCGGTCTGTTTGCTGTCAACACATGGAGGATAAATAATGGTTTGTCACTTTAAAGGCTGTTTTGATGCGTTTATTGTATCAGATAATTGCAGATTGAACCCAGCGAGCCTCAGCTTCACTGTGAGGGAATGACAAAGTTGATCAGTAAAAGCAAAAATACCCACCAAAACGTGCTCCACCACAATTTGCTCCAAAGTATTGTAAAAAAGTCTCTTATGCTCACTAGGGCTGCATTTATTTGGTCAAAAATGGGATATATTATTACAATTTAAAATAGCTGTGTTTTATGTGAGTTTAAATTAAACTTTAATTTATTTCTGTGATGCTCCGCTGTATTTCCAGCATCCCAGTGTCCAGTGTCACATGATCTTCAGAAATCATTTGCTGCTCGAGAAACATTTCGAAAACGGTTGTGCTTTCGTGGAAACAGTGATTTAGTTTCTCCAGGATTCAAAGATGAATAGAAAGCGTTTATTTGAAATACAAATCTTTTTTTACATTATGCATTATTGTCACTTTTGATCCATTTAATGCATCCCTGCTAAATAAAGCATTAATTTCTTTAAATCCGACCCCTTTATATACACAGTTTATCAATGAACGTTTTTTTTTTATATAATTATTTAAACATTTAATCTAAATAAATGCATTAAAATACACACTTATTAATGTGTTTGTTTGTGCACTGATTTCTGTATTTATTTGTGTGCACAAAATGTTTACATGAAATCACTCCGCTCTTCAGAACTTTCCAAGTCTTCTGTCTGTAAACATAAGAGATGAATATGATACATGAGAGGTTAGATCTGCTCAGGATCTCTGTATGCACTTCTGATGAGTCTTGAATCCTCCGGTCTCTTCAATCCAATCAGTTTCATTCAGAACGAAGTGAGCGCACCGCATGACGCTCGTATTATCACCAATAGCGCTAATGAAAAGAGATCCCAGCGGAAGCCACTCGACATCTGAAGAGACTCGAACCAAGGACCGCTCTCTGAATAACGTCTGATTAACAAAGAGCAACGCTGGGGTTAACTTCTGACCCCTTCCCGAGCACTCGGCCCAAACTCGCATCTAAACAGTTCAAGAACTTTTCCTCCTCACCTCGACTTCCTCTTTCGATCGGTATTGATTTTTCTTGACTTTGAGTGATCGCTAATGACCTGCAATCACTTGAACCCGTGCAGGAAACCCAACTTTAACCCTTCAATACCCGTTCAGTGACACTTTCACTAAACTTGGTCTAGTTTTTGACATCTGTTTGTGATTAATAACAGAGCAGGCACTTCAGTGCCAACTTATCAAGTCAGCTATAATTGAAGATCTTAAAACAAACCCTATAAACCCCTGAAGGAAGTCTGCTTTATTGCATCTGTCTTCCTCTATGGTTCTTGCTTAAAGGAAGAGTTTTGTCCAAAAATAAACCCTGTCATCATTAATTCACCCTCATGTTGATCCAGACCCGACTTTTCTTTCTTCTTGTTTTTAGGACGATGCATTAAACTAAGAAGAAAGTGTTTTCGAAACTTTCAAAACATATCACATGACCCTGCATTATATTTGCTGAATAAAATCCAAACTACTCATTTCCAGGTGCTATTTTAGTCCAGCATGACACACTTTTTCTCTAAATACAGCATTCATTCTCTAGGTGAATTAGTCTTTATTAGTCTTTATTACTATATATATATATATATATACACACATGATTCCTGTCTGAATCTGAGCCAATGATTTCTTCATCTCTCAGCACATGTTTAGATGCATGAATGATTAGTTATTGCATGCATTATTTAATCATTTGATTGCATCTTTTTGTCATTAAACCCATGATGATACATAAATGCATAACAAGAATGTGAATGAAAAAAGGTAATTGCAACCCGACAACTTTTTTTCTTGCAATTCTCACTTTTTTTCAGAATTGCAATTTTTTTTTTTTTTTGATGCAGAAAAAAGGCAATAGGGTACAAGGTTAATTTCTTTTTTTCTTCTTCTTTTATTTTTTAAATATATATATTTTTTATACCTTGCAAATCAGATTTGCATTATCTTGCAATAAGACTTTGTCTCACAATTCTTTTTTCCCCTCACAATTCTGACTTTAAATAGTGATATTTTTTTATTTATTTATTTAAATGTATTGATTTATTGTTTTGTTTTTTTCTTGCGGTTTGATCTTGCATCAGATCCTGTGGCTCAGTAGTAGAGAATTGCCTAAGCAGCGCAAAAGGTTGTGGGTTCCATTCCCAGGGAACACGTACTGTTTGATAAAAAAGGTATATTTTAAAGTTTTGAATTTTTTTATAATTTTTTTTTTTTTTTTTCACTCCAGTCAGCAGTTTTCCACTGGCTTTATAAACCTCACACTCTTTTACGACTGCAACACAGATACTATTTTATGGCATCTATAATTCAAAAAGCACCAAACCAAAATTTTAGATCGATATGAACGTGCTAGTCAAAAACAAGAGCAGCCTTTCGGTTTATACACCTGAGAAGTAGAGAAAGAGACCGGATTTCATTTTCAGGATAGACTTCCAAATGAGTGAAGAGGCTGGAGACGGAGAGAAATGTCAGCAGAAGCGCTTCTCAAAGCCACCGGCTGACAAACATCCCTAAAATCATACAAACAGATGAGCAAAAGAGATGAATAAATGAGGCTCTTGGAGAAGTCCCGCAGACACTAAAGAGGGAACAGATTTCCTCGGGGTGAGACGTGTGCATCTCAAATCACAGGAGCGCTGTCACAAATATTCTGGCTGGCAGTTTTAGGGTCGATGGGGTCTGTCCGGATCGGAGAGAGATCTGAGATGATGTGATTAACCCCTCGCTGCCTGTCACAACTCTTCTGCTGTGTGTGTGTGTGTGTGTGTTTGTGTGTGTGATGATGTTGATGCTCCTGCATCTGTAATCGCATCATGTGCTAAATCATGCAATTTTTTTTATATTATTTAAGACTTTAGTCCATTACTGTAATAACAGAGATTTAATGCTGAAATAAGAAATCGTATCCCATCTTGTAATAATAATAGTTAATACCTAATTTAATAGTTATTAGGCTAATAAATAGTTAATACTTAATAATATGTCATTATGTACTTTCATGTCATTCTGTTTGTTGTTTTAATATTTGTTAGTTTTAAGTCTTCAGTATCACACCCACAAATATATATATATATATATATATATATATATATATATATATATATATATATATATATATATATATATATATATATATATATATATATATATATATATATATATATATTATTATTATTTTTATTTTTATTTTTATTTTTATTTTTTTTCAAGTCTTTTAAAGCTTTTATGTATTAAAATATATTTTTTTTGTTTTTTTTTATAAATGATTAATTTTTTTTTTTTTTCTTTACACTATTGTTATTTTTTATTTACAATTATTTAATAAATAAATAATAAAATACATTTCTGTATCAAACACCTTGAAATGGCAAACGAAACGGGAAGAAAAACCGTCTTGCAAAATGAATAAACAGATGTTAAAACAGTTAAAACTCATGACTTTTAAAATGTTATCTTCAATTATTTTTATTTATATGTATTTAATAAAATCATTAAATACTTTATAACATTATTGTTTGATTATATAAAATTTTATTTATTAAATTTGAGCTTAAAAATTACATATTTTAATTATATATATTATATACACAAACCACAAAATTACAAATGCACATTAAATACACATTTTTAATTTAAAAAAGCACTCATTCAAAATGAATAGAAAAATAGAATAGAAAAGTTACCCATTTTATAATATTAGATGCATCTCTGAGATCACACTGAACTGTTATGAAGTCACTCTGACGTCGCAGTAATTCTTGTAGAAAGGAAAAGCAGAGCGTTTGTATTTGTGCACACTGTAATGATGAATCTGAACACACAGCTGTATACTGTGCTGGAAACTGAGCGGCGGGGTCAGAGGTCATCGGTGGGCGTCTGAACACAGTTTAGACAACAGCTGCACCGAAGCGCTCTGCATAGATATCACACATTTACTCCGTCATCTAAACTATCATTTTCATTATCTCCCAAAGTCTCTGAAGTCACAAGCGCTCGGTGAATCTGTTGAAGAGGAGACGATCGCAGCAACAAATCAAATCAACACTCTCCCTACAGAACTCACAAAGGTTAATTCTGTTGTGCTACTACCCATAATGCAGCTGAACACCAAGCATTACTATCTCCATCTATCTATTAAAATAAAAGCAGAAAAAAGTAACTAAAATTAAAACATTAAAAATATTTTTTTTTTGTTATTATCCATTCTATTTAACTTTTATTACTTCGTATTTTATGTTTATATATATATATATATATATATATATATATATATATATATATATATAATATATATATATAAAACTTAAAATACAAATTAATAAAAGTTAAATAGAATGGATAATAACAATATATATATATATGTGTGTGTGTGTGTGTGTGTGTGTGTGTGTGCTGGTCATATAATTAAAAATAAAATAAATAAAGCTAAACAGAAAAACTTATTAAAATTTAAATGAAAACATTTAAAAAATATATTATTATTATTTAATTTATATAATAAATTCATATAATTATTTTTTAGATATCTGATTTCTTTAAATTGTTAGAATTTATTTATAGGAACTTTTTAAACATTTCTATTCAACTAGATTTAATTTGTATTTAACTTTTATTCATTCGTATTTATTCTATGTTATATATATATATTTTTTTAGTTTTAGTAATTTTATTTTATTTTATTTTATTTTATTTTATTTTATTTTATTTTATTTTATTTTATTTTATTTTATTTTATTTTAGCAATTTCAATTACCAAATTCATTTTTAATGTTTTAATTTTTAGTTGATGTTTTTTTCTGTTTAGCTTTTGTTTTTATTTCATGTAATATTATATTCTGTATTTATATAAAACTAGCTTAATTCTATTTAGCTTTTATTTATTTGTATAAAATTTTAATTATTAAATTATTGTCGTTCAATAGCCTTTTGAAAGTCAAGCATTATTATTATTATTATTATTATTATTATTATTATTATTATATTTCTCATACTTCTTGTTAAATAAGAACGACTCTTGTTTGACGTGAATGTGCGACGACGGAAGACGATTTTCTCCAGCATCACTTCTGTGTTTTCCAGCGTTATTTGATTCGTCTGAACTCTTCATTGTTCTTTAATGAGGGTTGTCACTGTGTTTCAATCTAGAGGAATAACGTCTGAATAATCTGTGAGATTCGTCTCATCTTCAGCAGAAGAGATCCTCCAGAGATTCACACATGATGAATGAGAGAATATCTGCATGCACGCTCATTAAGATTTTAATGCACTCATTTCGCTGCTTTATTATCATGTATTTGTGTGTCAAACTGGACGTTTCATCACATTTTGATGAAAGATGATAAAAACAATCCTGTTTTGCTTCAGAATAACCTCAATGCAAGTTAAGACTCCGTTTTAATTTCGTGTTGGCTTTAATGAACCTTACACACATTCAGATGCGAGCTGATCTCATTATGGAAATCACATCTTGAAATTAATTATTGCAAATGAATATCAAAATCCTCATGGCTCCATTTCATATGCAACCTTGCTGAAATCCTTTGCTGGGAGACTGAAGCGTGTTATTTACTGACCGCTGTCCTCTAAACCTGAAGAATCAGCTGTTAACCTCGCTAAACCTCGCTAAACCTCGTTAAACCTCGTTAAACCTCGTCAGAGATGAAAGATAGATCTGATTCTGTCGGCTAAATCTGCAGTTCAGATCTCAACACTTCAATCTGCTGATTGTAATTTGTATTGTTGTATTTTAAGGGCCCCGGTTTGATTTAATTAAAACAACAGATTGCTAATTAGTTTGCTAATGGCTTTCACACAGTGGTCCCTATGACTAATTCTCTAGATGACAGTAATTAGGGCATTTTTTTTTTCTGTTTCCACATGAATTCCTGTTCTCAAACGAACGCATGACATTCGGATTTTGCTCTTTATCATTGAAATGTACAGTGAATAGAAAACAGTGTAGGACTTACTTTAAATGACATTTCATTCAGTAACTAATAGGGGAAAAATACAAATAATCAATCAATCAATCAATAAAATAAAGAAAACCGTAATAAAGCATTTATGACCTTGGACCACAAAACCAGTCATAAGGGTCAATTTATTTAAACTTGAGATTCATACATCATCTGAAAGCTGGAAGAATAGCTTTCCATTGATTTATGATTTGTTATTATCGGACAATATTTGTCTGAGATACAACTTTATGAAAATCTAGAATCTGAGGGAGCAAGAAAATCCAAATATTGAGAAAATCATCTTTAAAGTTGGGCAAAGGAACTCTTAGCAATTCATGTTACTGATTAAAAAGTACGTTTTGATATATTTATTGTAGGAGATTTACAAAATATCTTCATGGAACATGATCTTTATTTAATATTCTAATGAGTTTTGGCATAAAAAAATCTATTATTTTGACTTATACAATGTATTTTTGGCTGTTGCTACAAATATACCTTTTGATACTGATATCTGCTTTATATACTGTATATATATATATATATATATATATATATATATATATATATATATATATATATATATATATATATAAATAAAATAATATAGTAGTATATAAAAAGTAGCCTACCAAAGCAACACACACACACTATATATGTCAACTGCCTTATTTTATTTTATTTTTTTCATTTTACATTAAATTTAGTTTTTTTTTTTTTTTTTTGATATTTTGTAATGTTTTATTTTATATATATATATATATATATATATATATATATATATATATATATATATATATATATATATATATATATATATATATATATATATATATATATATATATTTCAGTTTTCCATATTTTGTATTTTCAGTAGATAGTTTTTTATGTGTCTACATAGTTTTTTGTTGTTGTTGTTGTTGTCATTGTTTTTTTTTAGTTATTTCAGTTAGTTAGTTAATTAATTTAGTTATTTTGTTGTGTTATTATGCTTTTCATTTGAGCTTTAGTTGTAGTTAATAAACCTGCTTCAAATTAAACTTGATGTTTTTTTTGTTTAGTTATTTTTTTGTTTTTCATTTTATTTTTATTTTTTTATTTTTTTTAAATTGTTATTTTATTTATATACTGGCTCCAGCAGAGGTATAAAAACCTCAAGATTTGTCTTTAAACGGTCTGGTCAAAAGAGGCTAATTTGGCTCAAACTTTGCGAACCCAACTTCTCTGACCCGCTGGCCGCTCTCTGAAGCCCCGGGTCCCTCGAGCTCTTTCGCCCTTGAAAACGAAAGCGGCGACAGATATTTAAAGCAGTCGTATTATTAAACTTCTTGTTCCCGCGAATCTATTTTTCACCTGTTTCTCTCTCTCCCTTTGACAGGCCCGTGACAGTAAAGTAAATTAGTCCACTTTAACCTCTGGCCCCCGATCGTTTCTCAAAGGCACCTTTTTCTACCTGTGCGCCGTTCCATTCAACATCTAATTTTAGGTAACCGGAGACATCAAAGCCCGAGCGGCTCCATCCCGTAAAATCACAGCAAATCCCCGTGACTTATCGCTCCGCAGAGAAAGACTCAAACCTTCGGCCTGTCGGCTCTTCAAAGGGCAGCGTGGGAATTAAAGCGCCATTGACTCTTTGAAGACGAGACCCAGAAAGATCTTCATGTTGGGAGCAGAATAGATGTTTCTGATTGGAGGCGTCTGTAATTACCCCGTCAGGTCGTGGGATGTCCTGTATCTGTGCTCTGTAATTAGCACCATCCAGAGGTTAATGGCTAAAGCAAATCACTCTGTCCCAGATGACCCTTGCATTCAGGAAGGGTCAGAGACTTCATGTCCGAATCTAAAACATCTACTTTGGCTTTCAGTGAAGTATAGTTTTAATTTACACCCCGGCTGAGTTTCTAATGTCCACCCACATGTGATTAATATTCATATTCTTCAGGCTTGTTCCGATGCAAATTAGGTCACGTTTTTGCACATCTTATTCTTTCCTAGTTGTTGCAAAGTTATTTTTCTTCTATTGATAATGTTGTAAAGAAAAGCATTAGAGGACTTCATTAAGCACCATAAAATGAAGACTAAATGTTCATTGATTAAATTTCTGCACATTATAATACTTTGCATTTCCATGATAATAATAGTAATAATATGTAATAATAATATAATACTGTAGGAATAATAATAAATAAACGTATTGAAGTTAAAATAGAAATATGGAAAACTATAGACCTATAACAAAAGCAAAAAATAATAATAAGACAAAAAAAGTCATTATAATTTTGTACTTTCAGTGTTATTTTGGTGTCTTTGAGTTACTAATACAGTTTTTTCTATGCATTAATATTAATATTATGGTTATTTTATTGCATTTATTTTATATGAGTAATTTTTATATTTATCTTCCATTTATTTTTACTCAGCTTTAGTAATGTTGTAGTGTGCTTTTGTAAAATAAAGTAGGTTTTTTTGTTTTTATTATGGGTCTATATATATATATATATATATTTTTTACTAAGTTAAACTGAATTAAAACAATTAACATTTTTAAGTCAAAGTCATAATAATTTGTAATTTATGTGAAATATTTTGAGTAAATTATTCTCAAAAATATGACCGGCTAATCTTGAAATGCCTCGTTATATTCAATATCCGATTTTTTTATTTTTTTATTTTTATTTATTTATTTATGTTAATCAATAAATGCATAAAGAAATGAAAAATACTAATTAGCACAAAGGTCTCTTTTTGTCAATAAGCCCCATAAAATAAAGGCGAATTGTGTCATTTCTTTCACCACTTGCTTCACAATATATTCTATTGCAATATTCCTTTGTATCTACATTAAATAATAATAAAAATACTGTAAAGTACATATTTACAACTATAGAAGTGACTGATTTCTCCATGCCGAGCATGTAACATTTGTGCCATTAAAAGAAATAACCAAATGAATGTAGTACATTAATCAGAGTTTCATGAAGTCAACACACAGAGAAACCTGGACATCTTGCTTCAAGGTTTTTATAACCAACATCCATGGACTTGAGCTTTGTAAACATAGTTTTTCTTGTCATAATTTGTGAAAACTCTGTAACCCGTCAGGCTAAATATGGCTTTCGCTTTAAACTTCATGTGTGTCCTTTTTACTGACGATAAGAAGTATTTCCATCTTCTGTTTGCATTCAGATACTGGCTCACATTAAACCTCTTTCCGCTCGCCACGCTCCTTTCAGACAAATCCAAATGCTATTTCCACAATAACTGGAACTAAATGCATTTATGGGAATCGGATCTGTTTTTGCACAAAAAACACACACGCATCCTCATCCGCTAATGTCTGAAACAAACTGATTCTGGTTTACAGACACAATTTCCATCAGCTTTTCTTGTAAAAATCTGATTAATATCCACCAGTTGATTGACACTTGCAGCACTTTAAGAGACCCACTTATATCTTATACTGTAAAACGTAGCTCATGAATGTATAAAACGTGTGCATACAATACATTCAGTGCTTTATTATTATGCTCTCGATGCTGTTCTGAAAGGTGGGCCGGATGAGGGAAGGCTGAAACGTAGACGAGACGAGAATAATTTAAATGTAAATGAACGTAAGAGCAAAGCATGTAGGTCACAACTGAGCTTGTCCTAAATGATAATGGGTGAAGTAGTTATTAGTGAGGAATCCTGACGTGTGTAATGATCCCAGAGCTTATTAGAGTAAGACACCAACACACACTTGTTCAGAGGAGCGTTTGGTCACATCAAGAAGCTCAAGATGAAGAACGAGGACTAGATAAAGACAGATTCGCTGCCACTCTGAATCTTCTAAAATGTGTAATTGGTAATATTATATTTGTGGTTGCACGTTAAGCATTAAAGGAATACTGTCAAAAAGAAGTTTATGTATGTGGAAATGCAAGAGAGATTTTTATGGAAGACCATTTCTGTCACATACTGAAAGAAATATGTGCTGGGAAGTCATAATTATGAGATAATAATAAATTATGACATTCTAAGTCAATTATGAGACATAATAAAAACATAAAAACTCATTATTATGAGATAAAAAGTATTATGAGAGTGTGAGTCAAAATTGGCGAAGTTTTGATACTTTTGTCCTTTTTATCTCATTATTTTTCAATGTTGTTACGATTTTGACTCATATTAGACTTTGTGATTTTTTTTTCTTGAACTGACTTTTTATCTCATAATTATTTTATGCCAATTTCCAGGAAGAAAAAATAACAACCTGTCTTGAAATTACAAGTACTCTGTAAATTTTACGATCATTTACAGTGTAAAAATCATCAAAGGACAAAATTGAGATACTAAGCATATTTATGAGATATTTATGAGATAAGTTGAAACTGATACAAAATCAATTACTTCTGTGATAACTATCACAAAATAATTATAACTTTTATCTCAGAATTTTATAATGATTTTGACTTATAATTGACTTTTTATCTCAGAATTTTATAATGATTTTGACTTATAATTGACTTTTTATCTCATAATTTCTTTATGCCAGTTTCCATAACATGAGAAAAACCAAGTCTCTGTAAATTATGAGACAAAAACTATGAGATAATAAGAAAAAAAAATCATATTTATGAATCCAAAGTTGAAATGATGTTGAAGAATAGCCTGAATCTTTGCACTTCTTAAGTGTTTGTGAACGGAGCCGTATTTGTGTAAACATGTGTTTGTATATAAACACTCAACCTGATAATTACACGCTGCATTATTAAAATCGGCCTACATTCATATTCAAATGTGTGTGTGTGTGTGTGTGTGTGTGTGTGTGTGTGTCTCAGAGACTTCAGTCAGTCCCGAAGACTCTTCAGAATCACATTTAGTCTGTCTGTGGGAGATGGATTCATATTTTTCTGCTTGGGCAGGTTTCACTTTGAATGGAGGTTGGCAGAGGTGAGAGCAGCAGGTTTGGGTTTATATACGTTTATATAAGGTGTTCTGTTCATAGATTGGTTGTCCTCAAGGTGTTTCTTACTTGCCCACATTAAAGTCTATGATATTCTGGTCTCTTAGTCAATGAAGATTTTTTAATCCAGCACAAGGTGAAAATCACCAAATCCAGTCTTAAATCCTGTGAAAACCGAAAGAGCATTCACTTTGAATTTGACATGTTGACATTTGATTATACTATCACAAAATATGTGAATATAATATAATGATAGGTAAAAAATGTATAGCCTGAATGCACTGTAAGTCGCTTTGGATAAAAGTGTATGCTAAATGCATAAATTTAATTTGATTGAATATGCAGCGAATTGCATTAAAATTGTTAAAATGGTCTAATAATTCTGCATGCTGCCTTTAAAGGGCACTAAAAATACAACAGATTTGCTTCAGATTTGGCTTTCACACCCAGCAACACTGTACTGACATAGTTTCCTATATAAAAAAAATGACCCTCAAAAAAAAAAAAAAAAAAAATACATATATATCCTATTTCAAATATTTTTCCTGAATCTCAGTAGCTTATTATATAGTTAGCTAAATTTGATAATTTCTACTATATATATATATATATATATATATATATATATATATATATATATATATATATATATATATATATATATATATTCATAATGAAGTAAAACTGTATTGTATTTTAAAATAATAATAATAAATAAATAAAGTTAATAAAATCATATTATTTACACCAAAAGTTATTTTTGCATCATTGATATGCTATTACAGTTTTTGTGCAGTATGTGCAGTTTTACATTATTTTTAAAATTGTATTCACTTTCATTTTAAAGTTTTACAAATTTGTTTTTATAGTTCTGCCTTTTATAGCAGTTTTTGTATGTTTATGTCTAATATACTGTTTTGTGCTTGACAAGTTTTAGATCGCAAATGAGAAATGCTGGCTTTAATAAGCTGAATAAGTTGAAGTATGTAAGCATATATATTTAAATGTTAGTTTATTTTAAGCAATCCATATTTTTAGGGTCGTTTTTTTTACCCCTAGTGTCTGTGACCCAGTATCAGTTGTATATTAGAGTCATATTAGAGTCAAAGACTGAATTTCTGATTTTAGATGGCAGTGGATCCTGCTGTATTTTGCTCTTGTGTGCTTGAACAGCGAGCATAACTTCTATCTGCTCTATTGTGTCTGTTTCTCTGTGTATATAAGAATCGGCTTTTAGAATGGAGTAAAATAATTTATTTGTATCAAATGTTCACAAAAAGCCATGAAAGAATGTTTTCTCTTCCTCTCCAGAAGATCTGTTTCCATTACAGCGCGACAGTAAGTGAACATGACACTCCAACACCTCAAGGTTACAATAATGACTTTGAAAGATCTGTAACTTCATTCACAAAGCCTTACACTTTTCTTTTTGATACAGAATGATCAGAACAATCCAACCCAAATATTCAGATGTGTGCAGCGTATTTTACGGAGTACTGTTTCCTGTTTTCCTTCTTTGCTTTGCGAGAACAGTCTGCCGCTTCTGACTCTCAGTCTGTAAGTACGTTTCTATATTTAAAGAAAGTGCCTCTGATGACTCAAACGCGAGTTTTGAACAGTGTAGAGTAGCGTTTCTTATTTGTTGTTTCTCCGATCACAAATGCAGACATGGTTTTATTTTACGCAGCTTTATATGCAACACATAAAAAGACAGTATAAGTCATAATAATCAGTGAGTATGTCCCCATATAAACCGCTGCATAAACTGCATGTTTCTAATGTATTGATTATGCTAAAATACACACATGTCTGTTGTATGTAGTGAGTACCACAATGCAGTCTAAGAAATAAAGATCTTCTCATCCAAAGACCAAACTATTCTATGAATAAAATATGACCCTGCAGCACAAAAGCAGTTTTAAGTCTCTGGGGTGTATTTGTAGCAATAGACAACAATACATTATAAGGGTCAAAATTATACTTTTTTTTTTTTAAACTTTTATGTCAAAACTCATTAGGATATTAAATAAAGATTATGTTCCATGAACATATCTGATAAATTTCCTACCATAAATAAATCAATATAAATCAATATTAATTTTTTTAGTAGTAATATGCATTGCTAAAAACTTTATTTGGGCAACTTTAAAGATGATTTTCTCAATATTTAGATTTTTTTTTTTTTTTTTTTTTTTTTTTTTTTTTTTTGCATTCTCAGATTCCAGCTTTTTTCAAATATTGTCCTCCTAACAAACCAGACATCAATGGAAAGATTATTTATACTTTATTTTTTTATTTTTTTATTTACCCTTGCGACTGGTTTTGTGGTCCAGGGTCACATATGTATTTTAAATATGTTTAAAATAGTATTACATTTTTATTCTGCTCATTATAGTCCTGTTCAATGTTAGATTGTTTTTATTTATTTAATTATTTATTAATTTAGTTTAATCTTATAATTTATTTTAATTAGTTTTTATTATTTTAATATATTTTTTCATGATTTATTAATGGATTTATTTTAATATTATTTATTTGTTTTTACATTGATCCCCAGTGTAAAAACCTTGACTTTAGACTATTTACGATAGCCAAGCAACTTAATATATTAATATATAATAAGTTGTGCTTTTTTTATTTTATTTTTGTGATTTTTTAAACTGTAAAACCGTAATTTATATTAATATTTTTTCCTATGAAATGTATATTATTTACAGTATCGCACTGCTGTCTTAGAAACTGTCCCGAGTACATATAGTCATCAATATATTATTACTGCAGAAATCAGCACAATATGTATTTCCTCCTTCAGTTCACATCCACATCAGCTTCAATAATAATAATAAAAATAAAAGTCCCAAAAAATTGCATTTTCAATTGCACTGGAGTGTTTAGATCAATAGTTTTCAGTGTGTTTATAGTAAACACTTCTACCTTTTCTGCCTTCTTAGAGTTGTTTTCCATTGAGCTAGTTGCAATGCATTATGGGATTGCATTCATATCTCTGTCAAGGCCTTATGAGAAAATCAGAAGTTAGGAGAAAGCTCCTTTATTTATGAAAATATCTGAGCATCCTTAAAACAAAGAAAAGCTAAATAATATAATAAGACTTGTTTTCTTAAATGGAGTTTAATTATCTTACCCTGGACTGACAAATTATGTATTTTTTTATCCTTAAGTACAAGAAAAAGTAAGGGGAAGAAGATAAATATACGGATATTTCTCCAAACAAGTCTTGTGACCTTGACATTTCATAACACAACAACAATCTGTGAATAAAAACTCCCTCGTCATTAATGTGAGAACGCTTTTGTTCGAGTTGTCCGAAATGCTAGTTAACCTTAGATCTTTTTCTTAAAGTTTTAAAGTAACTTTTTCTCATTTAGGGTCAAGAACATCCCTCTCATGTGTCTATTTTATTATACACAAAATTATATTATGATTGTGAAAACACACTGAAAAGTGCTTTTACACACTTGTTTGGTTAAAAATGTAAAGAGCAGTTTATGTGAAAACAATAAATGTTTCAAAAGTAGTTGTTAATATGTGCAGTTTTAACAATGTGTTCGCTTATTTACCCATATAAAATATGAGAAGTATAAATGTTAAAAGTTTACTTTCAGCTTTTTTTTTTTCTTTTGTAAATTGCATTGAAGCCCATTAGGGTCAATATGTCTTCATGAAAATCCCAGAATATTAATCTAATACAAGGGTTAATTAAATAGTTTACAATCCATATCTAAAGTCAAAATTTATATTATGATTATGATGAAAGTACACTGAAAAAAGAAGAAGTTTTCCACACATATTTGGTGTGGAATAAAAACAACAAAACAAAAACACTTATTAAAGAATATTTATTTTATTTTATTTTATTTATTTTTTTAATTTAATTTAATTTTATTTTATTTTATTTTATTTAGTTTTTATTTTTTTATTAATTTTCTTTTTTTTTATTCATTCATTCATTTATTTATTTGAGAAGTATTAATGTTAAAAGTTTACTTTAGCTTTTGTTTTTCACAGTGTGTTTTTTGTAAATTGCATTGAATCCCATTAGGGTCAATACGTCTTCATGAAAATCCCAGAATCTAATTGAATCTAATACAAGGGTTAATTAAATAGTTTACAATCCATATCTAAAGCCATATTATGATTATGATTGAAGTACACAAAAAAGAAGTGATTTTCCAAACTTATTTTATGTGGAATAAAAACAAGAATATTTTCTTTTTTTATTCATTTTCTTTTTTTATTCATTCATTCATTTATTTAATTGAGAAGAATTCATGTTAAAAGTTTACTTTAGCTTTTGTTTTTCACCGTGCAATTTTTTTGTAAATTGCATTGAATTAAAGCCAGAATTTATATTACGATTATGATTAAAGAACACTGAACATAAAGAAGTGCTTTTCCACACTTATTTTGTGTGGAATGAAAACAAGAAAACAAAAACACTTATTAATTAAAGAATATCTATTTATTTATTTATTTTTATTAATTTATTAATTTATTTATTTATTTAAAAGTGACTGAATAAAAGTGATTTTGTGTGGAATAAAAACAAGAAAACAAAAACACTTATTAATTAAAGAATATATATTTATTTATTTATTTATTTTTATTAATTTATTAATTTATTTATTTATTTAAAAGTGACTGAATAAAAGTGATTTTGTGTGGAATAAAAACAAGAAAACAAAAACACTTATTAATTAAAGAATATCTATTTATTTATTTATTTATTTTTATTAATTTAATTATGTATTTATTTATTTAAAAGTGACTGAATAAAAGTGATTTTGTGTGGAATAAAAACAAGAAAACAAAAACACTTATTAATTAAAGAATATCTATTTATTTATTTATTTGTATTAATTTATTAATTTATTTCTTTATTTAAAAGTGACTGAATAAAAGTGATTTTGTGTGGAATAAAAACAAGAAAACAAAAACACTTATTAATTAAAGAATATCTATTTATTTATTTATTTATTTTTATTAATTTAATTATTTATTTATTTATTTAAAAGTGACTGAATAAAAGTGATTTTGTGTGGAATAAAAACAGGAAAACAAAAACACTTATTAATTAAAGAATATCTATTTATTTATTTATTTGTATTAATTTATTAATTTATTTCTTTATTTAAAAGTGACTGAATAAAAGTGATTTTGTGTGGAATAAAAACAAGAAAACAAAAACACTTATTAATTAAAGAATATCTATTTATTTATTTATTTGTATTAATTTATTAATTTATTTCTTTATTTAAAAGTGACTGAATAAAAGTGATTTTGTGTGGAATAAAAACAAGAAAACAAAAACACTTATTAATTAAAGAATATCTATTTATTTATTTATTTATTTTTATTAATTTAATTATTTATTTATTTATTTAAAAGTGACTGAATAAAAGTGATTTTGTGTGGAATAAAAACAAGAAAACAAAAACACTTATTAATTAAAGAATATCTATTTATTTATTTATTTATTTAATTTAATTTAATTTAATTTAATTTAATTTAATTTAATTTAATTTAATTCATGTATTTGAGAAGAATTAATGTTAAAAGTTTACTTAAGCTTTTGTTTTTCACCGTGTGATTTTTGGTAAATTGTATTGTATACAGTGTGGGGTCAATTTGAACACAACAACTCCAGAATTTGAACCTAATACGAAGGTTAAAGAAATATTGCACAATCAATATCTGCTATATTCCTGAAACTGTCTCTTCAGTCAGCGGTGACCTGCTCCAATCCACATCAGTCTTCAGAAGATGACATTTCTGTGTGAAGCTCTGCCAGTAACAACAGAGGAGAGCAGAGGACAGTGTCTTCGTGTGATCATGAAAGACGGCCGTCAGACGCCCCTCGCTCCGAGAGCTGGGTCAGGACAACACGAACCGCTCCGGATCACACACAAAGATGCTTTTCAAGGGAGACGAGCCACTCAGGTGAACACGGACTCATGTGCATTACACCAGATCAAAACCACTTCCATTTCTCTGCACCACTCATGAACTGTACGTAAAACTAGATAAACTACATCAGATTTACAACACATGCAAAACCAGCTGATTACTGGTCCAAGTCAAAATAGCTTTGACATTCTGTGGTGGCATTGCTATGACGTGTAATATTTTGTTTTAGGGATTAGCATTAGATATGAGCAATAATACAAGTTTTGCTTCCCTTATCCATAAACTAACTGTACTACACTGTAAGAGCCTTTATCATCACTTGATCTCCTGCTGTTAGCTCAGAAACAGTGCTGTGATCTGACATTGACTCTGATTGGCTCCATCATTTCCTCACAGACGCACAAACAGCGCTGATGAAGAGATCTCCTCAGATATCTGAACGCTCCTGATGAAGAAAAATACCTCGTCGTGCTCAAATCACTCACCTCAAATCTCTTTAGGCTAAAACACCCCAAAAAAGCACCACTCAACTCTAAATATGATCTTGTTTATGATGTAATTTCTCGAATGTGATCATGTTTTCTACATGATTTAAAATGCATGGATATAATTTCTTGTATATAGTCACATCAGTACTGCGAAAAATGCACAGTATGAGTTATTAATTGCGATTAATCGCATCCAAAATAAAAGTTGTGTTCACATAATATATGTGTGTGTGTGTTCTGTGTACATGCATTATAACACACATGCATATATATATATTTAAGTTTATACATTTAAAATGCTTATCAATTATCTGAATAATAATATATACATGGTAATATTTTTAAAATATATACTGCATGTGTGTGTGTGTTTATATATGCATAATAAATATACACAGTATACACACATATATTATATAAATAAACATTATTTTGCATGCAATTAATGTATAGTTCGATGTATTATTTATCTGTCCATTTATCTATTATTAATATATTTTATGCAATTATATCAAACTGTTATGCTTTTACAATTTGAATTAAAAAATATGATTTGTTGTATTTTTTTAAATTGTTAAAATGTATTTTAATCTTATTTGAATGTATGTAATGATTTGTTAATACATTAATTAATTTATTTATTTTAATTGAACACTGTTTTTCTCTCAGCTTCTCCATCAGTCAAGAAGGTTTCTTCAGCTATAACCGAAGGCTCTTTCTCTGTGTGTAGTGTTTGGCCAGTGATTAATCTGTCGTCTTCTGATAAGATCGAGGCTTGGCATCCATATTACGTTTCTCCATCTTCCAAACCTGAGACGTGTAAATACAGTTCGTTAGGAAAACCAGACGCTGTCAGCACAGGAAGGTCACGATGTCCACGGTGTGACATTACACATCTCTGCAATAATTTGAGCACTTAAGAAAATCAGACACGCAATTAGCAGCTTTGCCCCATCAGATCCATTACCAATATCATCGTCCGCCAGCCGTTAGTAATGGGCTTCAAGAGAAAACGCAATCAAAGTCTTGAACCGCAAATGAATCAGTGGTGACATGACTTGGAGGAAGAGCATGTGATCTTCTGAAGCTTTGTTGAGCTTGAATGGTGTCTCATTACAAATGCTCGGGTCCGAAGGCTTCTCTTTATGTCCCAAGTGAAAGACTGCACCACTTTAATTGGATATTTAAGGTCTGGGAAACTAATTGTAAGAGTTAACGCATTGTTCCTCAGGTTTGCTCTAAAAATAAAGGTTATAATGCATCTTAAGTATCAGCGGTTCATCATCTCTTGAGAGCTGAGCTCATGGATATAGAGTTAATCACTTCTCTGAATAGCCTCTTTTCATTTTTACAGCTGGTTTTTCTTTTAAGGTGAACTCAGATTTATCGTATCATTGGAGAAATCCAGTCATTTCAATTGGAGATTTCAAGAGAGGAAATGTGTCTTGAAGGCAAAAGATTTCTTTATGGAAAATATATATAATATTTTGTACCTATTTTTATGTATTCATATTAATAATACATTTTTCAAATTCTTAAAAAAAATAATTTTGTGAAAATTACCTTTAAATGAATTAAATGTTTCTTAATCTCATATTTATTTTGTAGTGTACATTAAAATTGTATACAGTTTAGTCGATGAAAACAACATTTTAGTTAATGAAAATGACAACTAGTTGACATCGATGTCTAAAAATATGTTAGATTGTAACAGTTTAAGTTTTATGATGCTTATTACAAACATTTATGTTAGAATATTTACTATTTTATATATCAGTAGTTCATGTGTAATAAGTGTAATATTTATTTCAATTTTTTATATTAATTTAAATATGTTTTTATTTTTATTTGCATGTTTTATTTTTAATGAATGCATTTATATATTAATGTTTTATTTTATTTTTTATCAATATTTCTTCATTTACTCAATATTTCTAATCAATGAAAATAATATACCCGTTGACAATGCTGTAATGTGCAAAATAGTCAAACTATAACTGGTGTATTTTAAAATAGCATGCATGATAAACATTTATAGAATGATATTTATTAATTAATCTCACATATTAGATGTGCTTGAGCTAATTAACTCACTAGTAAAGTAGTTCATCTTTCCGTTCAGACACAAAAATCCCCAACATGCTGTGATTGAACAATTGTTTTCTACATTTCTTTCTTCTGCCGAGAATGTCTTTTAATTAAACTTATTTAATTATCATCATGACGTCTCATCTTGATGAAAACGAAAACCTTCATTTTTGTCAAAGTTAGTTGAGAGATGAGATGAAGACTGAATGTATTTCTTGAAGCAGCTTTATCTTGGACACACTTCTTGTGTTTTTTCAGTGGGCTGTTGCTGTTTTTCTCTACAGTTTGCATCAGATGCATTTTGCCCAATCTACCGAATCGAACTTCACTTGGATATTAAAGATCACAGTTTGTTTTGGCGTATACAATAGCTTACAAAACGCGAGATGCAATCATTCCCACAAGACTTCACTCTGTTGTGGTTTCTCTCGTCTCGTCTGTGGTGAGCCGCACGAGGTGCTCTGACCCAGTTGGATGGTGGCGGCCAATTTTCGTGAAAAAGCCCTGTTGATAACAATGTCATTTTCAGCGTCCTGCTGTGTGACGGTCATCTTTATGTTCTGTTCATCTCCTGCCCCTCCAGACTGTTACACTGATATAAAACCAATTCAGTTTAGTTTTATTTGTAAAGCACGTTTGAAAGAACATACTGCTCCAAAGCAGCTTTACAGTGAATATCGCTCTACATTCGCTTTTAGAGACTTTACAGGAGCTGACGCTTTCACAACTGAGCCAAAAATGAAAATTGGCTTGAAATGTGCTCAACCTTAAGCCATCTAAGATTGTTTCTTCATCAGATCTGGAGAAATGTAGCAATAAATCAGTGTATTAGCAATAGATGTGAATGGGTGCCGTCAGAATGAGAGTCCAAACAGCTGATAAAAACATTACAGTAATTCACAGCACTCCAGTCCATCAGTGAACATCTGGAGAAATCCAGCATTAAGATGTATTTTGTAACTAAAATGTGAGTCCATAATCCATAATAACTCTTCCTCCAGTGAAAAAGTGTATCTCCTGTTGTCTCTCACATCAACATCCAGACACATATTTGTTTAGAGCTGTTTAAACGCTGCTTGATCTGTGCAGATTTCTCTCCTGATTCAGACCAGAACACTTTTTCACTGGAGGAAGTGTTATTATTGATAATGGACTCATAAAGTGTCTTGACACTGGATTTATTTCATCTTTTGTCTTCTCCAGATGTTAACTGATGGACTGGAGTGTTGAGGATTATTGGGATGTTTTTATCAGCTGTTTGGACTCTCATTCTGATGGTACCCATTCACACCAATGGTGAGCAAGTGATGTTTGGACTCGCATTCTGACGGCACCCATTCACTCCAAGGGTGAGCAAGTGATGTTTTGACTTGCATTCTGACGGCACCCATTCACTCCAAGGGTGAGCAAGTGATGTTTGGACTCACATTCTGACGGCACCCATTCACTCCAAGGGTGAGCAAGTGATGTTTGGACTCGCATTCTGACGGCACCCATAAACTCCAATGGTGAGCAAGTGATATTTGGACTCACATTCTGACGGCACCCATTCACTCCAAGGGTGAGCAAGTGATGTTTGGACTCGCATTCTGACGGCACCCATTCACTCCAAGGGTGAGCAAGTGATGTTTGGACTCACATTCTGACGGCACCCATTCACTCCAAGGGTGAGCAAGTGATGTTTTGACTCGCATTCTTATGGCACCCATTCACTCCAAGGGTGAGCAAGTGATGTTTGGACTCGCATTCTGACGGCACCCATTCACTCCAAGGGTGAGCAAGTGATGTTTGGACTCGCATTCTGACGGCACCCATTCACTCCAAGGGTGAGCAAGTGATGTTTGGACTCACATTCTGACGGCACCCATTCACTCCAAGGGTGAGCAAGTGATGTTTGGACTCACATTCTGACGGCACCCATTCACTCCAAGGGTGAGCAAGTGATGTTTGGACTCGCATTCTGACGGCACCCATTCACTCCAAGGGTGAGCAAGTGATGTTTGGACTCACATTCTGACGGCACCCATTCACTCCAAGAGTGAGCAAGTGATGTTTGGACTTTCATTCTGACGGCACCCATTCACTCCAATGGTGAGCATGGCACCCATTCACTCCAATGATGAGCAAGTGATGTTTGGACTCGCATTCTGACGGCACCCATTCACTGCAGACACACTGATGCAATGCTACATGTCTTCCGAACCTGATGAAGAAACAAACCACTAAACTTCTTGGATGAACACATTTTCAGCAAATTCTCGTTTCGTGTGAACTATGCCTTTAAGGCCAAAATACAAAGATTATCTGCATGTGAGAAACATTTCTTCAAATGAAGACTCTTATTATTATTATTTGTAAGTTAAGAAGTAGTTTGCTTTAAGTTCCTGTGAAGGGCTGAACACTAGCCATCTGTAGTATATAACAATGCAGACGTGATTCCGAATTCTGGAGGTCACAGATGAGACAAAAACAAAGCTGCGATGCTTTAATTGCCTTCGAGATAAAAGGCTTCGTTTGAGACGATTGATAACACAGAGACCGGCTCATCATCACATCCAGCCGAACGGGTTTTAACTCACAGGTAAGAGAGGAATTAGCAAATTACAAAAAGCATCATGCAACATTTTCTGGAATGCAATACAGTGTGCATTAAAGAAAAACCCCACTGAGTTCCTGTCAAATATTGGGTTATTCAGAGAAACCCCGACTGCATGAGAGAAGTGTGGCTCTTTTTATTTGTTTTTCATTTGCAGATTCTTCTCCTCTGGACTTTTTTCCGGGGCTTTGAGGTGTAAATGCAGCGGTTAAATCATCTGAAGTATATGCTGCTATCATTAGTAATTGGATGTTGTCAAAATAAGTCATTTGAAAGCGGCTCGCACGGCTGCGTGAGTGAAGAATGGCTTTGTTTTCTGTATTTCAGC